>NW_021319460.1:1172464-1249540 GCF_001605985.2 Dendrobium catenatum
CTCATTCTCCACTCATCTGGCATCTTTTTAGTCTTCAAAATAGTATTAAAAAGTTTAGTAAGCCAAGAAATTCCTTCATCTCCTAAGCATTTCCACACCTCTATTGGAATATCATCAGGTCCAACAGCTTTTCCACCCTTCATTTTGTTTAAAGCCTCTCTAACTTCGGTTTTATTAATACGCCGATAAAAACAAAAATCTTTATTTTCATTTAGGGTGCTAAGGTCACTATAGTCAATCTTAGTAAAAATTTGCAACCACTATAAACTTCATAAAAAATTTTGGAGATAAATTAAGAATAGAATAATCTACAATTCACCAAAAATATTATCTAAGACTTTATTTAGATCTTTGAATGTTTAGGCACATTATGATTATTCTATTTTGACTACCACACTAGTAACTCTGGAGAGGATTCATTAATTTCTCTCCTTTAAAACCTATCAAACATACACCAACACAAAAAACATGCAAAAGTAAAATCTGACATAATCAAAGTAACCAGAATAGTAGCTTGATTAAGTCCTTCTAAATTCATATTTGCAAATATATCCTTCTATGGATAATTTTGCTAATATTCTTTAAAGCCTCCTAAAATAATGACTCAACAGTTTAGATCATTTGCTTTGGCAAATGAGAGCTCACATTTTAATTGTCTATTGGATCTGTCAATCCAATGAAAAATAAGATCCAAATCTCTAAATGAGGTGCATAAGACCTATGGAATAGTAAAAAAAATACTAATTCAAGTGCTTACTCTTTTCTGAGTAAATTGAGTAAACAGTAAATAAATTTACTACTAATATCTAAAACTGAAGGATAATAGCCAGTAAGTTCAAAACCCTTTCTAGATGTTGGACTCGATGGCAATAGTGAGAAAGTAAAAATTGGACACCAAGAGGTGGCCAATTGCTTTAAAAAAAGAGAGACATAAGGGGGAGGGGAATCGGTTGTCATGTTTTCCATGATAAAAAAAAAAGATGGGAAGAGGAAGCTTGTGACATAATCAAAAAAGAACCTGCCATCACACATGAACCTAACTTGTAATTAGAATATAAATTTAGTTTTAATTATGAATCAAAACATCTAATAGAAACTAAATCTATTCTTAAATGTAAAACTAAATTAATAATAGAAATTGATTTTGTTCGTAAATGTTAAAGTGAACAAATCATGCCTACTACAGTTAATGAGGCAATTAAAAAGCTAAAGTATAATAAAGATAATACTATAAAACAAACTAAAATTAAATTATTTTTTAATTTTTATTTTTTAGTTCATTGATTCTTAAATTTATAGAATGAAGCACATGAAGAGGGCTAAGTTGCAACAATATTTCAGGTAATTTGTTAATGAATGCTTTGAAAGAAATATAGGGGATGTTTGGTTGGAATATAAAAGGGTGTAAAATATTCCAAATGCAAGAGTTTTGAAAATTTTGGTATTTGGTTGGAATACAAAGTGGAGCAAAGTAAATGTAGTGTAAAGTGAAATAGTTCATTTTGAGTGTAAACAAAACTCCTCCAATTTGAAGTGAAAACCATTTACACCACAAGCCTACTTAATCGCCACCCATTGCTAACCACTGTTGTCGCCCTCCTCTGTCGGCCACCACCACAGCCACAGCCGTCGCTGGCCGCCACCCACCACCAATCGCCGCGCCACCCACCGCCAATCGCCGCCGTAGGCCACAACCGCCGCCAGTCACCCTCCGCCATCCACCGCTACCATCACCGGCCACCATTTAGGACTTTACATTCATTACTTTTAACCAAACAAAAAAAAAAATCACCTGCATTTACTTTACATTCATCCAAACAACTCCGAAGTATTTCTTTTACATTGCATTCTTTTTTTAGCTAATCAAATAACCCCATAAAATTTAAAACTCCATTTGTGTGGACAAAAAGTGCAAAACACAAAAGATCCTAGAGCAATTTGTACTGATTTTCATTAAAAAGGTTATTCGTTCATATAGACATAGCATACTTGAATTTATCTGCTTCAAATTTCAAAAACTACACTCATCACATACCTAAATCATGAGAACTAGCTTATCTCATTTGGAAAAGGTTGGGTCACAACAAACGAAGGAAAATTTAGTACTCTGCCGCAATAGGAAAGTCTAGAAGATAAGGAAATTAGGTAATGGGTAACAATAATAGCAAAACATAAAGCACAAAAAATGAAGCGCAATATTAGATCTGATTATTGGAAAAATTGGGATTTACTGCTTATAATGGAAGTGGGGAAAGAAAAAAAAATTAGTTAGAATCCAACATTGTTGAAATCGAAACATTTTTAGCTACATTTTGGAAATTTTGAGATATTTCCTATTGTAAGCCTTTATGGGGTTATAACTAGGACCTATGGAGCATGCAAAAATTCAATCTATGCAAAATATAATCTCATTTCTCTTAAAACTTCTTTGTATTGTTGAATGTAAATTCTTCAAAGTGCAATACATTTCTTGACAACAAGCGTCAGGGGAACTTCTCCTTGTATCAACTTGTGGCATGAATCTTCTATTTAGTGATTTAAATTTTTTTTTTTTTCTCATCTACATATTTTGCAATTGGTTTTGTAGGAGCATTTTGACAATTCTGCTTCAATATAATTTTCCTTTTCAAGGTATGGATCCTAATTGTTGTATACTTTATTTTGTTCTCAAATTCCTAGCTAAATTTTAGATTATGAAATCTATGTTATTTTTTGAGATGAATTGTAATAGTTTTTTGAATTGCAACAAAGAGGCTTGTTTGGCTCGAGAGTTAGTGGATTGTTCGTTTGATTTTTTGTGCAATTTTTTGTACATCTCATCCTAAATTTGAATTAGTAAACAATATATCCTAAGATGTCTGAAAACAAACCTTTTGCATACATCATACATGTTAAGAACGAGCGAAATGTACACTTAATTTATGTATATTAAATATTTAATATGCAATTATAACCATAACAAAACTATCGCGAAAAATTATATAAAATGCAAAACAATAAGATTGTGGGCTCCGAAAATTCCATAAGTGTTATGTGCCCGGCCTCTCCACGCCATCGATCTTTTTTTTTTAGTGTAACGATGACGGCAGAGAGCTTTAATGAGATTAGGTTCCGGATGAATTTTCATAAGGCAGATTAGGTTTTAGATAAGACACTACCCAGAGATTTCGCCCTCATTTTGTGAGGACTTTTTGATCTAAGATCTTGTTTCCTATAGGCGCAAGTCCCTATAGTTAATTACCCCTCCCGATAATAGGAGAGAACTTTCGAGTAAGGCTAGTCGTTAAAGAGGTCGAATAGGTTATATAATAGCAATAATTTAGGGTTTGAATCTTGGATTTGGATTTTGAAGTTTGAAATTTAGAGTTTATCACTATAAACTTAAAACTAGTGGTGGGGGGAATAAAGACGAGACCGATCAAGATCCCATGGTTCTGTCGTCCCGGGCTGTCATGATCCTTGGTTTACTTAGTCAGAGGAGGTAGTCGACCCAACCTGACATAAGGCACCTTGTCGGCAGTCATGGGTTACTTCGTCCAAGAATACCTTGTAGACCTTGGTTGATGTTTGTCTAAGGGGATAAATCTGAACCCACCTTAGCTTACAGAGGTCTTTATGCCCATCATATATACCCTATGATTCATAACTCAAGAGTTTGACGCCGTTAGGGAACATACGAGCTTTGGCCGTGATCGTAATATAATGGTGTCATTTTGCGGCAAAACCACCCGATCAGAGGGCACGTGCCACATCCCTGCTAGTAAGAGACTATTTGAGGATGAATCTTAGTGATACACCCGACACACATTCTGATGTGAAACCAATAGGAATTGCCTTAGAGATTATAAAGAAATTAATTTAAGCTTTGTAATATAAAGTAATGTTTCACAAGATTAGATGCTTAGACTTAAGGCTATCAATAATGTAAAGGCAATCAATTACAAAATAGAATAACAATCACTTGCGAATGATCTCAATAATAAAGATAAACTTAAATATTGTAAACAAGAGATCCCACACTTAACAAATAGAAAAGTCACATTAAGTTTCCCTCACTCAAGCTCGTCTAGTAAGGATTAGCGAAAAAGAATCTTAGCATGCCAAACGATGCCACCAAAGTTGAGAAGACACCTATGGTAGTAGTCAAACGAAAGCTGGCCATAGAGGGAGAAGACATGGGTGGGTACCAAATGATCCGCCAACTTCTGGATGATAGATGCTCTTCAATTGATGAAGCCAACTTGAATGTGTGATTGACATAATCTTCTACGGAATTATCCACTTATGGATTGAGGTCAAAGAAGGTAGATTGATGAATATCCACTAAACTTTGATTGTCGTAGAGGAATCCACAATCACGATCCAGATCGGCCATGCACTAGTTAAGGGGATTGTGGATGTAGGGAGGCCTTCTTCTTTCTTGGAGTGTAGTTCATGAAGCAAGAAGGTTTCCAAGAGGCGGGAAGGAAGAAGGGGTGGCTAAGGGAAGAGGGGCTTGCTTTTGTGGAATTAGGGTTCGGGTTTGGGGAGGGAAAGTAATGTAAAACATGAAATTAGTTTCATATTTTGGTAAAATAGGAAAAGGGATTTTAGAATTTGAAATATGAAAATCAAATTCAAGTGGAGGGAGATTAATGAGGAGAGAGGAGGGATATCCCATGGAGGGGTCGGCGGCATGCATGGGGTTGGGAGGGATTAATTGGAGTTAATAAAGATTCCTAATTCATGAAACTAAATTAGGAAGGAAATAATGAGGTCCAATCTAATTTAAAATTAAATTGGATTCAATTTGAAACTTTCCTAATTTAACTTGGTTAATTTAGAAAAGTTTTGAAGTTCAAATTTGAATTTCAAAAGGATGAAATCTTTCCTAGATTATGTGGGTTAAATTAGGAAGGGTTTAATGTGGATTGAAATCGCCTTGAGAGGACGAGGCAAGAGGTGGTCGGCGATGGGCTAGTGGAAAGAGAGGGGGGGAGGGGTTGGTTTCGGTCAAGTGGGGTGGGAGAGGGGAAAGGGGCGGCGTTTAGTAGGAATGGGGAAAGGTGGTCGGTGGTGGTGCCTATCCGGTGGTTGTGGGGAAGAGGGGAAAGAGAATGGTCGGCGGGTGGGAGGGTTTAGGGAGGCCGGTGGTGGATCGAGGGGAGGCGAAGTCGGACCACGAGCCCCGGACACTTCCGGCGACTTGTGGGTGTTGCTTTGCCCACACCTTGGGACTTCACCACTCAAGAACTCACAAACTCTAGAGAAAAATCAGAAAATTTTATTTGATCATCAATATCTCTCATACAAGATAAGGACCTTATATATAGGCCTCCAAACAATTAGAAAAGAAAGACAACAATGCCCTTAGGGCTACAACTCAAACACAAACAGATAAAGAGTACAATCGTCACAACTAATAAAAGAAACACTAATACAAAATATAAATAAAAAATAAAGACTTTTGATCAAGGTCGTCGTTCTGCGCTGCTTCCGATGATAAACATTCTGGAATCTCCTGTTGATGTCCTCATCACATTCGCTCTTTGTGAGCTGAGGTTAATTTCAAATTTATCACCCCCGACAAACGATTGCGGAAGGTGACTGCTTTTTAGTTTCAGTTTTAAGGTGATGTATTTCATTTCAGAGATTTAGATTTTTGTTGAATTTGAGATTTGACTCCTCCGGTTGAAATTTCTGCCAACGCAGCCATCATCAGGGTGACATTAAAGACACTTATATTTTCGCTAGAATTTGGAAGGTATTTTGTAATTCAAGTTGTGTCGACTTCAGTCCTTTCGAGGAGGATGAGACTTGAATATTTGACCCGCGTAGCATTCTCGAATCGTTGGATTTGGAATTCAGATGTGACAATCGGAGCACATGCAGGTATATTTAGTTTAAGCATAGAATCTGCATTTGACCCTGCGCAGCATTCTCGGACATTGGCATTTAGAAATTTATTGCATTTGTCGGAGCACATGTAGGGTGTAGCATTTGACCCTGCGCAGCATTCTCGGACATTAGTGTTTATACTTTAACATGTTGACCAGAGCACATGCAAGGTATATTTAGTTTAAGGGATCATATTTAATACATAAGGGGCATTTTAAAATATTTAAATATGATTCATTGTGCAAGTGATTTCGTTTAGAAAATGGTCCGGGATTTCATTTAAAGGCCTACGAACGTCTTTTGTCCGCTTGTATACAAGTTGTGGATCCAGTGGCTTTTCTCTAAATCAGGTTTGAGTTATAATACGTAAAAGATGTGTTGTTTAATTAATTCAAGCTTGTCATATCATTTACTATAGCTTGTAAAGAATGTTTATCCAATAGACATTAGAAGATTGTGTTCTTGCTTGTAAATGAACTGCACTGGTTGCTATGAATCTTCCGTTATCTCCTATAGATCAGTTGTGTATAGTACAAATTCATTGTTGCTTCTCCTTATGCATTGATGATGTGCCTTCTGACGAAATGATAGGTAGTTATCATACAATGGCACTGAAAAGAAGCCACATAAGGCTCTTATTAAGATGTTAATAGCATATGAGTGTATTTGAGCCAAAAGAGACATCTCATATCATTGACATAACTCTTTGAATATACTTCCCTAAAACTACTGACTGAAGAATTTCATGCATATCTGATGGACAATATAATAACTCTTGTATATTTCACATTATTCTTTGACCTATCTTTATATGTAGATGTCATATAGTTAAATATGAATGTGCGTTTTGAAGAACTAGTCCTTTGGCTCCTAGAAGCAATTTTAAAACAAAGAAGAGTATACATGTGATTAAGACTTTTCAAACCACTAGCCTCATTGATGCCTTCCCTTGTAAACTAAGTCTATGAAAATCTCCAAATGAGTTTCCATTGCAAGTTCATGAGTTCATCTTCTCCTTCTCATTACAACATTCATCACCTTCATTTAACAAGAGATTGTCAAAACCCATCTTTTTCTTATAACAGCTTGGGTTCATTTAATGATTACTTTCAACTTGGAGAATTTAGTAATCGAACACAAAGCTTCTTTAAAAAGAGGATTAAGGTGACAATGACAGTAGTTTCTAAAAGAATGGTGTCATGAAAAACACTCTAGTGACGCATGTATCACTAAACTTTCATATTCCATGATTGATTGAAAAATAATCTGAAGGTACTACACCATAATTTTAAGCATCCTACATGCTATCTTCATTAAGATTATGAATGTAATTTGTTAGGTATGATGGAAACATGTGACCATTGATTAGGGATAATAAGCAAGTAGTCAGAGACTACTTTCCTAGAAATGATTCTTGTATTTCTTGGGTGAAATCATTATCGGAGAACATTATTTGGTCCACCAAGAGTACATCAAGCTTTGGCCAACATTTCAGGATGCTTATCATATGTATATTGCATCAGTAGACCCTTTTCAAGAATCCTATCCTTTGTTGAACATTTTGTGACATTCTTGAGTTGCACGAGGTAACTCATAGACATGAAATTTGGTATCAGCATTAGCTATCGTAAGGGTGTATTAATGCAAGGACTAATGATTTTGCGTTATTATATTTCAAGCATAAGTATTATTGCACCACCAATCACCCTTACGACATAATGTTTTGGCAAAAGCATTTCTCTCAAATTGGAGCGCAATCTGTTCCACAAAAGTATGTTACAAAGATGTCAAGTGTTATTTTCTAGTTCAAATTTTAACTCAAGTCCTCGATATTCATTAATTTGACTCCATATCATTTTTCCTTATTTTAAATTGATTAAAAAATCACAAAATTTCATTTTTAATCAATTATGTGAGGGTCATTTGAGCATTTTCCAATCTTCCCAAAAATTTGGCTAAGTACAGAGTTTTCGAGAAATTTTCGGCAACCTTCCGACGTCCCCTCCCCGATGTCGGGAGGTAAAAAGTGGTTCGACTCGATCGGAGCGAATCAACGGCGAGGAGATTGAGTCTTCATGTCTTCAATCCCTCGGACGGATAAGCTTTGACGACCGAGGGCTTCGGGGGACCGGATCAAATCCCGGGACTTCCTTCAAATTGCTCCCACCTATTTGAAAATCTTTCCTCTTTTCTTTTTTTTAATGAATTTTAATTAAAATTAAATTTTGATTTAATATTTTTCCAATCTTTCAAAAATTTGTCTAAGTCTCAAATTTTTTGAAAAAAAATCGATAGTCTCCCGGCATCCCCTTCCCGGCATCGGGAGATAAGGAGGGCATTTGCCCTTTGGCTCGACTAGGCCGAAGCAAATCATCAGCGAGGAGACTGGAAGAGTAGTGTTTACGCTCCCTCGGTCGGATAAACTTGACGACCAAGGGCTTCGGGGAACCGGATCAACCCCAAGACATCCTTCAAATTACTCCCAATTTGTTGTACCTATTTAAAAATGCTCTCTTCTCTCTCTCTCTCTCTCTCTCTCTCTCTCTCTCTCCTCAAAATGGAAATGAAATCAATGAGTTTTCAGACCAGTGATGAAATTAGTCAAAAAAATCCCTGACTCTTGAATGAAAGAATTTCTTCTAAAACAAAAGGCGCTAGTTTCTCTCAAAAAAGAAGCGTTTCCCAGCGGATCTCTAGCAAAAGTCAAAAAAATCCCTGACTGGTAGTTATAGGTCAACAAAGATAAACAATAAAATAGACAATTTATCCCCAATCTAGGAATATATCAAACCACAATCATAATTTTATAATCTTATGTGTTTCTTAAGATAGAGAAAACCTCAAACATGCATACTTACATAAGCATATAGGTTATGCATATATATGCATAAAAAGAGAGAATTAAGCTACAATCCCCTTTATAGGAATATAAAATGATATGATCCAAGAACCTAAATAACATTTCAAGCTTAATCACACCCAAAGAAAAAATAAAACATAAATTAGAAATTAGATTCAATAAGGGGAAATTCATTCATATTCTCATATCCTCATCCTCTCCTTAAATGAGATATTTATAGAGTACAAATCTAACTCACTAACTACTCATCCCTACTAACACTAATTGCAAAAATGATTTCGATGTGAATCATAAACTCACAATATTAGTAACTAATTACAATTTTATGTTGTGTATTCACAATATTACTCCCCCCATCATAATAGCATTGCCCTCAATGATGAACTTTCTAATCAATCCAATGGAGGCGATGGCCATCTATTCAACTAAAATCTTTCAAGCGTGCAAAATGAGGTTACGAAATAGAACATAGATGTCTAGGCGATTAAGGAGCTGATCTGCATACCAAGAGAACCAATAGTGGAGGCTTGCACCAACACCCTATCATAAAGAATGTTATCAACAGTCATCAAATACTCATTAGTCACTTTGATTTCCAAAAATGAGTTCAAGACTTCATCAATAAAAGGATCCATCTCATTGGATTTGTCTTGAACTTCTTCAAAATAGGATATAATCTGATGTGTCATGTCATCTATTTACGTGGCCTAAGCGGCAGTGGAAATGGCCAATTCAAAATTTATGCTGGAGAACTCTCAGGCGGAGAATCTGTTGATGTTCAAGGCAATGCAAGTATTTCTCACTATTCGTGAATCTCAAGCTAATTTCTTTCAAGATTACAAAGTTCCAACCAACTTGATAACCTTTTCATCACTCTATTACATATTTTTCAACATCCATTTTCTTAAATAATTTTCTAGGTTGCTAGTGATGGATTGATGTCTTGACAAGATTATGAGTTATTGGACAGTTGAAACTTCCCGAGGTGGATATTGAACCGCAAGGTCTAAAGCACATATCGACAAATAAAATATAGTGCAAAGTTACAGAGATTGAGACAGAAAATGTAAAATATGAGGTCAAGAAATCTAGACTGACAAAATGAGAAATTGCAGGGAAAAAGCGCAAATTGATCTTGGTCAAATGTTCACAATCAATGACAAATATTGACAATAGGGGTTCGAAGATAGAACAAAGTGGTTTCTTGGGTTTCTTTAAGCAAGACATGCGACAGTGGCTCACAAAATCTTGTTGGACGCGGGGATTGACCATGACTCTAGACGGTAGGGCATGCTTTTCTTGGATTTTTGATGGTGAGTAAATGTCGGGAGGAGAGCATAGACAAAAGATCTTGGTTATGAAAGTGCCTGAGATCCAAAGATTTTGGCGTCACTGACAGGCTCACAATGATGATGTGATCTGCTACTGATTCTTAAAGAGATTTGAGATCCACTCGCGATTCATGGCTCGAGTTATTCATCATAGATCACTCAAAATTGTATCACATAGAATTGACTGAAGCATGCGTTGGTGAATCAATGCTTGGGATGAACGAATTGAATATCAGAGTTGCGATCAAAGGCGAATCTTGATTGTGTTGGAACTGAATATGGTGGAGTTGGAAGGCACCAGATTTTCATATGCAATCTTGCAGAGATCTTGAAAAGAATGGATTGATACCACAATTGAGCAACTGTGATAGAGAGATGCATTTTGATGGTGGTTGCAATTGAAGCAGGAAGTAGAGTCAAATGATGGTTTAGGTGGAGAGAGTTATTATGGTACAAAATTAAAATTATGATGGCGAAATCAGCAATTATGAAATAAACGAAAACACCAATGATAGGATCCAAGACCATAAATAAGCATTTCAAGAAATTTTATTGCTCCCAAAGAAGAATAAAAGAGAAAATAGAAATTAGATTCAAAAAGGAGGAAATTCATTCATATTCTTATATCCTCATCTTCTCCCCAAATGGAGTATTTATAAAGTACAAATCTAACTCACTAACTAATCATCCTTATTAACACTAGTTGCAAGAATGGTTTAGATGCTAATCATAGATTCACTATATTAATAACTAATTACAATTTTATATTGTGGGTTCAAAACATAAAGTTTTATCTATCCATTTTCTTTTTCCAAGATAAAATCAAATCAAGACCATTAATCTTCACCACTAGAGCTAGATAAAGACCAACATTTATACAATTTCATGAGAATTAGCTCTTCAATCAAAAATTTTACAAATTATTAGACCAATAAAGGTTCTAAAAAATTTATGATTTTACACAGCACGCACAAAGCAAAATATACAAGGCATCAAATTGTAGGGTCTAACCAAGAAGTATAATTGCAGTATGTGATCTTAAAACCTGGTGGCCATTGACCATTTTTATCAAAAATGCATTAGCCCAAAACTTTTACCAAGGTGATGATTTTAAACATCAAGCATAAAACCAAAAAATACCAAGCAATATAGCATCAATTCATAGCATAAAATCATGTAACATAATTTTTTTAACAGCTTAGTGGTCATTGTGTAATATAATTTTTTGTGCCATTTTTTTCATCTTTAATTTATTGTAACCCTTGATGAAGTTTACACCTCTTAATCTCCCTTATCTCCTTGAATCATATATAGAACAAGCATTAACCTACAGAAAGTTGTCTAGTAGCCGAGTATGCAAATGAAGAGAACTAAAGCAATCAGATAAAGGTGCAACCAAGGTTCCACCTGGGCACGAGTAGCTCATTTGAGATGGTTTGCACATGACTGGGAGCATGGATGATTTGGGTATAGAGAACCAGTCAAGCAAGGTGAAAACAAAACTTCCTTATTCCACACCTCTGATGCACCGACACTTCTTCTCAAAGAGGCGTGCAGTATCTAACAACGCGACACGTGACCGACACTCCTCCAACACGTGTAGGATGAAAACGTGTCCAATTAAAAAAATATTAAAAACAAATTGGACATGCGTATCTTAAATATTTTACGAATTTTTTTAAATATAATTTCTTGTATTTAAAAATTTTACTTTTTAAAAATATAAAAACTAAATTTCTTATTTCCATCCACAACACCAAATCAATCACCCGCACTTAATACCCCATTATTCGAATATTCTCATTTTCATTTCTCTTTTGTGTGTTACCACTTTGATTTCACAACAATGTCCGATGTCATCTAAACATCGACGTTTGACGTTGTTACAACATCAACATTTCAAAACGATTTCCATATCAAAGTCTGACGACGTCTTTACATTAATGCTTCGTGTTAGCAATTTCTATACCCACAATTTTACATCTCATCTTTGTCTAACATCTTCTCAACATCGACAACCAACGCCTTCTCAACATCAACGATAAACGTCCTCTTAACATTGACACCTAATATTTACTGCATAACATCAACACCTGACTCTCGACATCCTAATATTAATCATTTTAAGCACAAATTCTAATTAAATGACTTATTATTTTTAAATTATTTTTAAAATTATACTTATTTAATTTTTATACACTATTTTTAAAATATAAAAACTATAATACCGTATCCAATCCGTGTCCGCATCCTATATTTTCAATAATTGACGTGTCACGTGTTCGTGTTTGTGTCCGTGTCGCCGTGTCCATGTATGTGCATCATAGTTCCACACTAAGCTTAGAGACCCCGTAATAATGAAAGCTATGTTGTGGCAAAAAGCATAAATCAAATTGAACTAGAAAAATGCATTCAAGTTTGATGGTATTTAGAACATTTTAATCTCCGATTCCTACCCTCAAGTCTACCAACTTTTTTGACTCTTACATGATGGTCACCTATACATGAGGCCATCAGCTATGATAGCTAAATCTTTATTGACAATTCACAATCAGGTGTTTCTAGAAATAAAGAAACTTCAAATACTAGTGAATAAAAATAAGTAAATAACCAATCAAAATATCCAACAACCAGCAATTAAAAGGACATGTATCATTAAACATGCAGCAAACAAATTATTGCATGGTACAAAAATAATTAAAATAAAGTTCATATAAGCATAAAACCTGAACAGCTTCATTGCTAGCCGTCTTAGTCCATAGAGCAAGTTTATCTTGCCTCGGGCGTACACTCGCAACAACACCACAAATCTCCTCATTGTCATCAAACTGCTCCCCAATCAGAGCCATCAGCTGCAAGAATGCAAAGAGGGAACACAATTCAACATCAGAACCTTCTAAGGCAACAGAATAATACTGAACTAAAGATTTAGAGAAACCAGAAAGACCATCAATCTAAGTTAACCAAAGAGCAAAATGTAATTTTAAATTAAGAACAATGAAGTTGAAGTAACTGAAGTTAAAGGGAAAAATTGTTACCGTCTCTAACCACATGCTGTCAAGATTGGCCTTTCTGCTACTTGAAATAGACCATTTCCCCCCATTCGCACATTCAGGATCCTCCCATTTAGGTTCTATCCCGGCTTTAAAACAATGAAAATCAGCATTTGCTGGCAACTTGCTAGGACGAAATATCTGATCATATAAACTGCATTATAAGAGTATAAGCAAAATAAGGTAAATGTTATTTGCCAATATATTTGATCAAGGAGAAAACGTTTGGATTTTTAAAGGAGAATATGTTTGGAAAAAAATTTTCTGTTTAAATTTTGGATAAAATTTTCTTTTTTTGTACAGTTACTGTAGGAAATACAAGATTTCTACTAAATTGTGGAATTTATTAGTAGAAGATCAAGGCCTGAAATTATGCAATCAAATATTGTGGCGTTTTCTTTTTTGAAGTGAGGTGTAAGAGTTAAAGCATTTTGAGGCATAAAGCCTCAAAATAATTCTATATTGATTATTCTAATTTCTATTGCATAAAATTTTATACTGACTTTTATGTTACTCTCTTGTCTACTTCCTACTAAGTTTCAAAATTCACAGATTTAGGTTTTTTTCTCATAATGAAATAGGTTTAGCTTTAAATCATAAGGGCAATTAGGACTTGGGCTTACAAATTTAAAAAATCTAAAACTAATAACAAATCAAATTGAGGATCACACCTCATTAAAAAAAAAACTTAAGGAGCGCCTCACTCAACTAAGGCATATGCCTCAATCTGAGGCGTGCCATGGATTGCAAAATTTTAAGCCATGGAGAAGATGCGTTTAACTTCAAATTAGTACTAATATAAATTGTCTATTTAAAGGCCTTGATTGCTACAATAAAAAATCAATCCATAAATTATCTGAATCATTTGCTAAATTTCAGAAAACAACTCCTTTCAGGTAACATTAGTGGGTCAAAGGTAAACAAACATGACTACTTTTCCATCCACTTGAGCAACTCAAATGAGGGCAACATTTGCATTTTTTCTAAAAATGTAATTGCAAACTAGCCTAGATGTGCTATTCAGTCATATTCTATGCAGATTGCAATAACTTCCATATGTTTACATGCTAGCAGCCATGTGATACTGTAGAGGAATGATTGAGTACAACAGGAGCAATAGTAATCATTCTAGAAGGAAAACTAGTGTAAGAACCTAGTGCTTGGCCCAATCATTGATAAGAAAAAAATACTATACTTAATTTAACTTAGACTAAGGTTTGCAACTAGGATTGGCTCATGTAATGAAATTACTCTTGTAAAATTTCTCTTAGAAATCTAACCACCTACCAACTTAAACGCTTGCCCATTTTGATCCCTAATTTGTGGTACTAGTAGTTTTAGCAAATCAAGGAGGATTCCAACCTCTGTGTCAGTCCAGTTAACAATCTATAGGCCATTGCAATCTTGGGGGCATTTCATTAAAAGCACATCTTGATTTTTGTTTAACCCAAAAGTCCTCAAGGTGAGAGTTTATTGTACTATGCATAAGGATCAAACTCAAGACCTTGGAAACAACTGGACTAGATAACATCCACAAAACACATCTTGGTCATTTTTTAATTGATGCAAGAGTAAAAGACTAAAGGCTCTAGCTACCTTCTCTAGAGTCGGCCACTTAACCAGAGAATAATAACATGCAAAATTAATAACTTGTAAAATTATCTCCTTTAATAGAGCAAGTGTCATATTATATTTGAAAACCAAAAGTATGATGCTTTACCACAAACCTATCAATTTGGCACAAAGAAGATAGGTGCTTTGACCCATCAATTTTTTAACAATAGGATCAACATCCTCGCTTTCGTTCCTCATAAACTCTGCATTATTGGTGATGAGGACATCCGACCGTGGAAAGTTTATCAGAGAAGAGGCCGAAGATCTGCAGCTATGATTGGACCACTTTATTTTTTAGTTATTATTTGTATTTGATTTATTTATACATTTTTTCCCTCACTTGAGGAAGTAGGTTCATGTGACCCCAGGGGTACTTTCGTCCATGGTTTAAAATTGCGCAATATGAGGCTCGCCTTGAGGCCCGCCTTTGCGCAATTCCAGTGAAAAGCGAACTATATTTCATGTTGTCTTATTATTGGGATATTTTAATTTCACTTCATATCTTGTGCATTTTTATGTTTTATATATTATTTACTCAATAGTATATACAAAACTTATCATTTTTTGTTTGAGCAATTTTTTGATTTTGAGGCTTACGCCTCAAAACTCCTTGAGGGTGGGTTACGCCTCGCCTCACGAACGAAAAACGTCTCAACACCCGATTACGCAATTTTAAACATTGTTTTCGTCTTTAAAGTTGTTATTGAATTTTAGCTATTTATAGCCCCTTCTCCTCTTTGGAGGATGATGATCATTATGAGAAGAAAATTCTACACTTTTTGTTTGAGAGCTTGAGAGTTCTTGTGAGAGTTGAAGTCCCTAGGTAAGGGCAATGTATTACCCATCAGCCACAGGAAGCGTCCGGGCTAGTGGTCCATCTCCTCCACCAACTTCTTCTCCTTCTTTCTCCTAGCCGCCGCCCCATCCTCCTTTCTTTTTGCCTTGGCCAAAATTCCACACCCAAACACTATGTCAACCCCCCACCTTTCCCGTTCCTCCCTTGGCCGAACTCCTCCCCAAGCCCTAGGCCGACCCCCATCCAACCGCCAGCCCCAACCCCCTTCCTAAGCCGTTGGTCCCATCAACCCTCCCCTTGGATCCAAATTCATCCAAGCATTTACTACTTTCCTAAATTGTCTCATTGTAAATTTGGAAGATCAATTAATTTAAATTTGAATTTATTTGAATTTGAAATTCCTTATTTAAATAAGATGAATTATTGTAGGAAAGTTCCTCCAAATAAGGCCATTTAAATTAAAGAGATAATTGTATTAAATTTTCTTTCTTAATTTAAATTGGCTTAGATTAGCAACTCATTTAAGCCCCTTAATTCCCTCAAATCTTCATTAATCATGTAGGCCCCTCCCCTTCCTCTCTTGGCCACCCCCCTCCTCTCTCTCTTTCTCTCATCTAATTATGAGGTCCATTAAAGCTCACCAATCAATCCATCAATTCCCCATCTAATTGGGCCACCCCCTCCCCTTCTTTATTTTTGGGAAATTCAAATTCAAATTTCCCAATCAATTCCAACCTTTAAAGCTGGAATTAAATTTTAGAATTTTGAGGTGATTTTTCTCCCACAATCAACACACACAATCTGAAATCAATTTCCCCTTTTCCCTCCTAGCTTGGGTCCCCACTTAGCCCTACCACCTTCTCTATATACTTCTTCTCTTGTGCTTGATATTTCACCTAAGGAGGAATAAGTAGATCCTCCTCCCTTGAACAAAGGCATTCAAACTCCTCGAGCATTGCAACCCTTCAACGACGACAATGAGTGTTTGCTCCAAGGCAAACCACAGATGAGCATCACCCCAATCTTGAAGAACATCGGAGCACAAGTTCATAAGCTTGATGGAGTTCCACATCAAGATTAGAAACTTGACGAAGGTGAACTCTCCTCCGACTCTTTCTCTTTCTAATCCTCTCCTCGATCGTGGCATCATTAAAAGTCATGAAAGCTTATCTGCTTAGCCGTTATGATGAGTATGTGTGAGGGATCTTAATAGTGAATAGTCTTATTGTTAATCAAGAGATTTCTTTTGAAAACCTCCACGTTAAGCAACGTTGGATTTACTTTGATTATTTTTTGCTCCAAATTTTATCTTGTAATCAATTGCCTACGCATAATTATTGTTTTATTGTTTTCAATCTATTGTTTAATCCATGGGAAGTTGAATAAATGCTATTGATCCGTCATAAAGCGTGTAATTTCAAAGCTAATACATTTGCTTATGCATGTAGTTCTACATCAATTGGCCCTTGAATGTATAAGCAGATTCTTTTTCTTTGATATTCCACACAATCAAGCAATTGGTAACACAACTACTCACCATGTTCATTATCATCAATCATCATTGTTGGGATTTGAAGAAATGAAGGGAAGTTTCCCCTTTGAATTATAGATATCACATATCACCAATTGTATTACAACATGTGAGCACAACTCTAAAAACATATTAAAAACTGTATTAAAGATAAACAAAAATGAGGCTGTTGTTTTTGAATGGAGGGAGCATAAACAAGTGAAGAGGAACATAGCTGCATAGATGACCTGGTTGGGATGAGAATGGTACTTATAATGGTGCACATATCTCACCTTAATAATAGGTGACATCTTACCCAGCCAAATGAACACATTGCACCATCCTAGCAAGTCAAAATTGGGACACATCTGAATTTTTAAGAATATGATAGGAAATAGATGTCTCCCGTATGCTCCCGTATACCAATCCACATAGAAACCGCACAAATCCATAGTAACATTTAAATATTTAGCAAGGTAAGTCCTACTTTTAAATTAAGAAAAAGTTGCCTTTTTAATTCATCGTCGTTATTTTGGACATTTTAAGATAAACTAGATAAAATATGAGCTATCAACTCCGTTAAAAAAACAAAAGAAGATCTTAGGGCAGAGCCAATAGCAGATCTCTGAAGATTTAGACCCGTGAAATAATGATTCTAAGTAAATACTGCATCAAGGACAATAATGTCCTACTTGATTGCTTCTCAACAACACCGTGCCCTCATGAAACGTTTTAATTCAAAAACATATCTAGTCAACTGAGATCTAAAATCGAATATAAATAGAACGGGCTCTTTAATCCCGAGGTCATACAAGCAGTAATCGATTGCAGAAGACATCGCAAAAAACAAACCATGTGAAGAAAATAAAATTGCTGTGGAATGTGAAGGACAAAGCGTGCAATGCTAACACAGAAATTATTTGCCGGGATAGAGGAGAACAGATAACTGACCACCAAAAATCCTCAACCGTGTCGAAGGTGTAGACCTTGCGAAGGGATGATCCCCAGGCGGCGCCCTGCTTTACCTTTGACTGGTTATCGAACCAAAAGGTCCACTTCCTCTCCAGTTTGTGGGGTTGACGGTTCAATACTCCACCCTCGACCTCCTCTCTGGCCTCCGTTTGCGTCAACGCTTCCGCCTCTATCTCAGCCATATTTTTATGCTTCCGCAATCCTTCGCGACGTATGCACGATGACGAGAGGATACCCTAACCAGGCTGAAGTAATAGAGCAAGAGTTTCTAATTTAAGTTTTTTATTTTTTTTTTGTGGGAACAAATGAACAATATCCATCCGCTGCCACTTCTGAAAATACATTTGACGTCATGAATAAAACACCCACCACAAAAATATCGTGGCCCACAATTAATTGTGGCCCGTTGATTTTTTTTTCACCAAACTAATTAAAATAGACATTAGTTGCTATTTATTTTATTAATTTTTTTGGCAATACCAATTTTTTTAAAATCGGACCAGATCGGCCACCGTTTAAACCATAAATCGATATGGCGGCCGGTTCGGTCGACTGAAATAGCCGAGCAATTAGGAAACAGACAAAAAATTAGTTGGAAATCTAGTTGAATAGACAACCGCTAAACCGCAAAACAAATATTTTTTTTTTTTCAAAAATCTTATGCCTTAATTTTAACAATGTTGCGTCCATGAGTATTCACGGCGGTAGAGAAATATCATATTTAACGTCTTAGCATTGTACTAAAATCTGGCACGCAATCAGATAAGGAGAGAGGGTCTAGCATTTATGAAACACCAAGATTTTTACGTGGAAAACCCCTGTAAAGGGGGAAAAATCACGGGGCCTAGCCCTGTTTGAACGAATCCACTAGTATTTGCAGTCGATTACAAATGAGGCTCTTCCTTGGGAGAAGGCCTTAGCTTGATATACATCTTATGGAGTACATTACATGATGTAAATACAAAGAGCTACTATCGACGTATTCGCTTTGTTAGAAGGACTGCAGTCGGCGGGCGACGTAGGTCAGGAGGACCGTAGTCAGCTGGCGACGGAGGACTGTCGTTAGACAATGGTGACTAGTGTCATAATAGGCATCAAATGTTGAGTAGAGCTATAATATTATTCAGATCTCCATGGTCTATCCAAACTCAAGTTCATGCTCCCTTCATGTGGAGAATTATTGTTTGTTTATATTATTTTGATAGCAAAGTTTTGGCAAAATTTGGTCAAAATTCTATTACAATCATCAAATTATTCATATTGAAACTTTAGAACATAAGCCATGGGCTTTTTGGATGACCTCAAGATTATGTGACCTTGGGCTTGTTGGATTAATCTTGTCAAGCCACTCGATTTGACTATAAATATTCAAATTTTAGAGATTATGTGATTCTTCAATCAATGTTCCAAAAATTTATAACTTCAGTTCAAGTGGCATAATTTAGGCTCATTTGGATGAATCATATTACTTTTTAGGATCGTTAGGTTCATCTTATCAAGACTCTCAATTTGACTGTAAGTAGGGGTGTCAATTTCGGGTCACGGGTCAGGTTCGGGTTGAACCCGAAACTGACCCGGGTTTAAACGGGTCAGAAATTTGAACCCGGACCCGACCCGCGCGGCAGAGAAGGAGCTCGGGTATCGCGAGCGCGGCAGCGGGCGCGCGGGGGCAGTGGGCGAGGGCATCGGGAAATTCAATTTTTTTTTTTAAATAAACGGGTTTTCGGGTTGACCCGGCAACCCGAACCCAACCCGTTTCTTCAAACAGGTCGAATCTGCGAACCCGACCCATTTTTCAAACGGCCGGGTCCAACCCGGATTTTCCTGGTCGGATTTTCGTGTCGTGTCAAATATTGACACCCCTAACTGTAAGTTTGTTGAAATTGAAGTTTGGATGATTATGAATTTAACTTTCAACTTTTTCTAATATAAATAGTGCGTTAAGAATTAAGATTCATGTGGATCAAGTAAGACTTTTGAAGTCGTATATGACGACAACATAAAGTCTAGTGAGATTTATCTCCTTCTTTGTCATTTGATGAGTAGTTAGATAATAGAAAAATATTATATTATGCAAAATGATTTCATTGCAATAATTAAAAAATATTAGGACTTGGATGCAAACTTTAAAAACTTGTAAATTTTTTACAATAAATTATTATATTAGCACAAAATAAGTGGGAAGAGGGTTGCTATTTATAATAAATTTATTACGTCTGTAATTTTTTTTTTTTTCTCAATTCACCGATGACTACTTCTAGTTGTGATAAGTGAAATCATGCGTATTTTTAAGTATAAGATATGAAATAAAGGAAATACCGAGAAGAATGCAAAGTAATTTTTCATGTGATTCAAACCCAAATTTTTATTATGTTCTTGGTCTAATGCTCAACTCATTAGAAATTCTACTAACATAATAAATCGTATTTTGACCCATCTTCGTCATAGCATTGAGATTGTAGTCGTTGAATTACATAAATTTTTGTAATTTTTTGGCAGTCGTACATGACGACAACATAAAGTCTAATAAGATTTATCTCCGTCTTTGTCATTTGATGAGTAGTTAGATAATAGAAAAATATTATATTATGCAAAATGATTTCATTGCAATAATTAAAAAATATTAGGACTTGGATGCAAACTTTAAAAACTTGTAAATTTTTTACAATAAATTATTATATTAGCACAAAATAAGTGGGAAGAGGGTTGCTATTTATAATAAATTTATTACGTCTGTAATTTTTTTTTTTTCTCAATTCACCGATAACTACTTTTAGTTGTGATAAGTGAAATCATGCGTATTTTTAAGTATAAAGATAAGAAATAAAGGAGAAACCGAGAAGAATGCAAAGCAATTTTTCATGTGATTCAAACCCAAATTTTTAGTATGTTTTTGGTCTAATGCTCAACTCATTAGAAATTCTACTAACATAATAAATATTATTTTGACCAATCTTCGTCATAGCATTAAGATTGTAGTCATTGAATTACAGAAATTTTTTGTAATTTTTTTGCACTGGTGAAAATTCTTAAGAAATTGGAATCAGCCGGTATAAGTGAGGATTTTGGGACCATCAGGTGTCCGTTTTGCAAACCGATTTCACCAATATTTTTAAAATAAAATGATTTACTTTATGTATATTTTTATAATTTTTTAAGCCTTAAAAAGGTGTCTATGAATTTTATACTGAAAAAAAAAAATAGATTCATTGAGCGCGTGATATGCATGATATATTGAGCATGTGATTAAGATATTGATTTAAAACTGATATAGAATAGTTGGATAGCAAGTGCCCATTCTTATATGATTTTATTATATTGATTTGATTTCAACAGTCTTTACTGATTTTTTGATTCGATGATTTATCTTATTTTTGTACTGATTGATATTACAAATATGATAATTACATTATAGATTTGACACTCTTATTGGTTTAATGCTTTACTAGCTTACACACCGTAGTGTTTTACTATTTACAAATTCTACTATTACTGCATGTAAATTTTATTTTTTATGCACTGATTCAATGATCATATGAATACTACTATTATGATTAAGTCTCTGATATATATATTGCTCCTTTATCGTGCTTTGAAGTCAGTTGTAGATTTTGATTACCTGTTGGGATTTTTTAACTCATTATATGTGGCAAAATAATTTCATGTTAGGACAGAGGATCATGAGTGTGAGGCTGGTCAAGATTCCTTCAGATTCAAGCTTCTTTTTTTTAGTTATTCTTTTGTACTTAGAACAGAGTAATTATGACATGCTTATATAGATTCTGAATAGTGTATATGATTTATTTTCATTGTATATTAATGTTTTGATCGATAATTTTATTTATGCTGCTATTGATATTGATAAAAAAAATTAGGCAGCTCTGGTTATTTTTTATTAAAAGATAAATGAATAATTTTTTCAAATTAGATTCTGGGACATCACAACTAATTCTTCCTTTGAAAATTGTAAGAGAAGGAGATTCTATTTCTTGATTCTTGAAAATATGCATGTAAATAATAAAATAGACCTCAACATTTATGGAATTAGTTGAAAAACATTGTATTTTATTTTTTATGAGAGAGAGAGAGAGAGCATGGATTTAATGCCAATATGCATTTAGGTTTCTTGATTATTATTATAGACTAAAGAGATTTACATACTGATGAACATAAGCTTTAAGAAATTCTTATCAATTTGAAATTTGAATAGAGAAGTTTTGGCTCAGGATATTCTTACAAAACTTATAGTCAGGATGGGGCTATAAAATTCTTGAATATACTTTGAGATAAGTGCAATACACATTATTAATTTCAATGCAGATCTAAGAGCTTGAAAGTTAATCATTACTAATTTTTTATCAAGATGTCTTAACACAATTTTTTTTCATTGCAATCCCAACAAACAACTAGCAATTAGGCTAAATCAATTGCCATTGGATTAAAAAAAACCAAATAACAACTTATGATCATAGAATGTACCTTCATTAGCCCCAACATATTGTCCCACTAAGGGTCAATTACATGAATCTTTTTCTTCACTATGTCATGCTAAAAGTCAAATTCTCATTTAAATCTGATAAAAAATATCATTTATAATATTTTCTAACCATTTCTTTTTAGGTATACCTCTACCTTTCTTAACATAAGTCAAATCTAGTACATATACTCTCCTAATCGGGTCATTGGAAGGTCAATATTATTTTATGACTAAACAATCTAAGATGGTCATAAAAAATTTTGTACTAAAACTCCGTTTTAGAAAACAGTAAAAAAGTCGTCCCAAACAAAGCCTTAGCCTAAGTAGGCATCAAATTGAAAATTGATAATAATCAATTGATAAGTGTGAAGATAACTTATGAAGAAGAAATATATGCATATATTCATCTTACAATGAAAAAATAAGTCTCACAAAATATTTTCTAAGTATTTTTTAGAATGAAATGACTCTCGAGGTCTATAGATTAAAGGAGTGATTATGCCTCTAACTGCTCAATTCAATTCACATACAGATCGCTCATTATTTCTAGAAAAAAAAGTGTTTTTTAGGAAGACTTTTTGGTTGGCCTAAACAGGAGTTTTTATTAGGTCTGGTGTCCTGACGTAGTTCTATGTTCGGACTCCAGTAAAATGGTGTCACATGCAATTACTTTTTACCGCGCAGGCCGACGACCCGACCCGGACCGAACCCGAGATTGCTAAGTATTGGCTGATTTGTGCAGACCGGGGTATTGTTAGGTATTGCTCGACAATAACGAGAAATATCATTCTGCAAGACCAATACCTAGCAATACCCCGGTTTTGCTAGATATTGCTCAGTTTTGCAAGGTATTGCTCGGTATTGCTAGGTATTGGTTTTGACAGAGCGGTATTTCTCATTATTGTCAAGCAATACCTAGCAACACCGAGCAATACCTAGCAATACTGAGCAATACTTAGTAATACGTGAACATAGCAATATCGGGTTCCGGTCTAGGTCGGATCGTCGGGCCGCGCGGCAAAGAGTAAGAGCACGTGGCGACATGTTATTGGCCTTAGAACGTAGAGCTACGTCAGGACACCGGACGTAATAAAAATTCCCTAAACAGAGATAATTGAGAGAAAAAATGCCTTAGAAAAAAGGTGCTTACTTTATCAAATCAATTTGAGTAGAAAAACTAGAGAAAATTGAAAGTTTTTTTTTTTTCCATGACAACTCTTTTTTTTTTTAAATCTTCCATTGCAATTTTTTGAAATTTTATTCGGGTAATTTTTTTCTCCTTCTCAATCTGAATTACTTTGTATGAATTTAATTATCATCTGACAAAAACAATAATAGCTTTCAAATATTTTTAAACTTGCTAAGATAATATAACTAAATTTAGATTAAAAAATAGGTTGAGGAAGATTTTATGATTATTTTCTCGACGATAATCAAAAGGATAAGTGAACTCTAATTAATTTTAAATTATTTAGGCTTTATTCTCTCAATCTATTATCCAACTCTTATTATTGGATTTTGCTAATATTTTCTATTAAATATTAGCATTTTGATTTCTTTTTCATTCTAAATTAGGTTTTTTTTTTTTTTTTGTTTTATCATGCATTATTGATATTTTTTAGTTGTTTGTGAGCTTTAGCTTGACTAAGATAATAATGTATCTAATTATTTTTGTGATAATGAACATTTTTCTTAGGCTTATTTCAATGGCATTATATCCTTCGCGTATCGCGTCCGCCCCCTCACCCGCCCGCCGCCGTTCCGACGTTCCAGCGCCGGCATAACCCAAAACCAGGTCGGGTCGGGTCCGGGTTCGAATTTCCGACCCGTTTGTCTACCCGAGTCAGGTTATGGTCGACCCATTTGAACCCGGGTCAGTTCCGAGTTCGACTCGAACCCAACCCGTGACCCTAAATTGACACCCCTGATTCTAGTGATTATGGCACTTGCTTGATTATCGTATATGTATAATCTTGTTTATGCTAATGTTTATCACTTATAGCAAGATGTAAATATTTTTTTGCTAGCATTTCCCATCAAATTTTAGCTTTGTAGCAATGTTGTTCTAAAAATTTCTATTAATTTCTTTTTAACTATGTGAGTGATTTTGGGTTAAATTTTGAAGGGTAAATTGTAAATTTTTCATATGATATGAGGTTTCTTATAAGTAGCATCATCTATGATTAATTATTTCTCTTGATGACTAACGAGAACTTTCAACTAAGACTAATCGTTGGCTCTCTGACACTTCAGCTTATAATATCATTGACTTTGTTTGGAATAGGGATAAAATGCCATTAGCTTAGAGCACATATTAAGGAAATTATAATAAGCCCAGTTAAAATCTCATAGTTCCATCATAATTTGTTGTCATTATCCTTGATCGATATTGTTAGTGGTGATAGTCGACCCAATTAGACCGAATTATCCTCATCAACAACCCCATGCATTGTATAGTCCAAGGTGATCTCATAAATATATACCCCTCACCTCCACCTCCTTACCAACAACCAAATAAGCCTCCTAAAAAACGGGAGAGCTTTAATTTTTGTATCAGCCCCAAAAAAGGGATATTGACGAATGTGCATGTATAACAAGTAATAAAAATGATCATAATCAAGTTTAGATTTCGTATATCCCTGGATTGGATGTCATGCTTAATCATATTTATAGTTCAATTATATTCTTCAAAATAAATCTTAGAAGTCGCCGCCATAAAATTAGGATCACGCTTAGTGAATGGAAGACTACTTTTAAGGCATTTGAAAGCCTAAATGAATGATCAGTTATGCCCTTTAGGTTATCCAACGCACTTGTTTCCTTCATGAGATTGATGATCAAAATATTTAAAACATTCATAGAAGATGATGAGATACTAAAACATTCCTCATCTTTCTCAACCCAATTCTTATCTCGTCATAACCAAAATCCTAACTTCACTCAACCCTTCGACACATCCAACATCTTTAAAACTCTCCTAGATATTCTCACACGTATCTCATAACTTCTCATGGATTCAACTCCCCATTAATCTAGATATCCTAGCCAGAAACCTAATATACAGAGATACTTTTCAATTTTGAGCAACCAGATTAAAAATATTGTTGTCCTTAGCCACGAATCTAAAACTCATAAAAATATACAACTCGTTTTCGAACATCCTAAATCTTGGATATGATTTTCTTGCCTTTTCTCTAAGAAAATCTTACCTTTTGATAGCCTAAAAGTTTAAACACCAAATTTATCCAAATCCTAAAAACCATTTTCACCAAGACTCACATGACCCTTCCACTACTATCCTAAGATGGCATAGCTATTGCTTTCACCACCAAGATCCTATAGATCTCACTTCAAGCAATCCAATGAAATTTACATTACAATATATGGTAGAGATTGAAAGAAGCTCAGATGTAAGAGAAATTATAACAGTAGTGTAATTGCTTACACTAAGGCTTTGTTTGGGATGATTTTTTTATTGCTTTCTAAAACGGAGTTTTAGTACAAAAATAAAAAATTTTGTACTAAAACTCCGTTTTAAAAAGCAGTAAGAAAGCCGTCCCAAACGAAGCCTAGGGTTGTCATAAGTGCTTAATATATGGATACAAAATAGCCAAACATCCATCAAAAACTAATAAATAACAACTTAAAGATAATGTACAACTTGTCGCTACCACTTCGGAAACTAAGTCACTCAAGAGAGAGAAGTTACTAAGTTAAGTGTTGCAGAGATGAGGATGCTCAGGTGGATGAGTGGTTTTACCCTTCGAGATAGGATACAAAATGAGCATATATGTGATAAGATTGGAGTAGCTCCAGTGGAAAGATAAGATTAGAGAGAGTCGTCTCAGATGGTTTGGTCACATAAAATGACGGCCTTCCGATGACACGGTTAGGACAATAGAGGTATTAGATTTGACTTATGTTAAGAAAGGTAGAGGTAGACCTAAAAAGACTTGGTTTGAAAATATTAGAAATTATCTTTCTTTATTATATTTAAAAGAGAATTTGACTTTTAACATGACACAATGAAGAAAAATGATTCATGTAGCCGACCTCACGTAGTTGGTAAAGGCTTGATGTTGTTGTTGTTTCAAGGTCTATATCAATAGTTTTCTTGTTGGTTGCAAGACCATCTCCAACCGTTCGGCAAACAACCGAATGGAGGCCCTCAAACGTCGCAACCGAACGCCTTTTCGTCCGCCATTTGATCGCGGATGAACACTGCGACGCCGTCGCACTGTTCATATGCGTCATTTTTTGGTCTCTACTGAACTTGTGGAAGAAATGTGTGAAAGAAGAGAGCGACGGTTATGAGGCAAAATGACATTCGATTGGAGATGAATCACGGCACTTTTTGATTTCACTGTATTTTGAAGTGAAAAATGCGATTTTCGGTTGGAGATGCCCTAAGCAACTTATACGTCTTGATGCGTGACATTCGAAATTAAAGTCTTCTATAACAGCAGGATATTGCATTTATTTGGCCAATTTTTGTAATTCCAATAGCTTAAAGGGCACGCATTCAACCTGCTGCATTAAGATCAGCCACCATATACATTACAGAAATCAAGCTGTATCAGTTTTCATTCAATCTGCATTAAATGCTTACATAGTTTTTGGCATTACATCTATGGATTTATTTCCATGGATTTCACCATTCAACGCTCAATTTTCATTTATGTTTATATTAAAAACCACATAACGGCTATCTGAACTTATGGTTTCCATATTTTCCGATTAAAATTAACGGAAAAGGCTGTCTTATTAAAGAAATGAGATCACACATTTAATTTTAAACTTCAATTATACATTGAAACTTAACAATCACATTTATACCACCATTGCATAGCTTGGTTGGTGGGCGAGTATGAATGGGAATCCCCCCCCCAATCCGTGCTCGATTTTCCTCGAGCAGCAGCACCTTTTAAGTGGGACCCAATCAAGTGCGGGCCAGAGAGTTTCTACCCACCTCTTTTAGGTCAGCCGAGAATTAGTCACGCCGCCAAACGCCCTTTCGGGGGTGACAGCGGGCAGATACCCGTTCAAAGAAAAAAAGTGCATTTATGGCTTTTTGTTTGGCTAGAAAAAACAAACCTCAAAGTAAAATATGATGAGTGAGTATAAAAGCCTAAATATGATGGTGATCGATGACCAGCGTACGACGAATATAGCAGGCAGTGGATTGGGGACGATGAAGTTCCGTGCGATAAGTGTTACCATATATTTAAAAGTTTTAGCTATTAGGTAAGTAAATAAGAAGGTTAGGTTGTTAGATATGTAAAATATGATATTTGAAGTGGTATATATGTAACTTTTTTTATAGAATGGCATATTTTTAGATGAAGGATCCGTTCGGGATAATAAAATTTTAATTTTTGAACTAGAAAGTTTCTATAAAAAGTATTAAAAAAGTCGTCCCAAATAAAACCTAAGTTCAATTAGATTATGATTTTATTTTTAAAAGCTTCATGACTCAGAGTAGAATCTGAAATGATTAGAATATGAAATGTTTTTTTTTAAGAATTTGAGAGCTTTTTTATAATAAGAGCTCCTTATAATTAAGATTTGCCATTAATATGACTATAATAGTGAAATATTATAATAATTTGATATCTATGAGACAACTCAATAAGATTTTGTAAACATTTATAATATCAGTGCAAGAATTGATCAAAAGTAGAATTAAATAAATTGAATGGTTGAAGTCATGGAGCCCTTACTAATAGGACATGTCATGCATGAGCCACAAAGCCCTGCACATAAAAAAATCAATAGTATCTTCCAATACGGGAAATTATTGGGTCAACACACAGACATATTCGGAGCCCAATGAAAATGCGCCACATCACCTCCTACTCGATACTGAGGAGTACCGCGCAATATTGAGCTCGGTACTGCTCAGTACCGAGCTCAGTACTGCTCGGTACTCAGTACTTCACTGTACCGAGCTCAGTACTGCTCAGTACTATGAATATCGAACGTAAATTGTGTCCGGTGACCTGACCCAATAATTTCCCCTTCCAATACATATCTGGAAACATCAAAACATTATTAGACTTTGAGACTCATAAGGGTTAACACAACAAATATGCTTTTATTGAGTCAAGATCGACTAAGACAAAGGCAACTCAAGCCAAATAAAACATGTAAAGTACTAAACTTTCAACTCTTCCTCACAAATATCTAAGGCTTCGTTTAGGATGACTTTCTCACTGCTTCTTAAAACAACTTTTTAGTTCAAAATTTTCAAGAAGCAGGAAGAAAGCCGTCCCAAACGAATCCTAACACTGAATAAAATGGCCAAAACTGGAAGCCTAAAGCCTTATCAGTAGCGAACTTGTGAATAAGATTCAGATGAAAATACAAAGCAGGCAACTTAGTACAAATCCTTGATGAAACCATCATCAAAGTTTTGAAAATAACTCTCAGAATCGTATCCAAACCTCTTTCTTCCTTCGCTGGAACTGAAGAAATGCTTCAACTGAGACTTGATCTTCCACATCATTTGCTTCAAGGAAATGGGACGCCTTATGTTCTTCTGCACGAGGATTGCTCTGCTTTCTCTGATTCCAAACCTCTTCGAAAGGCTAATGGCATGGATTCTTTGCTTGCTGCCAAGGCTGAGGAGCATCATCATAATAGGTTGTTGCCATTGAAACTCAGGAGGCAAGTTTGAATATATAGGTGTTTTGGGTTGATTAAAGCCACTCAAAATGGTATTGGAATCAAAGTCGGTGGGCCCCTGTAAAATAGAATTGATGCCTTTACAGACAACAAAGTTACCTGTAGTTTTGACATCTCCAAAAGAATAATAAAGATTAAATTTGATCATTCAATGGAAATTATGACGAAGCTCGTTGTCCCGATTGCTCGAGATGTCGTGTTTGGGATTTTTTATTATGTGCGGAGTCTGGATGGCATCCGGAGTCCAATAAACATGTGCCACATCACCCCAAAAATGTACCACGCTCGGTACTGCTCGGTACCTAAGCGTAACCGGATGGGAGAACCGTCCGGTGTCCACACAGAATAATAGCTCCGTGTTTGGAGGAGAAGAAAGGTCGGAGGCATCGCATGATGTTAGGAAGATGAAGGTGGAGGTCAAGAGGCAAAAGTCACAAAGCTCATTATGAGCTAGCAATGTCACATCATTGTCATCACAAATAGAGTGACTACACAATGTATTTTCTAGGCTCAAAATGAACTAAATGGTGAATTTCAAATGCATTTACAAACTATCTTAAATTTATTTTCCATCCATCCAAACAAAAAATTTCAAGATTCGTACATGTTGTTTACTCTACACTCAAAATACTTCGAACCAAACATCCCATAAATTTACTTCCATATAAAATTAAACAGAGTACCAATCACTATGAATTTATATTAAAGTAAATCTGATTCTAATCAAAGTTGAATTGAAATAAATTAAGCCAAACTTCTTTCCAAAAAGTAAAAGAATTTCTGCCCATAAAGCAATTTGCTGACGAAGAAACTAAAGCTTGATTCTTTATGAATGCTATCATCTTTTTCTCAATAAAGAATAAACTGTACCTTGTAGACATTGTGGGGTTGGGGATAAACGTTTCTTTTTAACTTTAGAAATTTCACAAACGGTGGGCAGAAAGCATTTTCTTTAGTTCAATTCTACGATCACTTGATGACTTATTATTTTATTAGAGACTTGCATTTAATAGAACAGATCAAGATGAGGGCATAAATAGGAGTGTCAATATTTGATCCGACCCAAAAATCTGATCCAAACCTGATCCGGAAATTTTGATTTTAGGTTGACCCGAACCCGTTGGTTTGGATTGGAGTTTTCAACCCATTTCAAAAATCGGGTTGGATTCTAGTTGACCTGAATAGTGTCGAGTTAGTTCGAGATTTGACCCGAACCGACTGATGACCCAAAATTGACGCTCCTAGGCAGAAAGATACTTTCAGCTGTAAAGGCTACAAACATGCTAAGCACTGAAATGACTTTCATAATATCAGCATTAAAATATTCATCCTTATCTGTTCTTTTAATATTCATCAGAAAAGAGAGAGTGCCATTCCATAAAGTACTTCGAATTAGAGGCAGTTCAAATGGCTTACCAGAAAGCATATAATTAAAACGTGTCAAGGAAATGCAACCAATGACATAAGCGTATTATCAAATCTAAAAAAAATGTAAAAGGACGAACAAAATTTGCCATGAGGAACAAAAATCCTCCCAGTTTAGTACAAACCATTCTCAAATCCAAACAAATTAAGAAGAGAATTTGCGAAAATTGGGAATTGCAAAAAGCAATATGATACCATAGAATGCGAGCATAAGTTCAAATAGATAACTTGTAGATTTCAGCGCCTCTGTGTCTTTCCAATTGAGCGTTTTCCAGAGAATAAGTGCTTGGGTTTGAGATTAGGAATGACTCTATCTGCCTCTCCCCGACGAGCTGCCTTGTTTCTCACCTTCTCGGACTTCTTTTTAATCTTGATTGCCTTCAGCTTCTGAGCAGAGTCCTTCAATCCTTCTCCGGGAATGACTTCACCAGGCGGTCGTGAGCACGACCTCGACCTTGACCTCAATCGCAGCTTCTTGCTTTTGCGTTCATCATCGATATCCATGGCTTCAGCATCTCTAGCAAATGATCTATCCCTCTTCTGGCCCTTTCTAGAGACCGACCTGCTTCTTGCGCGATAAATAGCAGAAGATGGATCCAAGCCCAAGGATGACAGCTGCCTCCCCATTCTTTCAGTTGTGAACTTTCTATCCTTATCAAATTTTCTAGGAATAGTAGGGCGACTTTCAGCAGTGCTCTTCTTTATTCTATGTTCTTGGATGAGCAAACTTTTCTTCTTTCTAATCTCCGCGAGAGCCTCCCTCTCCTCAGGAGTCAACTCCTTGCCATCGATTTCAAATTCTGCTTCATTTGACTCAGCTTCAAGCCGGAGCCCCTCTTCTCTCTCCAACTCTTCCAACCTTTGTAAGATGTCAGGATCCACAAAATCGTAGACATTATGCCCATCTAAGATTTCAGGCATAATGTCTTCCTTCCACTCATCACTTGCCAAAATATAATGTTTCTTCAGACTAGCAGAGTAGACACCAGCTCCACCATTCTCATTCTCAAGATCTCTTTCAAGCTTCCTATTCTCCCTCTCCTTGCTCTCTTTTGCTCGGGCCTCGAGAACCGCCTGAGGAATACAAGTAGGTCGCTCTTTGTTATCACGAGGCTTCGGAATCGCGACATGGAACCTATTCAAGCAATCATTAATCTTTTTAGATTTCATCTTCATTTCCACCCTCTGGTTCAGCAGCCTCTCACAGGCCGCATTCTTAACAGAAATAACACCATCATCGGTCAAAGTGCTCATAGTCACCAGAACCCCTTCATCATTAGGTTCCCCACCTTGTGCCACAACAGCTTTAATAGCTTCCGTTTTCATCTCCATAACCAACTTCATATCTTCTTCAGAAAGACCATCCAAGGGTTGCAAATCAATCTTATTACAAACAATAATAAGAGGCTTATTCATGAAGAGTGATTTGATGCTATGAAACAGTGCTGCTTGTTGAGCAATGCTGTATCCACATGATCCAGAGATATCAAGGAAGAACAGAACAGCAGATCGAAGATGTGCCAGTGCGGTGATGCTGCACATTTCTATAATATTGCGATCCTCAAATGGCCGATCAAGAATCCCAGGAGTGTCAATCACCTGATACCTCAAGTACTTGTAATCTGTATGACCAACAAAGAGGGACTTCGTGGTGAAAGCGTAAGGTTGGACATCCACATCAGCTCTAGTAATCTTATTTATGAAAGAACTCTTGCCCACATTTGGGTATCCACATATCAAGATGGTCCGAGTGTTGGGATCTATAGAAGGGAGCCTAGCCATATGTTGTCTAATCTGCTCCAGGTAAGCTAAACTCGGCCCAATTCGCTTTATAACTGTGCACATCCGACCAAGGGCAGCCACCTTCAAGCACTTGCACCGATAAAGAGAGTCGCCATATTTTAGCAGCCTAACATAGTCCTTAGCAATCTTTCCAATGATGTTCCTTGCAGTATTAATCTGGCCAAGTGCAAGCTTGTAGTGATCCTTGTTGTAGAGGACATGGAGCAGATCCCCATAGAATGGATGAATGTCATCTAATCTAGGGAACTCCTCAATAATGGTGGACAGCTTCTCATGAAAATTCTGCTGAGTGAATCTCACTTTCCTCATGTAAAATTGACGAAGACGTGAAATGGCATATCCCTTGTGAACAACAGTTGGAGTTTGGCGTTGAGTTCTTGAAAGGATGATATCCACAAATTCCTTTCCCGAAGGAACAACAGTGATCTTTTTGAAGTTGTACTGAACCATCGTGTCAATATATATCTAGAACCAGATGAGCTTATAACTGCAAATGAAATAATAAGAATTTATCAGAAAGAAGGTAAGAAAAAATAATGAACTAAATTTCAGGATAATCGTAATGTTGTAAGTTGCATCAAGAAATGGATGTATTATTACTAGTTAATATAAGAAACTTTAGGGGCCGTTTGGCAACAGGATTTATGCAGGATTTGAGCTAAATCCTGCCAAACGGGATTTGAGCGCCCCGTAAATCTCACGGCGGAATATATCCTCCCTTTCCCTCTTTTTGCCCTAAATCCCGGATTTACTAAATCCTCTAGTTCGGCGGACTTACGGGATTTGGCCGAAGAAGCTCGCGAAAGGGAGAAAGTTACCTTCACAGCCAGCGAGCTCCCGTTGTTGCTTCCAATCAAAATGTCGTAACTTCCGATCCGACAGTAAGGGAAAGTCGTCGAAGGAGTGAAGTCGAACAGCAACGAAGGAGACGAAGAAGCGACTCTCGAAATCTCTACACCTCCTGCGAAGCAACGAAGCCGAACAACGACGACGAAAAGCGAGGATGAAAGGCAAACCCTAGACGCTCAAGATATTATTGATTAACTTAATTAATATAATTTAAAATATTAATAATCAAGTAAAATAATTAAATAATTAATAGTATGATTACTTAATTAGTGCATAAATTAATTGTCTAATTTAATTTAATTAACAATATAATTAATAATTAAATATTAATATAACTTAAAATATATATTATCAAATATATAATTGATAGTTCAAATAATAATTAATGAGTAGTAAAATTCTAAAATAATTTTACATTGACTTTGAGTTAAGTCCATCCAAGTTTTCAAGCACTCTGTAAATCCAAGTCCTCGATAAATCCTGGGTTTAAGGATTTATAGCATAAATATTGGATTTAGTAAATCCCTTGATTCGGTGGATTTAAGAATTTACAAACAATAGAATTTATGAGCTTGCGAGCGAGCTAGGTCCCGTCATGAAAGAAGGAGGAGGCAAATGTTACCTACGTAGCGAGCGAGGGAGCTAGCTCCCGTTGTGACTTCCGATTTGAGGCCTTTGAAGGTGGCAAATCAGCGAGCGAGCTCCTGCACGCATAGCACGTGAAGCCGAAGCAGCCACGAAGAAATGACGACGAGGAAAAGTGAAAGCAACAAAGCAACACGGTAAGAAGATGAAAAGCAAACCCTAAGCATTTAATTAAAAATTAATCAAAGTTAGTATTATTACTAAATAATAGTTAACTGATTAGTTTAATTTATATAATTTTAAATAATTAATAGTTGATTAGTTGAATAATAGGTCATTTAAATATTAATAATTAATTAGATTAATTAAATAATTAATAGTATAATTGAGTAATCTAATATAGCTTAACTAACTGATTAGTAGTATAATTGATCATTAAAACTAATTACATACTTAATGTTGTAAATAATAATTAAATAATTAATTAGAAGTTGAATGTTTAACTAATCAAGGAGATAATTAACAATATAATTAATAATTAAAACTAATTAAATAATACTTAAGCAATTAATAAAATCATTAATATGAACATTAGTTAAATAATTTCTAATTTCAACAATAATTAATAAATTAATTAGGGTTCAAAAATACAATTAGAAAATAAGTAATATGACAATTAACACCTAAATAACTAATTTGAAAATTTGTAATATAAATTAGCTCTTAGTTATATTATCTATCATTATAACTTAATTAAAATTAAAGTAAATAAGTAAGTCATACTTAACACGCAAATTAAATTCAAAATATATAAAATTTAATTTATAAATGAACCAACCATCTTAAATCCTCGAGATTTATTATGATTGAACATATATCATACCAAATAGTTTTTAAGATTCAACACTCTCAGAATTTACTAAATCCCACTTAACTTAAATCCTACTTGGTTACAAACAGCCCCTACCAGCATGATTTTATGAAAAATTTGTAAAACAGATCGTTTCACGACAGTGATGAGTTCTTCCCAAATCTACGAATCAGATCACTAAATAAAAGGAATCTCAAAAAAGATGTAATGAAAAATCTGCAAACTAAATCAGAATTCGAATCATTTATGCATCTCGTCGTCTTCATCTGCTTGTCGCTACCTTCCCGATAGTCAATGGCTTGCTTTCAATCTCCAGGCTCACATATGTCATCAAAGAAGCCCTCTAGATCATGAAGATAAAGCCGCAGCTGTTTCGCATAATCCGCTGTGACGAGAATCTCCTTATTTCGTCAATGGAGGTAGATAATAGGTGGCGATGCTTTTTGCGATTGAAACTAGGGTTTTAGACAAGCAAGGTTGGGAAATTGTGTATTGAATTTAGGGTTTTTGCGCCCCATTTGTATAGCATAATAGAAAATCTATAATTAACAGCTTAGCATAAATAATATCCTAAAGATTTAATAGAATCGTTGGCAACAAGATTAAATTGAACACAATATTTCGTTATTCTAATTGACGAAAAACGCTTAAGGCATTGAGGGGTTTGCACGAAACCTTTTTGTTGTCTTTTCACCACCGCCACCTCCTTCTCCAGCTAGATCCCGTCCGCGGTTGCCTTCCTTAATTCTCTGTGCTCGAGGTTTGGGATTTTAGGTGGCACCTGTGTTTCGATGCCGGATTGGAGTTAGCTCCTGCTAAACGCCAAAAAACACAAAATTAAATCTCACGATAAGTCTAGGCTTCACTTCACACGTTTTCTCCCATTTTTCCTTAAATTCCGGGACTTACTAAATCCGATTGTTCGGCGGATTTACAGGATTTGACGGAAGAAGTGAGAGAAAGAGAAGAAAGATTGTTACCGCCGTCTTTACTTCCAATCCGACTGGAACTACGCCGTCATCAAAGGAGGTGAATAGAAGAACAAAAGAAGTGACTCTATCAACTGCGCGGAAGCAGCAATGAAAAAACGGCGACGAGGCAAAGCAAACCCTAGACGGGAGGGTTAAATAAAATTTTAATATTTTTATTAATTAAATATCAATTAATTAATAATTAATTATGATATTAATATATAATAAATATGATTTAATTGATCTAATCATAATTGATAATATCTTTAAATTTATAATTAATAATATTGCAAAACAAGGCGAGAGAAGCTCTTGGGAAAAGAGGCGATTCTAGGATTTTGGTAAGCGATGCCCTAATTTTTTGGATCGCTTCGTTTTTCTTTGTGTTTCTATGGATCTTGCGAAAGATTTTCCTCCCTTGCCTTCAAGTAAATCTCTGGATGGCTCATCCGGAGTTCGCCGAATAGCAAGAAAGCTTGGAATGGTTTGTTGTCATCTAGTCATTTTTCTTCTAAACCTTATTATGTTTCTTTTGTTAAATCTTTGGTTAATCTTGCATATTTTTCTGAAGAAGTGGTTGCTTCGGAATCAGAAAAATGGGGATTAACTTTAGTCGGATATTCTTTAGGTAAATGACCATATTTTGAAGCTTTGCATGCTGTAATGCTTAAAGCATAGAAGTTGAAAGGTAGTTTTACTCTTCTGGCTTTAAGTGGGGGTTTTTTCCTTCTGAAGTTTTCTTGTTCTGAATATTTTGATATTGTGTGGTCTGGAGGACCGTGGTTCTTTTTTGGTAAACCTTTTATTTTACAGTTATGGTCTCCTTTATTTCGTCCTAAATGTGAGGAATTCTCTTCAATTCCGATTTGGATTAAAATAATAGATTTACCTTTAGTTTGCTAGACGCCTAAGGGTATTTCTAAGATTGTTAGTCTGGTGGGTATTCCGGTTTATGTTGATGTTTTAACAACGGAACAAAGGAGACTTACCTATGCTAGGGTCCGTGTTCTTATTAATAAAGATTCTACCCTACCTGATGAAGTGAATATTTCTATTGCTGGTCACATTAGTTCTTTAAATATTGTGTATGATTGGAAGTCCTCTCCATGCTTTGGATGTGGTTCTTTAGTCCATTCTTTTTCGTTATGTCCAGAAAAATTGAAAGATTCTTTGGAGGAGAATCCGGTGCAAGAAAAAGTAAAATCTAAGATCGGTTTGGATAGAGGGAGAAGTAAAACTAGATGGGTAAAAATCTACTCGCTCTACACAAACTTCACGAGCTCAAAATGTGTTTGAGCAAAATAATCATACTGCCAATCAAGATTCTAGTAAATTGAAGATTAGCTCTGAAGAATTGCCTATTTCTAATACATAAATTATTTCTAATATTCCTGAAGAATCGAGGGATGGAAATTTAATTTGTGTTAAAAAAGAAAAGGTTTCTTTGCCATAGAATTTTATTTTGAATAATTTAGACATTTACTGCTGTTGTTTGTAAAGAGGTTTTACATAATCTTAATTCTCCTTCTAAAGATTTTTCATTAGAAATTCTAGAAAATTCTATTTCTGTGATGGATAATAATTTGCCTCTAGCTAACGGTGCTTCAAATGACACTTTTATTGCTAAAAAGTTCCAGGTTTTGGATGGTTTGATGGATATATAATCTAGCTGATGTTGGAAGCAGTAAGGTAGAATTTTCTTTGGCTAATTCTACTAGAGAATTACTTGATATGCAGGTTGGATATATTAAGGATCAAACTGTTTCTAAAGTCTCTTTAGGCTCGGGTAAACTTGCTAGATCCAGATTGGCCAAAAAGGCAACTACCTCCTCTAATAAATAATTATGTTTTTGTCTAATATTGCTTCTTGGAATATTAGAGGGTTTCATAATCTTGATAGGGTTATTGCTTGTAAAAAGCTGATTTCTAAATTTAATATTGAGTTCTTTTGTATTCTTGAAAATAAGGTGAAATTGGATCAAGCTTTAGATCCTTGGTTTTCGGCTAAGCATAAATTGTTCAATATTGAAGGTGATTGTCACAATTTTAATAACTCTCTACCTGGTAGAATTTGGATTAAATGGGATGCTTCTCGCATTAATTTTGATTGCATTATTACTTCTAATCAATTTATTCATGGCTCTATTTTGGTTAATTCTTCTTGTAAAGTTTATATTACTGTGATTTATGCGGCTAATTCTGCTGCTGATCGTACTTCTCTTTGGAATGATCTTTAAAATATTGCAAATAATATTTCGTCTCCTTGGGTTATTCTAGGATATTTTAATTGTTTTAGATTTTCTAATGAAAAATTGGGTGGTTTTTTAGCTAATAATGCTAATATGGAGTTCAACAATTTTATTTTCAATGCTGGTATTAAAGATCTTTCTTCGGTTGGTCATTTCTTTACTTGGTTCAACCAGCAAGTAAATTCTCTGATCCATATAAAATTAGGCCGTGTTTTAATCAATGACTATTGGTTGAATGCTTTCCCGGATTCTTTCTATCTTGTGGATAGTCCTTTATGTTCTGATCATTATCCTCTTATTGTATGTAATTATCGTATTAAGCATGTCAATAAAAGATTTCTTTTTAAGAACTATTGGTGTAACAAGCATGATTTTTGGGATATTCTTATTGAAGCTTTTGCTAGTTCTCCTGTTAGTAATCTGGTTAATGCTCTTTATGGGAAATTGAGGTTTCTTAAGAATTTGATAAAGAATCAAGACTGGGTTTCTTCTCAATATCTCAAGGTTAAAATTGATAATCTGGAAAAGAAATAGGAAGATTGTATTTCTAAAATCCAAGCTAATCCTTTAAACTTGGATCTTAATGAAGAACTTAAGAATATCAATTGCTCTCTTAGTTCTAATATGTCTTTGTGGTCCTCTTGGATTCAGCAAAGAGCTAAAGTTGGCTGGTTATCCAAAGGAGAGGATGATTTAGGTTTTCTGTATTCTAAAATTTGGCATAGACACAACTTGAATAACATCAAGGCTATTTATTCTTCTAGTGTGGTTATTTCTGATTAGAATGAGATTGCTGAGGTTTTTGTTTATCATTTAAAGGATCTTTTTAATACTTCTAAACCGTTTTTCTCTTCTTCTTTTTCTATCCATGTTGGTAATAAAATTTCGGATGGTTATATTTCTTCTTTAATTGCCCCGGTTACTATTGATGAGATTAAGAATGTTGTTTTTGCGAGATCGTTTGCATCTTCCCCAGGTCCAGATGGCTTTAATTTTGAGTGTTTTAAGAAAAGTTGGGATATTGTAGGACCTAGTTTTTGCAATGCAGTATTATATTTCTTTAGAACTGATTACTTATCTAAAGCTGCTAAGGCTATAGCCGTTACTCTGATCCCAAAGAATAGTAATGCTTCTCAGGTTTCTGATTTTCGGCCTATTTCACTTTGCAATGTTTTTTATAAAACTATTGCTAAAATTCTTGCTTTAAGAATGAAGGAAGTTATGCCCTTGATTATTCATTATAGTCAATCTAGTTTTATAAAGAATAGGATATATACTGACAATATTATTTTGACTGGGGAATTACTAAGAGGTTTTAATTGTCAGAGCAAAGAGGAATTTTTTTGTTCCAAGTTAGATATACAAAAAGCTTTTGATTCTGTTTCTAGATATTTTATTTTTAACAGGATGGCTCAAAAAGGTTTTCCTCCTATCTTTATTTTTTGGGTCAAAGAGTGCATCGAAGATATCCATTCCTCTATTATTCTTAATGGTGCTCTTAACGATTTCTTTGGCTCTTCCTCTGGTATTCGCCAAGGATGTCCGCTTTCCCCATATCTATTTTGTATTGTTATGAATAATTTTTCAAATCTTATTGAAGATAAATCAAATCTGATTAAGTTCAAAGGTATTATGGCTGGTGAGAATTCTATATCCCATTTATTATATGCTGATGATGTTCTAGTTTTTTATAAAACTTCTATTAGGAATGCTTATATGTTAAATGAAGTTCTGGATTATTTTTATAAAGTTTCTGGGCTGAAGATCAATCAAGGTAAAAGTTCCATGATTTTTTCTAATAATTGTGGTTTGGCTCATAATATTAGTCATATTCTGGGAATTTCTATTTCCCATAATACTTTGAATTATTTAGGTCTTCCTATTTCTTGTAAAAGGCTTTTAGTTTGTGATTTTCAACCTTTAATGAATAAAATTATGGAGATGCTTGCAGGTTAGAAAGCTAGAATTTTATCTTTTGCTGGTAGAGTGCAATATATCAACTTTACAATTTCTAATATTATCTCTTATTGGATTAGAGGGCTTTCTTTACCTAAAGCTTGTTTAAATTTTTTCAAAAAAGCTTGTTCTAATTTTCTTTTTTATGGTGAGATAAATGTTAGAAGGATTCATATGATTGCTTGGAAGGATGTTTGCAAGCCTAAAATTGCAGGTGGCCTTGGTATTTCTAATCTGGTTGCTTTAAGATTTGCTTTTAATTATTCTCTTATTTGGAGGATTGTTAATGATCAAAGTCTACTGGCAGTTTGGGTTAAATTTAAGTACATCTCTTGTTGGAAGCCTTGCTCTCATAAAGGCTCTAAATTTTGAAAAGATCTGTGTGATACTGCTAAAGATATTAAAAATAATATCTCCTTTAATGTTGTAGATTCCAGTAAGTTATCTCTTATTTGGGATCCTTGGATTAATGGAAAGGCTATGAAGGACATTCTTTTTAATCATGAGGCTTCTATGTTACACCATAAGGAGGTGGGTAATTGGATTGAAAATGGTATCTGGGTTATTCCCTCTTATATTTAGGCTAACATAACTCAGGATATTTTGAATATCTCTATTCTTAATCAAGCCGATTATGCTATCTCTTGGAACAAGGTTAAGTTGCCGGTTTTTAAGAATTTTTTTTTCTTTATTAATTCTAATAAGGTTGATTGGTTTAAATATGTTTGGCACAAAAATTATGCTTTAAGATTCTCTAGTTTTACTTGGATGGCTATGTTGAATGGGTTAAAAACTGCTGATCTTCTGATTAAGAGGAATATTATGGTGCCTAGTAATTGTAATTTGTGTAATAATAGGCATGAAAGTCATAGACATTTATTTTTTGAATGTGAATTTTCTTTTCAGATTATTTCTAAGTTTGTACCTAATATTAATTTCTTTATGCTTAGACCGAATCTTCTGCAAACTTTAGAATTTATTTGGAATTCGAAGTGGAATAAAGAAGACAAAAACCTTTACTTTTTATATATTTATTGTTCTCTTTATTTTATTTGGAAAGAGAGGAACTGTAGAAAAATGGAGAATAAATAAATCAGCTCTCAAGATTCCATTTATAATCATATCAGGTTTAAGGTTCAAGCTAAAGTTTTTAATTGGAGTTCTTACCCCAAAATTCAGCATAGTATTATATAGTTGTGGAGGTGGGAATTTTGATTGGACTATGATGTTTGGGCATTTTCATATTTTTTTCTCTTGGATGGCTAGTTTAGCAACCAATTTTTTGTTGGAAGGTTAATTTAGCAACCATTGAAATAAAATATATAAATTTTCCCTTTCGTTGAGTCCGGGGTCTTTAAAACCCTTATTTTGAGGAAATTTTTCCTCTGCTTCAGGTTGGGAAGTCATGGATTGCTGGAATTTTGTATTCCTGATGCAGTGTTGGGAAGGATGGGTCTTCGGCTTGTTTGGGCTGCTGTGGTTGCGCTCTGGAGTTTGTAATATGGAGGATTTTCTGATATTCATCGGCAAAGTATTACTGGGTTTGTATGGAATAAAGTCTGGTAAGAATTTTTGTCTCTTCTAATACTGTGTTGTTTAGTTTTTGCAGGTAATCGGGAATGGTTCAGGATAGAGATAAGAAGAAGTTTTGGTTGCTGTTGCAAGTTTGTTGGCTTCGATTCTTTGTGAAGTCTCCTTTTTATTGGTCTTCTGGGTGGATGCTGGTCGGTTACGACCATTTTTTTTTTTCGGCAGACTATCTTGTTTTTTTATTCTCCTAAGATTTGTTGTTTCTGGGAGAGTTTTTCTTTTAGTGATTATTTTTTGTTTCTTTTTCTTACGCTTTGATTAGCTTTTCTTTATTACTTTTCTTTTTACTCTTGTAACCTTTATATTTTTGGAATAAAATTGGGCATGTATGCCCCTATTTTTCCCAAAAAAATTTTCAAATATGCAAATTTATGCAAATATTTGAATGTTTATATAAATGTAATAAATATATTAAAATGCATGCAACAAATTTGATATTTAACGTTACATAAAATTAACATAATCTTGAGTTGCATGATGCATGGGTCCCATATGATATCATACATGGCCTATCCAAGCAGATGGGCTTGACACGTGAGCCAATAGTGATCCTCACGCTTGCACGTGTCATGCACATGTCATGCCAACGCAAACATGACAAGCATTGCCCATCGATTAATTAATAAATATTAAATAAATTTAATTAATTACTTATTAATTTCGCATGACACAAACAATTAGCAATTATAAAATCGTTATTTCATCTTTCTTAAAACTTCATGAAAAGTGATATCTCATCTGCACACCAAAAACAAATGAAAATAAAATAATTATTTTCTAAATACTCTGTCAGCAAACAGTTGATTGCATCTCATTTGCAGCAGCTTGATAGAAAGCCAAGCCCTCATAGATTGGAGAAATTATTCCGTGCAGACACCGGACAGAGAGAATCATCTGAATTTGTTGTCTTTTATTGCCCTTTTGCTGTGCTTTTGCAAAGAACGGCAAATAATCAATTATAAATGTATTCTTACTGCCTTTCGTTGTGCTTTTGCAAAAGTGTTGCAAAAAAAAAACATTAAAAGCACAGCAAAACTGAACGGTTCTCTCAGTACAGTGTCCGCACAAAATAATTATTCCTCATATATTGACTCTCACATCACTAATGAGAAAATACAAAGTATATATAAATATGATCGAAATTACTTACACAAACTATTTTCTCCTCCCCCTCCAAATGGTTAAAGAAAATGCAAGAAACCTTCAAAACCTCGTTCGCAAGCTGTAAATTGAAGAAATTATAAACTGCGGACTACGCACATAACTCTCCATGTGAAAGATACGAGTATACATCTTTGCATTCGTTATATGCTTCAATTGAGACAACTTTCTTATTGTTTTCTAAAATGACTCTATAGTTAAAAAAATTATGTATTAAAAGCTATTTTAGAAAGCAACAAAAAACTGTCCCAAACGAAGCTAAGTACAAAGTCGTGTACTGCTATGCTTGTGTACTCCAGCTATGTAACAAGAATACAGTAGCATACTCTCATCTTCCCCACATAGAGGCTTCGTGTGGGACGGCTTTCTTTCTGCTTCTTAAAGCAAGTAAAAAGTTACTTTAAGAAACAGAAAATAAGCAGTCCTAAACGAAGCCAAAAACTATCTACATAATCTGCACATCTGATAATTTCTCTATAATTTGGGTAGCAAATCAGCAACTTTTGTGGATGGAAGCAACTGCTATGGAAAAGGATTGAAGGATTGAAAGGGAAGATTGGAAGTAAATGGAGTAGAGACCTTCAGTAATTTTCATCATACTAAGAGTAGGAAGCCCACTATTTTTGGTGCCCTGAAAATCACAAACAGAATTAAGATCATTCAATGCTGGTTCAAAGAATAAACAGACGTAAGAAAAGAAACTTTGTGCTGAAAAGTTAAAAGAAAAAGGAAAAGTCTGTCACTTTCATTTGCTGAAAAAGATAATCTGCATTCAAAGTGAGAGCAGAAATGATTTCTCTTTTGGTCTAATGGATGGTAACAAGAGACATAATCACATGCTAAGGAGCAATAATGACACTTATTAAGTGTATTACGTCAAGTATTTTCCATGTTCTTCTTTTATAAAGATGGGAAAATAGCTTTATTTTCCATCACAGACATCTTAATGGAACAGAAGTAATAAAAAATGTATACAGTTCTATTCCTCAGCAATTTAGTTGATTTCTCATTCGGGTTTCGTTCGAGACAGCTTTATTATTGCTTCTTAAAGCAGCTTTTTAGTATAGAATTTTTAATTTTTGTAGTAGAAAGTAGCTTTAAGAAGCAGAAAGAAAGCCATCCCAAACGAAGCCTCAATTATGCTAATTTTGGCTTCTTTTGGGATGATTTTCTCACTGCTTCTTGAAGCAGCTTTCTAGTAGAAAAATTTTATTTTTTGTATTAAAAAATTACTTTAAGAAGCAGTAAGAAAGCCATCCCAAGCGAAGCCTTAGAGGGACTGTACCAATGAAATGGATACAGTTCTATTCTTCAGCAAGTAGCTACCAATAAAGTACATAAGACCAATTCAAACTAATTATGAACAATAAAATCTTTTTACCTGGTCAAGGAGTTGCATAAGAGTAAAGAAAGGTGCAGGAATAGACTTGGTATTTAGTTCAACAGAGCAGAAATTGTAAATCCAAAGAGGTATTACAAGTTGAATTTGTATTTGTCAAAGCAACAGAATCAAAACCCAATTAATGGAGTTAAAATAAGATAGGAGTACAACAAAGTTGCAGAAAAACCAATTAAATGACTCAGAATTCAAATATAGAATGAGCGAATCAAAAGCTCAAATCAACCAAGTTCATAGGAAATCTTAATATATTATGAACTCAGTTTAATCAGAAATTTGTGATAAGATGAAAAAGTGGTCAAATGCGAAAAGAGATCAACTGAAGAAGATGTCAGACTTACCTCTATAAACAGATTGACTGGCTTCTTTTCAGAGTCCTTTGTAGAAGCATTTGAATAAATGGAGCTCTGGTTCAGTACTGTTAAAGGACATCCAATGTCCCAACCACCACAGTCACAATGACCCCCAGATCTCCATCTGGCAATAATACTTGCTGGGCCACCTTGCTGAGCAACCGGACCACCATGAAGATCAGCAGGAATTATAACATTCAAGCTCTTCGCAGATTCATCTCTGTTACAGGGATTCTTGATGGAACAAGGAGGAAGAAAAGGCTCTGAAGATGTAACCTTTTGACCAGCTTTCTCAAGAAACTTGAGGCCCCAACCACCAAACTTCAAGCCATTGGTGGTATCTTGGAAGCACTCTCGAACAACAATGGCAGCCAACTCAAGATTAGGCAGAAGAACATCAAAAGCATCATTAGCAGGACTAGATTCACTAATATCACCCAATCCATCAAATTTTTGCTCATGAACCTTATCCTTTGGCTTAATCTTTGCCATATTGCTTGTTCTAAACATTTCTGCAACCTTCTTAGTAAAACCTTTACTCCCAGAAACAATAGATGATGATTTCTGTAGCTTATTTGAAAGCTCTCCCTGCAACGCGTATAATACGAACTCAGTTTCCATGATTTTCACCCTGTTCTGTGTCAGAATTATAGAACTAGAAACCTTCATTTTAGCAATTAAACTTGTGGAATTCATACTGTGCTCTCTGCAGTCACTGTTCTTGTTATCTTTAAAATAAAATAAATACATGCCATCGATGGCTTTCTCCGCAGAAGATTCGATCTTCCGAGGACTAGCCATGTATGTAACTTGAGGGGCTTCATCCAATGAGAATATAAAGCAGGACATCCCACCCTTTTGAAAACACTGAAGCTGTCCTTTGGTAATAGAAGAATTGGCTGATGAAATGGACTGGCATGAAAATGTAGACTTAGAACTTGAACAGGAAATGAGCTTCATCTTCGAAAATTTTACTTCTGAAGTATTTTCCACCTTTACAGATGACCTGCTAAATTCCAATGTTTTCTGCATAGGGCTAGGTGTTCTTGATCTAGACTCGTTTATGGCATCATCTAGAATACTTAAATGAGTAAATATCGATCTTTTGAAAAGAGAGATTGCCTTTGCATTTTTCTGAAATCCATCAAGTTTCCACCATCCAGAATGACTCAGAACTACATTGCTTATGCTATCTATTACTGATCTATCAGAGAAAAAGCTACCAGGGTCATTTAAGCTTCTTGTTTTCCTCTGGTGTCTTAGATCTTCAAAAATAAATTCTGACCATCTCAATTTCAAGGGGCAATTTGATAAGGATAATCTTTTATATTCTCCTGAATCTAAAGAGTGCCATCCAAAATTTCTAATAGAATTAAGTAAATTAGCAATACTTGCAAGATCAACATGACTTCCACAAGGACAAGATTCCAGCCAGGCCAAAGGCAATTTTGTGCTTATCTTCTCAAACTCCATTTGAAGTTCTAATGCAGTAATATCTCTGTCACTCTCTTGTCTGAATTCTTCAATGTCATTCTCACTATCCTTTGAAGCTTTCTCATTAGAGTCTAACTCATTACCATTCAAACAGGTGGCTCCCATTTCACTAATGGAGAAAGCAGAATCAATCACATAAACCTCAATACTCTGTTATTTCTACCTACTTATTCTTGCAACACCTTGAATCAGAAAACAAGAAGTAAAATAAAGAAAAGTTACGATCTTCTACAGAATATGCAGTTCAATCAATTTTACATAAGCAGATAGAGAAGGCGAGTAAATGACAGAAAATATGCAACAATCGCAGGCAGGGCGGATCTACCTAAAGCCCGGGGGTAATTGCCCCCTCCCCGGAAAAAAAAAAAATTAGTATATGATATTTTAGGTATTTTGTCCCCTGCCATCTATTTTTAAGTCTTTATTACAATGATTTTTAGGCAATTTCCTCCCTAAAACTTTTAAAATACTATAGTCTTTAGGTAATTGCCCCCAATATAATTAAACACGTTGTGTAGATGTGTTATTGTTAGGGAATGATGAACCAAATACAAAGAAAAATAATAAAGAGAATCTAAAAATATTCTTGCAACCAAAATTTGTTTCAGGGGCAGCCCCCTTACCCCCGCAGAGGCGCTACCCCTTGACCCCGCAACCTGACCGGGCAGGTCAAACCCCGCCAGGGGGCCCTGCCCCCTGGGGTCCCGACATATATGCGAAATATCTACACTTTTACTTATAAGTTTTGCCCCACCCAAAAAATTAAGGCTAATTCTGCCCCGGATTGCAGGAAAAAAACATGCTGTAAAAGTACTGAAAATGAACCATACAAACATCTGATGGCAGCTAAGGAAAACCTCATTTAGGATCATTATTGTTCTTCATCCTTCGTATCAAGAGTACACAACGAATAAAAATATCACACCTCAAGACAAATCTGACATTCTTAACGCCTAATTTATTGTAGCTTTCTTCCTTACAGCAAAACATAACATTTCTTCCAACTGATAAGCAAATTGTACTGGTTCAATAGAAAAATACTAGCATGTAGAACACCAATAATGAGATATTTATTGTCCTCTGCACTGAAAAGTAAGCTAAACTTCTATGGAGCTCTCAAGAAGATCTAGCAAAAAAATGGCACAGAAGAATAAAACAGGAGGTCTACCAAAGTCTTCAAAGCTAGACTAACCACCACGAAAGACCAGAACATAAAAATAATGAAAATTGATAGCAAAGTATGACTTAGAGATTTATTAGTTGACAGAAATATAAAGCCTGGCTCATAGAATTAGCTGTTAAGCATTCCCTGCAACTTTAAAAAGAAAGGCCGATTCCAGCTAAAGAAAAAAAGAACCAGAACAAGGCACCGGATTCCTCACCTAGATGATTGAACAGAATCGAAACTTCTATGTTCCAACACCATTGATTTACACCGAGAACGCTGAAATGTGCTGCAGATTCAACCTCATAGGAGTCTCTTTTCACCCTTCCCCTGTGCTGATCTCCAATATCCTTAAATAAAGTAGATCAAACAAGAAGAAGACGGAACACAAGGGCAAAGAAACCACTCCGCTTCTCTTCAAAATTTATATTTGGCGGATATATAGGAAGAAGAAATCAGGAAATCAGATGAACGAAACCAGTGATAAAACGCGGAAAGATGGAACCTTTCCTTTTTATAAACATGAACGGATGAGGTAATCCCTCAACGGCCATTACTTCTAGTGCTTGCTGAGACTTTAATAAGGAGAGTAAAGAAATCTCTTTTAAGTTGAAGAAGGATCGGAAAGGAAATATGCAAATAAACGGCTATTTGATTGGGATTTCCTTCCTTCCAATCGCTTTCAATGTTCTTTGTTGCTGGCTTCAGTTTCTTTCTTGCACTCCCACTGCTGGAGGAGATTAGATTAGTGGATTCCAGGATTCGAGAGTAGAGACGGGCCAAGGTGGGACCTTTATGCTCTCAAGCACACAACTCAGCGGAAACAGTAGACTCTATCCCCAAGCAGAGAGAATAGTAAAAGAAAGCATGGTGGAAAGAACGCGATAAGGCGCGACTCCATAGTACTACTCTCACTACAAATTTAACTTAGAAAACTCTAAATGCACATTATAAAACAAACAAATTTATGAGGGATTAAGATCATTTTCAACATTAGAATTACAAATCTCACATTAAAGTTTGGCAGATGAACAGTGGGATGTCAATATAGACGTCGAATTGTTTACCTATACCAAAAAATTGGATTACGGGATTTTTCGAAGAAGTGCGCGAAAGAGGAGAAAAGTGAGGAGAAAATTGTTACCTTTGCAGGAAACGTCCAAAAGAAGAGAGAAATTAGAGATGAATTACTGCATTTTAAAATTTTGCTATATTTTAGAGTGGAAAAAGGGTTTTTTGGTTGGAGATGACCTAAGAAGTTGTGGCATATGTAAATATGATTTGCTATAATTTTCTTTATTATGCACTGAATGAAAAATGATAAATGGGATTTATTTTTACATGATAGAGAAAGTAACTATCATCTTCAAAACTACGAAAAATAGAATTTTTTGCTTTTAAATGATTACCATATTTATCTAATATATATATATATTCTAATCTTATCCGCAGAATATACACTACTTTAATTATTGTTTTTGCTCTTATTCAACAAAATCAAGCCTTTATGCTACTACGTGAGGTCGTCTACATGAATCCTTTTTATAGAAGAAAATATAAAAAATATGAAAAATGCAGTGCATGACACAATTGCAATAGTCCATTATATAATTAAATATACAAAAGTTGACATATTCTTGCTATAGGAATTACCTAAGAAGTGATATAGGTTAGAGAGAGTTATACAACACAACTGGATCAACAATAGTGTAACCAAGGTTAGGTTTCCATAGTTGAATAACTGAAGTCAAATAGTAATTTTGGATGTTAGTAGTCGGGCAACCGTGATCAAGGTGCTTATTGTGATCGTCAACGGTGATCGTCGAACAATACAATAGAGTTCTAAATATATCTTAGCTCTTGAACATCTCTAATGTGGAAAATGAGTTCCTATTTATAGTTATTTTAGAGGGGCAATTTAGTTAGTGAATTTGGCCATAATCCAAAAAATTACATTGTAGAGCTCATGTTGATCCTCTTGATTGTAGAACTTTTTATTTAGCATTTACGTGTCTTAATAACTTTTGAATTGAATAATCTTGGGTTCATCAGATTCTTCTCAACAATTTACTAGATTTGACTATAAACACATAAGATTCGGAGATGTTTAGTCCTGCAATTAATGCCATGAAGTTTTCAAATTTATTTAAGCACTCAATTTTTTATTTATTTTTTCATAATTAGTTCTAAATTTCCTTGTAGGCATTTGATGTAAAAATATGATGTCTAATCACATTTACAATGCAACATAAAGTGATAGCTTTTTATTTTTTTGGATAATGAAGTGATTGCAACATTCCAAAGTTGTGATAAGAAATGCCCATCTTAAATATCATAAATTACATATAATTTTTTAAAAAAATTAATTGAATGACCAAATAAATACCAATTTTAACAAATTTACAATTAAAGTAACCATTTAATAATGGTAATTCCAAAAATATTAAATTTAAGGCCAAATTACGATGATTTAAGACTTTGAGTTGATAGGGAGAATGATAGGTTTTCCATCTGGCTTACATTGGATCAGACAAAGTGGGTCAAATGATTCACATGAGCTTAATACAAATATATATATATATAAGCCATCCACACCAAAATTATGCTTATGAACTTACTTTACCATTAGGAAAAAAAAAATTTTTTTGCTTCATACACAAAAGTTAGTTTATTCAAGTCCTTAGAGAGATTCAGGTTTGGTTTAGGACGACTTTTTTATTGCTTCTTAAAACAGTTTTTGTGAATAAAATAAAAATTTTATACTAAAAAACTGCTTTAAGAAGCCATCCCAAACAAAACGTAAGGCTTTGTTCGAGACGGCTTTTTTATTACTTCTTAATACTACTTTTTAGTTTAAAATTTAAAATTTTTATACTAAAAAACTGTTTTAAGAAGCAGTAAGAAAGCCGTCCCAAATGAAGCTTGAATCTCCTTATGATCTCACACAAGAAGAACAACCTAATGCACGATCTATTTTATTTGGCTAAGTCTCCTTCAAATTTTTCTTAAGAAAATACAATAATGATGTACTTATAATCAAGTGTACGTAAGGGTTGCAAACGAACCGAGCCGAGCCGAGTATGTGAGTGTTCATGTTTGTGTTCATTTAGTATCAGCTTGTTCAAGTTTGGATCATGTTTGTTCGAGCTTTAGCATTTGTGTTCATGTTTGGTTCATTTAAATAAAGGAGTGTTCATGTTCGGTTCATGTTTAGTTCATGTTCGTTCGTTTAGTGTTTATCGAGCTTGTTCGTGAACATATTTAACAAATTTTTTTAACTATCAAACAAACACATTCATGAACATATCTATGAACAAACACATTTATAATAAAAACAATTGTCTATGTAACAAAGGTAATGATTGTTTATATTTATTAATTATATAGTCAAATATTAATTCTTTTTATCGAGCTTATTCACAAGTTCAAAATCGAACACGAATCGAGCTTCTTATCGAGCTTAATGTCGAGCTTGTTCACGAACTTCAAATGACGTTGTTCGCGAACATAAATGAGCCGAACACATCAGTGTTCAAGTTTGTTTGTTTAGTTAATTAAACGATCGCAAACGAGCTTTAATCGAACCAAACAACGAGTAGCTCGTCAAACGTTTGGTTCACTTGCAGCCCTGTGTAACGAGCATTCATCTTTAACATTTTTTTTTTTTTTAATTTTTTTTTATCTTTAACATAAAATGTCAGTCTTTTGATGACCCAATTAGGAGAATAGTTTTATTGGATCTAGCTTATGTTAAAAACATAGAGATAGACCTAAAAAGACTTAGTTAGAATGTATAAGAAGCAACATTTTTTTATTAAATTTAAATGAAAATTTAACTTCTAATATGGCACAACAGAGAAAAATGATTCATACAGTCAACCCCACATAGTGTGATAAAAGCTTACGGATCAAATTAGCTAAATCATTTATGTCTCTATTTAAAAAAAACTAAAATGAGACATAAATAGCCTGAGATTATTTTGATTCTTCATAAACAGTGAGGAGAATATTTTGATTGTTATCTCTCTCTATAATATATTTATAATTTCTCATCATTTGTATATAAAAAAAATCAGCACATCCATTAATTTTAAAAGTTCATTCACTTTAATGTACATTATAATAAGATAATCTAAGGAAATGTAAGATGAAAACTAACAAATTTTAATCAGTTTTTACTTATTTTAAAATGTATGCAGTTGGCTATTTCTTTCGGCCTCTGAATTCGGCCTTTAAAATTATTGCAAAAGTATTATTATTAAATAATATATAATTAATTTGTTTGTTTTTGTTATCTGTAGGCCGGCTTTGGTTAAGTGCTACAATGAAACTTGTGATTGAAGCCAATATGTGATGACAAGATAAAATATTTTTAAGAGTATATAAATAAAAAAAAAAAATTTGTTGTTTAAATATGTAACAGTTAAAACTCTTACTTAGGGCAACTCCAATGGAACGGCAAACACTAGTTTGCCGTTCTTGCTCTGCTCTAACCGACCGCTATTTTTCATGCCATTTTGAACAGTGCGACGCCAATATACGCCAATATTGGCGTTGCACTGTTCATCTCTGCCATTTTGTTGGTCTCTACTGTTGCTGAATAAAGGCGCGAACAACGGTTACGGGGCAAAATGGCGTTCGATTGGAGATGAATCATGACATTTTTCGGTTCCATTGCATTTTGGAGTGAAAAATGATATTTTCGGTTCGAGATGCCCTTATCTCACTTTTTATCTCTTTACTGTAACTTATGAGGAGGTCACCCAATCTAGCATTTCCCTTGTATGAACACACTAAATGTTAGAGCTTTTACTGAAATTCCGTTACACCACAAGACGATAATTCTATGATGGTTAACCTGACCCACAGTGTGGCTTAATATGATCAAGTTGTCAACATGATCACTACAACACATTCTAAATCGGAGGGATTTCAGGCAATCACGAAAGCATAATATTGTGTGTGCGATGGTCTCATATAGCACTATGGCTTCGTTTGTTATGGATTTCTTACTGCTTTATAAAGTTATTTTTTAATTTAAAAATCTCCAGAAAATCGTACCAAAAGCAGGAAAAAAATAGTAGCATAAAGTTGTACCAAATGAAGCCTAAGACTAATTAATAAATTAGAGTTGCTTATTTGAATAATTTTATTTTGAATGAATCTTAACCTAATAAGCACTAAGATGTTTCATATGACCCAAATGAAGAATGATATAGGCAAATACATCAATCTTCGATTATGCACATTGGTGCAAATATCTCCTCATAATTATATCTTGTATCTTCATATTTATGCAACTAGGATATCAATATACTAAATAATTTTTCTTACTATATGATAAATATGACGCTCTTGTTTTTTTTTTTTTTTTTCCAAGCATAGGGTAGAGGGTGCCATCAACTTGAGTTTATGACTTAGGCTTCATTTGACATATTTCTAGTACAAAATTTCAACCTCAATAAATTTTTGTACTAAAAATTGTCTTAAAAGCAGTAAGAAAGTCGTCTAAAATGAAGCCTTAGCCTCCTTTACCTCATAGAGATTAAGGGTTCGTTTGGGACAGCTTTCTTACTGTTTTTTAAAGTAACTTTTTAGCACAAAAATTAAAATTTTGTTACTAGAAAGCTGCTTTAAGAAGCAGTAAGAAAGCCCTCATATATCTAATATAAATGGTAGATAATTTTGTTGGAGGAATTAGTTTTTATGTGAGAGGCTAAAAATAAAGACCAAAGAGAGTACTTTGAAAATTACTTAAAGCCTAATTGGTCAAATTTTTTCAAATCTTGTCAAAATTTTAGGCTTTTTTTAGACGATTTTCTTATTGATTTTTAAAATAATTTTTTAATACAAAAACTTATAATAAAAAATTGCTTTAAGAAACAATAAAAAATCGCCCAAAATGAGACCTTAATATCAACTTCAATCATCTTTGTACATAAACAGTCAATAAAAACTAAACCTAACAATAGTGTTAGCTGAGCAGCAAATAATTCAAATAAAATAAAGGTGAGGGTCCAAATCTCTCCTAAAATAAATAAAAAAACCATTTATTAAAGAATATAATTTAATAAGAAAAAAATTTATTTAATTAGAAAGTATTGGAAGAGTTATCCTCTCTCTATCACCATCAAATATTAAAATAATAATAATTTATTGAAATTATTCATAATTTGCTTTATGTTTTATATTTAAATTATTTGATAAAGGCGTTAATTCTTTTTGAAAAATAATAAATAAAAATAGGGGTTTCAAAATGGGTCAACAAGTCGGGTTATGGTCCAACTTAAAATTGATTTGATCTAAACCCAGTTGGCCCAGATCAGAACAATTTAATAAATAGATAAAAAATGTAGACCTAAATGTAACCCGTCGACAACCTGAATAAATAGAAAACCCAATAACTCATTTAGATTTAAAACTATATATGTTTGTAACTTATCAACTACTGAGTTTATATTAATTGATCAAAAGTAAAAAGAGCATACTGATCGAGAAAATAATAATTGGGTTAATATCAGGTCGAAATTGGATAACTATTGAGTCTGTGACTCAACTCAAACCCAACCCCCTAATTGAAGGGGTCCGAATTTCGAACTCAAACCCGACCCTCTTATTAAACAGATCAACCTAAACCCAATTTTTTTGGGTTGAGTCCGTGCCAGATTTTTCGGCATGTCATTTATTGACACTCCTAAACCAAGTGTGATAATAATTATATAGCAAAATAAGTGAGAAATAAAAAATGCTTATATATTTTTTTATAATAAATTAATGGCAAAATCAAAATTGACCAAGTATTCAAACTTGGACTCTTTGCACTCCCAATATTCAAATATCACAACACCTTATAGGAAAATGTTAAACAAGTTAGGTTTACCTACTATTGCCAAATTTTAGTTTGGTGGGGGTTTCAATGCAATTTTTCATTAAAAACAGGTTCAAATCTTAGGGTGATTAGAGACTGTGACTGAAACCAAACAAGCTTTGATTTTTTATACACTGTTCCATGGAACACAAACTCAATGTAATAAAGATAGAAACTTTTTTTAATAATTGCAAAAAAAATTTATTTTTTGATTCCAATCATTTAAACAAAATATTATATGTAACAAATTGTTTTCAAAGTCAATAAAGATAGATTCTGATAACTAAAAGAATGAGAAAGCATGAAGCACCTCAAGTAAAACATTGAAATCTACTTAGGTTCGTTTGGGACAGCTTGCTTATTGCTTTTTAAAACAATTTTTTAATACAAAAAATTTTAGTTCAAAGAAAATTTTTGTACTAAAAAGCAGTATGAAAACTGCCCCAAATGAAGCCTTACTGTTTTTTTAAACGACTTTCTAGTACGAAAATTTCAAACTCAAAAAATATTTGTGCTAAAAAGTTGTTTAAGAAAACAAGAAGAAAGCCGTCCCAAACGAAGCCTTAGTCTTTTTTTTTAAAGCAAATTGTCAACTATTAAGCACAAATGTCAACTTAAAATATGACTAAGATGAAGGAATTAATATATGATTAATTTATTAAAAAATAGGATATTATATGCTATAGAAATATTTTTATAATTTGTTAATATAAAATATATGATTAAATATCTAATATGTTATGGGAATGATATTAGATCCAAAAAGAGTAAAGGTTGGTTTGGATTTTTTTTTTAAATATTTGATTTTTTTTTGCATATTTGTTTAGATATTCATAAGTTGCTTTATGTTTTATATTTAAATTATTTGATAAAGGCTTTTATTCTTTTTGAAAAATAATAAATAAAAATAGGGGTTTCAAAATGGTTCAACAAGTCAGGTTATTGTCCAACTCAAAATTGATTCGATCTAAACCCAGTCGGCCTATATCAGAGTGATTTAATAAATAGATAAAAAAATGTATACCTAAATCTAATCCGTCGACAACCTGAATGACCTGAACCGAACCCAATAACTCATTTAAATTTAAAACTATATATATTTGTAACTTATCGACTGCAGAGTTTATGTTAATTGATCAAAAATAAAAAGAGCATACTGATCGAGAAAATAGAATTTAAGAGAAAATAATAATTGGGTTAATATCAGGTCGAAATTGGATAACTATTGAGTTTGTGACTCAACTCAAACCCAATCCCCTAATTGAAGGGGTCAAAATTTCGGACTCAAACCTGACCCTCTTATTAAACAGATCAACCTAAACCCAAAATTTTGGGTTGAGTCTGTGCCAGATTTTTCGGCATGTCATTTATTAACAGTACTCCTAACCAAAAAGTGTGATAATAATTATATAGCAAAATATGTGAGAAATAAAAAATGCTTATATATTTTTTATAATAAATTAATGGCAAAATCAAATTTGACCAAGTATTCAAACTTAGACTCTTTTGCACTCCCCAAATTCGAAGATCACAACACCTTATAGGAAAATGTTAAACAAGTTAGGTTTACCTACTATTGCCAAATTTTAGTTTGGTGGGGGGTTCAATGCAATTTTTCATTAAAACAAGTTCAAATCTTAGGGTGATTAGAGACTGTGACTGAAACCAAACAAGCTTTGATTTTTTATACACTGTTCCATGGAACACAAACTCAATGTAATAAAGATAGAAACTTTTTTTTTTAATAATTGCAAATAAAATTTATTTTTTGCTTCCAATCATTCAAACAAAATATTATATGTAACAAATTGTTCTCAAAGTCAATAAAGATAGATTCTGATAACTAAAAGATTGAGAAAGCATGAAGCACCTCAAGTAAAACATTGAAATCTACTTAGATTCGTTTGGGACAGCTTGCTTATTGCTTTTCAAAACAGTCTTTTAATACAAAAATTTTTAGTTCAAAGAAAATTTTGGTACTAAAAAACAGTATGAAAGCTGCCCCAAATGAAGCCTTACTGTTTTTTTAAACGACTTTATAGTACGAAAATTTCAAACTCAAAAAATATTTGTGCTAAAAAGTTGTTTAAGAAAACAAGAAGAAAGTCGTCCCAAACGAAGCCTTAGTCTTTTTTTTTAAAGCAAATTGTCAACTATTAAGCACAAATGTCAACTTAAAATATGACTAAGATGAAGGAATTAATATATGATTAATTTATTAAAAAATAGGATATTATATGCTATAGAAATATTTTTATAATTTGTTAATATAAAATATATGATTAAATATCTAATATGTTATGCGAATGATATTAGATCCAAAAAGAGTAAAGGTTGGTATGCTTTGCTTTGACATAAAAGTGTTTCTCTGAATGCTTCCATTTGTTGTTGGAAGCTGTTGAAGAACTTTGTATATGTTGAGATTATTTTATAAAAGAAGGGCTTTTGTTTGGCTTCTAAATGTCTTTGTTGTTGGAATGAGGAGTTTATTAAGCATTTTTTTATTAATATTGTTGTTGCTAAGTCTATATGGAGTAGATTTGTCAAAATAAGTTAAGGGATTTGATTCAAGTCTGATATGAAGTTAGTTGACACGAACCTGACAATTTAATAAATGTATCAAAAAAGGTAGACCCGAACATGTCAAACTGGAAACCCGAATGACCCAAGGCCGACCCAATAATCCATTTTGAATAAAGAAATAAATTTGTAACTTTTAAACCATAGAACTTAAGTTTGTTGATCAAAACTAAGAAAAACGTACTAATAAATAAAAAAGATTTATGAAAAAAATATATATGCCACTATAGTGTTTATGGGTCAATCTGAACCTAACCCATCGATTAAACAAGTCAAAATTGTGGACCGGAATCGAGCCCGTTTATTAGACATTTAACGTGAACATGAATTTTTCTGTTTGGGTTGTCAGGTCAGGTAATATATTGCGACAAGGGATTTGATGTCGGCGAGATATTGCGTCATAGTTGAATTCTTGATTGATATGTTGTGCAATTCGTTATTGAGTTGAAGGACGCGTGACCGATTTGTAGATTGGAATCTCATTTGAAGCGTGATCCAAATTGACGCGGTGGACTCAAGATCGAGCACATACGGGAGGATGGAGGACGAGATTGTAGCACACATGGCCGCCGCGATGTTTTGATCGGCAAGAATCCAGCTGGTATAAGCAGGGTTGATAATGGAGCTTCCGTCAGATCCGGCAATGTTTTTGGCCGGAATTGGGGCCAGCGGGTCCAAGAACGATTCAAAACCATTCGCCCTAGTGATTTTGAGAATTTGCGATCTCCATACCAGGTAATCATCGGTTGACAGAGGAGATTGAACAAAGTTCTTGAGATTAGCAAGAACAAATTTGAGGGACGCAGAAATGCCGGATTGATCAGAGTTTTCTTGAGCCATTGATCCAGATGTTTGTGAAGAACACGATGAATCCATAGGTCCCGAGTTAGGTGTACCTATCTGATACCATGTTGAATCTTGATTGCTATAATAAGATGAGAAGAGAGGAAAGAATGCACAGAGAAGGAAGAGAATAATTTGTCTTATTGATCTGTTTTCAGAGTACAGGAGTATATATAATATTTCTACTTATTATGGCTACACGTAGGCAATACAGATTAAAACAGATTTAGATAAATACAATTTATAACTTATGCAGTTGTGTTGCTGTTGCTAATAAAAATCTGCTTTAAGAAGCAGTAAGAAAGCCATCCCAAACGAAGTTTAAGTATTGCTTATGCTCTTCCTTTTGCTTGGCATTGAGTTCTATATTAGTAACGAAGTCTTGATTCTTGAATGTGTGGATTAAGCATAAAGTTCAAACTAATTCGATCTGATGGTTGTTTTGTTTCTTATGAAGTCGATGGTGTGGTGGGCTTATTAGAAATTCTAGTGGAAAGCTAATAATTGCTTACACGCTTCCTTTTGCTTGGCATTGAGATCTATATTGCTAATGAAGTATTGAATGTGTGGATTGAGCTTGATGATTTTGTTAGTTTTGTGTTGAATTTGATTGTGTCGATGACTTGTATTATTGTCTCAGATCTAAATATTGTTGATCGAGCTCGTTGAGGGTAGCAGGGGAGCAAGCGGGCAACATTCCCTCTGTCCCCTAGCCCTCCTTGAAAGAAATTTATTTTCCTTACAAAAGCACAGGAGCACAGAAAGCAGAGGTTACTGTGCAGTCCGTGCTCCAAACCCCGACTTTTTAATTTAACATTTGATTTTAATTTTTCTCTCATCTTTTGAGGGATATATATGTATTGATTTGATTGGAGGCTCATGAGTTGTTGGATCCGAATTATTCTTTGTTTGGTATGAACATTAACGTGTGATTGTATGTTCATAGGGGCGTAAAAACGGGTCGGATTCGGGTCCAATCCAAATTAACCCAATCTAAACGGGTTGACCCTAACCCCACTCGGTTTTGCAAACGGGCCAGGAATTCCAATCTTGATCAAACCTGCGCGGGTTATCGAGTTCACCCGACCTGACTCGTGAGCCCAGACGTGGTTGTCTAGCTGCGGCGATGTATCATGCATTTGTGTTGTGCCGACTACCGTGACTGAGCCGGAGCCGGATGTGGATGCAGGTGCGGTCAAGCGAGACAAGACTAAATAGACCCGACACCGAATGTCGGATGCAAGGCAAGACCGCGAGAGTGCCAGCACAGTGCAGGTTCATACTCCGGATGTGAGGAGAGGCTGCGAGAGTCCTTAGGCGAACCCAACTGGTGACTGGCGAGAGTTTGAGGCGAGCACGGACAGCACCGCAGGTTAGGTTTTCACCTTTCCGGGTCAACACGAGTTGATTTAGGGTTGCTGGGTCAACTCGAACCATACTCGGTTTTAGAAAATGAGTCGGAATCTTGAACCTGAACCCGAAACCAAACTATATGGCAAATAGGTTGATCCGAACCCAGAATTTTCGTGGTCGACAAGTTTTGACACCCCTCTATGTTCATCCATGATGAGCAGAGGGGTTTTCCTGATCCTTTCCAACTGCTTCAGATATTAGTTTTTGGCTGTGATGATTCCAGTTTATTTTCAAGCATTTTCTTTGTTTCAGGCTCCCCAGTGAATTTGGGAGATTCAGACGGTACAAGAGCATGTTCTCATGATAGGCCTAACAGGCTAATGAGTCAGCTTGTCTCAAACTTCTAATTGGAGTTTCGTTTACCTTTTAGGTTGTGTTCATTGTTGTTGTTGTTGTGATTTGTAACTCTTGATGAATTTTGGTTGCTGTTTAGGTGAATATGTAAATTTAATTCTCTTATTTTTCTTCTACTTTGTTTTGTGTATTTCATTCAATATTCTTGATGGAAATTTTGTTAATCTTTGTATCTTTTTATTATTTAATATAGGGGGATTTACATACATAATACATGAAATTTGCCAATTTACATATCTAACACCTAAAACTTTTAAAATACACTTCCAACACCTATTTCTTCCCTATCGATTCATTTCTACCACTCTATTTTGTCTATGTGAGGCGCCTATGAGAACTCATTCCCTAGTGAACTTCTAATATACGATCTTCTCCATCGAATCATTTCAAGTTGCTCTTCTTCATCTTTTGGAGTGAAAGCTCCTGCTCCTATTAAAGTCACAAGCTCCAACTGTGATGAAATTCCTCATGACCTAAATCTTTTTCTGCTACTTGTCATTCTTCTTCAACGTCTAGAGCGGAAGCCCCTGCTCCTATCAAAGTCGCAAGCTCTAGCTCCGTTGGTATTCCACATAGGTTTTTTTGTTCCTCTACCTTATCGATTAAGTTGTGGAACGATGTATTATTAACACATTATATGTTTTTTTGGCAAATTTTTACTAAATTGAAGTAAAGGTAAATGAATATTATGGTGAATGAGAGTGAATGACTTCTTATTATATTTAAGATTGGGAGATATTGGAATGAAGTTAGAAGTCAATAGAGAAGAAGATATGAAGATCACAAACAAAAAAAATTAAACATGAGAAGGATCTAGCTAACTGTTTTATTTCAGAGAAAAGGTTGAGATGATTTGTCCATGGCTTACTTCATGGCCATGACTTTAAGTTACACTATCATATATGTTACTTCTCCTAAAGTCTTCAAGACTATATGAAATGATGGTGAGGTGATAGAAATGATAGAATAGTTTAATAGGCTTTGGTGTTTATTTCCACGGTGGAGTCAATTTTAAGCAATTCCTATGATCCACCGTCATCACTAACAACTTTGGGATGAAGATCGAGGCAAGTGATAAGACTAGAGTTATAGCAACATACTCGTATCGAGGATGTCCTGAAGGGTACGTGCATTGCTATGTAAAGATGGTCAAACCTTTGAAGTTAGAAAGTTAGATGAGACAATGTTCTGGTGTCAATAACAATGCTTCCTAACAAGGATCAATGATTTCATCGCGATTTTATTTTAACAATTTTACAAATTTATAGATCATAAAAGGCTTACACACATAATAATTTGTCTTTTATCTTGCATTTGCATCAAAACCCTGACATTATGAATTTCAAATATTTGAATAGGTCCAGTTGGTTGTCCCTTCTTTACATGATTATAAGTTCAAAGTTGGGCTTTCTAACCTCATTGAGGTTCCAAGTTATAAGTCTCATCATATTTTTCACATTAGAATTATGTAGAGGGGTATAGTCTAATGGTATGTTAATCACTAATATGGAATAGTAAGTTCCATTTTCTAATAATATGGCCAACTTTAATATAGATTTGATAGACTAATTATCTTAAAATAGATAATCTAACTTAGAATATACTCCTTTTGAACATCCAGGATCTCTCAAGTTAGAAAAAATTATTCGGAGACCAACCAGAACACAACACATCACTTTTTTGCTCGGTACCACTATGTACCAGGTGATGTGGTGCGTTCTGGTTGGTCTCTGGACCGTCCAGTATTCGCACAGAATAATTTCTCCTCATGTTGATATGCCCCTTGCCTTTTTTTGCCTTTTTTTACTTTTGGATTTCTTTTTAATACCTCCAATATTAATATTTTGAAAATTATATCCTTATATTAAATTTCAACATATCCTTAACATGTATACTTATGTTACATACTGTTGATTCAAATCCTTTTCAATCATCATAATAATTGGATGATAATGTTATGTAATCTTAACAATTTCACTTTTGATGGTCGAAGTTAATTTCACTTACTATTTCAAAATTGAAATGAGTTTAATAAAAATAAAAAACCATCCAAAAGGAATTGGATGGTAAAAAAGAAAAACTTTACACACCGACTATGAAAAATTTCACACACATTCAATAATGTTTTTGTAAATGTGATTATAAAATTGTTGTAGGAAAATTAGCTTTTTTGAAAGCTACTTCTAAAAGTAGCTTCTTACCAAAAAAAAAAAAAAAAAAAAAAAAAGAAAGCAAATAAAAAGCATTAGCCAAATGAAAACTATAGTTATGACATGAAAAACAAAATAATAAGTAAGATGTCCGAAATGAAGCCTAAGCTTTTCCTCGAAAACATTAGTGAGCACCCTGTTAACTTTTTTCTTAAAATAATCTCATATTTTCAATTTGTATACTTAAGAAAAAAAACATAAACATTCCATTAAATTCATTGATGAAAAGTAAGCATATGTGATTCATATTTTAAAAAATATTTGCATTATTCTAACTTCATAATATGTTAAGTCAATCGAATGAAAATTATATTTTATAAAAAAAGTATAGCTATAATCTTTGAATAAATCCACACTTAAAAATAAAAAATTAAATCATAAATACATATAAAAATTTCAAAATAATTAATAAGTAATTACATATATAAGTATAAAAATAGGATCTATAAAATTTAACAAATTTGAGATTCTCATTGAGTTCTACATTAGTCTCTTCACTCTTGTAAGTCAAATGAGTTATAAAGGAGTGGCAAGGCTGGCACAGCGTTTCTCTTCTTTGTCTTTATTTTTTTTAACAAACCCTAACTTGTTCTATTGGCTGCCCTTCCTCACCTTAGCTTCTCGTCCATTTCTCGGCCCTCCCAAAACCCGCGGTCCTGCTCTTCATTCTATCGATCGACGGCGGAGTGGAGGAGCCTGAGAGGCGGCAGCCATGATCTGCGCGAGTATGCTTCACGCTTGACATTATTTACTTTTGTTCGCTTCGGTTTCATTATAAACGCGTCCTTGTTATTGTTTCTTTTAGTTTCCGGCGAAGTGCCGGAGGACCCCGTGATATCCAAGAAGTCCGGGCTTTTGTATGAGCGCAGGCTGATCGAACGCCATATTGCTGTATGTTTTATATGATTCTACACTCTCCTTATCGCTTCGGGCTTATAGGTCCTTTTGCTGTATTCTTTGTATAGGGTTTTGTCTTAGTTTACTCAGCAATTTTCTTATTTTGTGCTTTGAAGGCCAGTTGTTGGTTTGCGTTGCATTTACATAAAATTCTTTCATTTCTCAGCTATACTTGATTCTTGTTTCTGTTATAGGATTATGGAAAGTGCCCTGTTACGAAGGAGGAGCTTTCGATGGATGACATCTTACCTGTGAAGATTAATAAGGTGCACACTGTCTATGCCCATGAATTTTGTTTTGCATAGAGGTATCTTGAATTTTTTTTTTTTTTTTCGGGACAAGGCTTGGAAAGACAGCCATTAAGATTGAAATACTTTAAGTATTTTTCCTTCGAGTTTATTTGTTTTGCTCCTCAAATCTGTCTGAAGAAGCCAGATTTCAGACTTGTAGGGGTTGTGATTGGGTAATGGGTTAGGAATCTAGCTTGGGAGGCAAGGTTGCTTTTCTGATTCTGAAAAGAATGAGATAAAGTATGCTTAACTCATTAATGAAGGGGTCTTGTTCTAATACTCATTGCATACTATTATTGGCTGATTAATTGGGGTTTTAAGGTCTTGTTCAAAAATTTAAATTGTAGATCATGATACAAAATGCCTGCTATGTACATTTTAATAATGATCATAGATATTTCTTAGATTATGTAGATCTTGAAGCATGACCTACATTGGTGAATCACTTCTGATTTACACTTGGAAGTTAAGAATGGGGGCTTTCTTAATTTTAGGCCATTTTGAAAATGCAAAATAATCCAAAGAATCAACTTGGTTCAATTAAAGCTAATAACTTTCAAAATTAGGCATGCGGATATTAAAAAACTTACAACTAAAGAGCTTCCTCAATGTTTTGCAAAAAATCTAGGCCAATGATATTGCATTTCTTGCAAGAAAGGTGAGGCATAAATTTTATTACTATTTTGGTTGCATATGATCTTTGGCAATTGGCATTAACTCAGTTACAGAGGTCATTTAACTTATCCTTAGATTGGTTGCAAACAACAAGCATATTATGACTGAGAAAAATAATGTACCTAAATGCCTAGTTTAGTTTAATTATCAAGGATTATGGAAATATATACTGCCAAAATGAAGCTTGACAACAGAGCTTTTGAACTCTGGTGGCTACCTAAGCTCATTGATGAAACTTGAGGATGGTTAGTGCTGGATGATGGTAACTTCTGCTGCAAATTTTTGCAGACATAAAATGGTGGCTTTGTGCAGCAAATCACGAATGCACTACTGCCGTTATTTTTAATCTTTATTAAGTTTTGGTCATTTGTTATTTGTTAGATTACCTCAAAAAGGCTTTTCTATCTTTATGTCGGACTTATAAGTGTTCTTTCTTTAAATAGGTCTTTAGGTTTGTAGGCATCATGTAATGTTGTCTTTAGATGGTTGAAGGACTTAGTACCACATTGGCATGTTCAGAAATGAAAGTCATACTTTGATTTTAGCCAACAAGGCCAAACTCCAGGATTTTGTGTGGCAGGATATACCCTTTACTTAGCATCTTTTCTTCCTAGTTTCTCTCATGTTGAATGGAGAGGATATATCTTATAAGTTGCTTGATTTATGCTATCGTTCCAGTTGACTTAATCTTAAGTGAATCAAACTAAGTAGCAGTCTGCTTGATTTAACTTCTGCTAAAATTCGACATTGCACCATTTGAATCTTGTAGGATGAGAATTATTGAAACTTGATGCTCTGGCTGAATTAGAACTTTCAGTTTTTTTTAAGTGTTTTATTGGTGTTGTTTTGGGGTGTTAATTTATCTTGGAACAAACCATAGAATGAAGTGTCAGTAATACCCACGTGAAACAGCCACATTAAAACATATGAACTTGCATGGTTTGATTTTTGTTCAAGTCTTTGATCGCCAAAAGTTTTATGCCGCTGGCGTGCTTTGCAATTTCTTGGAAAAAGATGATGACGCGGTGATAGATGTCTGAGTTATTCTGAATTAGCCTTAATTGAATTTAGTTTTTTTTAGATGAGTTAAATCTAAACCTATTTTTATGGATGCTTTGTAATTCTGAGACCAAATCCATGTCATCAGTACCTTGTATGTAAGGTAGACAAGGGGTATTTCGACATGTGATAAACTAAACCGGAAACAATACTAGAATATAGTAAATAGGTTGGTGAGCATCTTCTGTCAATACGGACTCGCAGGTACTTACCTACTGAAATGTATTACATTTAGAATAAAATCTGGTAATGCTAAGTAAAATTATGTCAGGCTCGCGACAAAGCTATAGCTAGGTTTTTATCTGAATATTTTAAAGATTAATTTTTTAATTGTTCTTATTTTATACCCTAATTTAGTGTTGTTGTTTGCAGGTTGTGAAGCCTAGACCTTTGCAGGCTGCAAGTATCCCAGGATTGCTTGGCATGTTTCAGAATGTAGGCGTTATTGAATCTGCTTTTTTCATAAAGTTTTTCTTGTTTCTCCTGCTCTAATACATTCATGTAGTGTATTTAAATTCTTTTTGTGTATTAGCAATCATTAATTCTTTTTGTATTTTGAAATACCCTTATTCAATAAAAGCTAACCCCTTAGTTTGGATGAAGGCTAACGATGATGATGACCAGATGATCCCTTGTTTCAATTTTCTAAATTTTGATGAATCGATTTGCAATATCTTGTTATTTATTTTTTCTTTTTCACAAATTTATTATGTTAACCTGAGCATGGAATTTTGGATTATGTGCTGCATGCTTGCTGTGACCAATGTTTAAAATTGCGTTTTCGGTTATTGAGGCGTTTTTCGTTCGTGAGGTGAGGCGTAAGCCTCAAAATCAAAAGATTGCGTAAACATAAAATGATAAATTTTTTATATACTAATGAGTGAATAATATAAAACATAAAAAAATATAAGATATGAAGTGAAATCAAAATATCCCAATAAAAAGACAACATGAAATATAGCTCAACTCAAAATTATATCTTTCTCAAATCCCAGTATTCTTTTCATTAACATATAATTCCAATTTCCAAAAATAAATAGCAATGACATATCACATAAGAACTCATAAGTCATCAGCACTGTCATTACTAAGGGGTTATTCATTTGAATCATCATTATGATGAACTGCTCTCTCCCTTTCCTCCTCTCCTATAGAGTCCAATGTCGGGCATTTACTTCAAGATTTATGTAAGTTTTAATATATATATAGCGTGAGGTGTAAGCCTCATGCCAGTGAGGCGAGGTGGGCCTCAAGGCGGGCCTCAACCAAGTTGAGGTGCAAGCCTCATAAAAAAAACTCGAGGCGTTTTTTACTGGAATTGCGCAAAGGCGGGCTTTAAGGCGAGCCTCATATTACGCAATTTTAAACCATGGCTGTGACCATGAATATGCAGGCCATTTATTACCTTTATTTCTTAGACACTTTGTGATGCATCCGGGCATATTATGAAATTGAAAAACTTGAATATGTGAAACTGAGAACCGTAGCAGTGTGTGTTGTTAGTCTATATTTCTATCTATCAGAGATGGTGGTGATCATGATCATCATCATCTCCTTATACCTATTTCTCTACTTCTGTTTCTAAATGAAACTTCCATACTGAAAATGTTATTGCATTTTATTTTCTTATTTTGAAGGTTTCTTTCATTTTGGTCCTGCCGAAGTGCCATACTTTAAATTAGTTGCTAAGGTTGAACTTATCATTTCTTTTGTTGGTGCAATTATTTGTATTTTTATATAATGTCAATGCTGGCATTTTTTGTGTTGTGAAATTCATGAATTTAAATAATCCCATCTCTGCTCAGATGATCTGGATTAACTTTTATTTACTGGATTCATAATGTTTTTATGGTCTTATGTGACGCAAAATGTCTTTATGGCAGGAATGGGATGCTTTAATGTTATCTAGTTTTGCCTTGGAGCAGCAGTTGCATACCGCAAGGCAAGAACTTAGTCATGCCTTGTATCAGGTATTTTGTTTTTCATATGGCTTTCTTTCTTCCTCTTGAGGTATTTAACATACAGGCACTTTCTTGCGTGCTTCAATGTGTAACACGAGTGATGTTAAGAACTTGTAAATTACTTGAAATAATCTGTTTTTCAGTCGAGGACAAAACAAATGCACTGTGCATATGGGCTTATATGCCTGTTGATTGAATGCATGAGAACACACTCTAGATTTTATTCGTAACATGGACTAATAATAGTTGAAACTTTTAATTTTCATGATAGCTGTACAAGATTATTAGCATTTCCACATTGAGCTTTTACAAAATTATTGCTGCTAGCTGCAATTTTTTGATTGGAGATGAACATTGAAGGAAAGTTCTGTTAAGTGCATTACCTTTAATGCATATGTTCTGGAGTATGCATGCATAATGTTGCTGGGGTATTGCCAAATATTAATTTACGCAGAACTCTGGTTACGCGTTAGTGTTTTGAGTATTGAAGGATGCATTATAATTTCTTGAGGAGGAAACTCATTAGAAAGGTGTAGGTTGTTCCTGATTTTATGTAACTGACAAGGATGCATTGGTTGTTGTCGATGTCTACAGTTCTTGCTGTCTGTGGCTTGCACTTGTCCCAGAAGTTTTCAAGATTGCTTCATCTACATCACCAGTCCATGGCGTTTCTCTTCACTTCTTTATGTTTCATTTAATGTTACAATGATTTTAATTCAAATATTCAGATCGCATCTTTTTCTTTTTTCTTTTTGAGTTAGTTTTATTCAGGTAAGTATTTTTGATGTCCTGAGAATCATGGATCATCTCCTCTATTTATACCAAATTTGTACTCCAGAATTTTTGAAGAATTGAATCAAGAAAGTCCTCTGCATATTTCTACATGATATTTAGAGTAATTTTCTTATCTCTTCTTCATATTTTTTTCCATCTATTTTCTCCCGCTCATTCTTGCTTAGCCTCTTCCTATAGTTGGTACCAGAGAAATCATCTACTATGAGGTGACATCTAGTGCTAATCTGTGTATCCTAATCAAAGTCACCACCTTTTTAGACACCTTTTGTCTTTCTTATATCGACCACAAGTTTAATGGGTAGAACTTTATCCAATGGTCTTAATTAGTGATTGTATTTGTCTTTGAGAAAGGCAAGGTAGTGATTATCTCATATGAGCAACTCATGCACCAAATTAATGACCTCAAGTTTCATAAATGGACAGTGGAAAATACTAAATAGTACAATGATTGCATGGCTAATAAATTCTATGACAAATGAAATTGAAGAGAAACATTACTTATTATAAAACTATCAAAGAAATTTGTAATGCCGACAAAAGAGTTATATACCAATGTTAACAATACCTCCAAAATATTTGAGAACGGAAGAGTTCTTCATGATCTATGGCAAGATGAAAACTCTATCATAGTATATATCAATTCTTTAACTTGTTATTGGCAACAATTTGACATTTTTAGTGAAATAGATTGGAGGTGCCCAGAAGATAAGCAACAATAGAAGAAGATAGTGGAATGAGAATGAGTATACATGTTTCTACTCGCCCTAAGTTAAAATTTAGACAATGCTTTTCGAAGAATGTGAAACATGAAACCATTTTTTAGCATTTGTGAGGCTTTCTTTGAGGTTGGAAGAGCAGAAACATGAGAAATGTAATGTTGCATGATGCTCAATGATTCCTAAGACTAATAACTTCTCCATCGTAGCCCTTGGAACTAAATTCAACTATGAGGTTGATAGGGACAAGAAGACGAATGGATTTTAGTGCAGTTGTTTTCACATGATAGGACAAACTCATGACAACGGCTAGAAGATACACAAAAAACATCTTGACTACAAATTAAGAACAACAAAAAATCATGAAGTTCATGGCAATGCTGTCAACATCGTGACTCCAACATTATCTGTCCCAAGTCCCTTCAACAAAGGGCAAATTGAATTCCATTATAAATTGCTTTAGCAATCATCAAAGTCTCATCAGACCCTGCAAACCACAGGATTTTTCTTTTAGCTAAACTTATACCATTTTCTTTTTTTGGTTGTCATTATTCTGTAGTTATGGAGCATAGGTTACATACTTACATGTGATACTAATGTTTCTCAAATTCAATTTGGATTCATGCCGAGTAGGCCTACTATGGAGGCTATATATTTATTGAGAGGTTTGATGGATAAGTATGGAAAGAATAAGGAGGATCTATATATAATATTTAGTGATTTAGAGAAAACATATGATAAAGTTTCAATAGAAGTGCTATGGAGAGTTCTAGAAAAGAAAGGGGTTAATAATTCTTATATTCAAGTCATTAAGGATTTGTTCGCAAGAGCTGTTACTTATTTTTAAACGCAAGGTGGTTTGACCAAGTATTTTCCTATTTCAAATGGATTACATCAAAGATCAGCCTTAAGTCCATATCTTTTTGCTTAAGTTATGGATGTTCTTACTAGACGTTTGCAAGATGTTGCATGTTGGTGTATGCTTTTTGCTAATGATATTCTTTTTGTTGATAAAACTATAGAGGGAGACAGGGAGTTGAAGGTAATCTTGAATTATGAAAGTTAACCTTAGAGTCTAAAGGTTTTCGTTTGAGTAGATCTAAAACCGAATATATTGAATGTAATTTTAGTAGTAATAGATCTAGTAGGGGGATTGTGACTTTGGACAATCAAGTTATTAATAAGAGTACACATTTTAGATATCTTGGGTCTATTGTTCAGAGTGATAGTGAAATAGATGGGGATATTATTAATAGAATTCAAGTTGGATGGTTGAAGTGGAGGAATGCATCGAGCTTATTGTGTGATAGAAAAGTCCACCTCAAACTTAAGGGACAATTTAAGATGGTGGTGAGACCTCCAATGCTTTATGGTGCAAAATGTTGGTCATTAAAAGAGAAGCATAATGTTAAGTTAATTGTTGTAGAGATGAGGATGCTTAGGTGGATGAGTAGTTGTACTCTTACAGACAGGATACAAAACGAGCATATTCGTGAAAAAAGGTTGGAGTAGCTCTAGTTGAAGATAAGATTTGAGAGAGTCGCTTAGATGATTTGGTCACATAAAATGGCTGCCTTTCGATGACTCGGTTAGGAGAGTAGATGTATTAACTTATGTTAAGAAAGTCAGAGGTAGACCTGAAAAGAATTGGTTAGAAGTTATTAGAAATGACATTTCTTTATTAGATTCAAATGAGAATTTGATTCTTAACGGAACACATTGAAGAAAAATGATTCATGTAGTTGATCCCACATAGTGGGATAAAGGCTGGTTGATGATGTTTTTGTTGTTGGTTGTCAACTTTATTATGTAGATTAAGATGAATGGCAGATACTTTAAACTTGTATTTTTTTTATTCTTGATAAAGTGCTGGCTCAAATTTCTTGGCAGTTACTGATTGTGTGAAGAATTTTTTTTTACACAGGCCACGCTATCCATCCAAAATAAAATGTAATTTATAATATGGTTTTATTCCATGTGATTATAAAAGTGAATTTTTGTTGTTAAATCTTCGCCTGTTTTTTGGTCTATTAATTTGTCAACAATGTATGGTTTTCAGTAGGTTGAGCTTTTGAAGTTGCAATAAATTAGCGATATGCCATTAACAGTAGTTGTTTTTGTAAATTATGCTTATATATTTAAATCTAGAAGTTTGGGTAGTATTTTTCATATCATGCATTTTATTAAGTGCTGTTTTGATTCATAAGTGAGATCATCGTTGTAATGCATATATTTGTCTAGTATATTTAGTCTTCCTGTAATATTTTCAGTATCCATTGGCGTTTAAAAGATTTTGTAATGCCATTTTGATTCATAATTAAATGAGTGTTTCTGAAGTAATTTTTTGTTCTGTACATTTAGTCTTCCTAGGCATGCAGAGCCTTATTATACTTTTTTTTACACTCATTAATTGTTGCGAAAGTTCTCCTTTATTTGATCACATGAAATTCCCTTGATGGTTTAACAGCTAGATGCTTTCCATCTTTCCTACTTTATTTTATTGTTTCCTCTTTAGTTTTGTTTGCAACTTAAATAGCACCGTAACTATTACTCTTTTCACTTAATATACATATATGCGTATTAAGAAGTGGAGTTATATGTCAGCATGATGCTGCTTGCCGTGTAATAGCAAGGTTAAAAAAGGAAAGGGATGAAGCAAGGGTGCTTTTAGCTCAAGCTGAGAGACAAATTCCTTTATCATCTGCTGTTATTGCAAATGACAATGCCATTGTTAGCAATGGGAAAAGAGGTTTGTATTCTTTTATCATGGTTGAAGTCTAATATTGAATGGAAAAGTAATTGGTTTTTAACTACTATTGCAGCTGCAGAGGATGAATTTGGTCCTGACGGGAAAAGAATTCGTCCGGGCATCACTTCTGCCATTATCACTGAACTTACCGAGTGTAATTCTATGCTGTCGGGACAGAGGAAAAAGCGTCAGGTACTTAGTAATTTTAAGTTAAATATTGTTTTCATGAATACTCATACCAAGCTCTTTTTAATTTATAACTTATATTTTTCAACATTTATAGTACTTTTAGAGGATAGAAATACATGACCAGTGAATATAATTGAAAGAGGTTAAATTCTGGTTTCATATTCTTTTCTAATAAAAGTTTCTCTTTTGTGCTGGAACAAATCTCAAATATTAAGGATGCCTTGCTTGTTTGGAGCTGTCGTCTAATCTTTCTCTCTCTCTTTCTATAATATCTTAGGTTCCACCAACATTGGCATCCATTGATGCTTTGGAAAGATATACTCAAGTATCCAGCCATCCCCTTCATCGGACTAACAAGCCAGGCATTCTCACGGTGGATATTCATCCTTCAAAGGTAAACATGTTGTTATTTCTTCTCATTTTGTCATTCTACTTTGTTATGCTAAACCTGTTTGAATCACACTCCAAACATACATCGAGTATGTATTAGGTTTGGAAGGTGGTTGTACTTTTTCATGAAGAAATGTCAAATGGTCGCACAAGCAACATTGTTTATCTGCTGGAAAATTCTTAGGCTTTTCCTCTCATGGAATGGGTCATGACATTCATATTATTGCCTTTTTTCCTAAACCGCACTTGCTATAGTTGGCATAATGGCAATTTGTTGATATTTTCTTCTCGTTATTAATCCTTTTTTAGTATGCGAGTTTATAAATTTCTATAAAAATTGAAGTTTCTGTCAATTAAAATCTTGGTTACTATTTTGTAAAATTGCAATTAGGTCTCAATGCTCAGTAAATAACATAACTAACATTTGTAGAATATTTAATATTTTAAATAACTATTATGGCCGTCTTGTTAAACTGGTAGAATAGACTTTCTAAATTTTTTGGAATATAGAATTATGAAAAAAAATTCAGGATGATATTGGCCATGGAGATTAGAGGAAACATGCACTAGGCAAGATGATTGAGATATGGGGAGTGGGGTAAGAAGAATGAACTAAGTAAGTTGTTATTATTGAACTTGTTTATGTAGGATTTTAGTACACTAGAAATAATGGCTAGTTAATCTCAAATGTATTGAATAGTCAAGAGGCATTCAAATTTTACACCTCAATCTGATAGGATCATTAATAATGATAAGCTCATCAAATTGCATTTGCAAATCCACATGTGCCTTAAGAGTACACTTTTAGTTGGTTGGTGGCAGCTATTTCTGTCAAATGTAGAGTAAATCTAAACCTATTTGGGTCCCTTGATATTGGTGCTAGTTTGTACCAAATTTGGACAATATCAAGTACAACTTTTTTGGATTTGGTCCTTTATCATCTCTAAAGTGAACAACCTTATGATCTAGATGTGACAGTTAGAGCAATGATGATATTTTGTCTCAATTGTGAAGCATTGTTGAGATGTTTATTTGATGAGTGTGATAGAGGGGATATCTTAGTGTGTTAGTTACAGAAGTAGGGGTGTCAATTTCGGGTCACGGGTCGGGTTCGGGTCGAACCCGGAACTGACCCGGGTTCAAACGGGTCGACCCTAACCCGACCCGGTTATGTAAACGGGTCGGAAATGCCAACCCGGACCCGACCCGGCGGGTTTCCGGGTTGACCCGACCCGACCCGGAAAAGCTGATCGCGGGGTCGTCGCAGCGGAGCGATCGCAGCGGGAACCCGTCGGGTCAACCCGAACCCGACCCGTTTTTCAAACGGGTTGATTTCTGGAACCCGAACCCGACCCGTTTTGAAACCGGGTCGGGTCCAACCCGAATTTTTCGGGTCGGGTCCGGGTCGGGTTTTCGTGTCGTGTCAAATATTGACACCCCTATACAGAAGCATTGTGATTGAGAGATGGTCACAAAATCTCAATGTATTTAAAGTATTGCATAGATGAGGATGCTTAGGCGGATGAGTGGCTTTACTCTTAGAGATAGGATACGAAGCGAGCATGTACGTGAAAATGTTGGAGTAGCTCTAGTGAAAGATAAGATTAGAGATAGTGGCCTTAGATGGTTTGGTCACATAAAACAATAGCCTTCTGATGTCTTGGTTTGGAGAGTATAGATGTATTAGATAATTTAGATTCAACTTATATTAAGAAAATTAGAGATAGACCTAAGAAGACTTGGATAGAAAATTTAGAAATGACCTTTCTTTATTAGATTTAATTGAGAATTTGATTTTTAACATGACACATTGGAGAAAAAAGATTCATGTAGCAGACCCCATATAGTGGGATAAAAGTTTGATGTTATTGTTATTTTTTTTTTTAGTATTCCTTGTAATACAAGGGTTTTGTCTGGTTGTTCTTTAAGATTATGTGTCATATTGACCAAAGTAATTTTTTCTAGCAACACTGCTTCACCTAAATATTTAAATAAGTTCCGTTTGGCTCTTTTAGGATGAAGTATATTATATTTTTCAAAGAGTTCTTTTTGAATCATCAATCAAATCTACAAATTTCCTTGTATTATACCTCTCTTTGAATTATGAATATGTTGATCTTAGAATAATTTTGTTCTATCACTCATACACGGCTAAAAAAATTTTTTGTATCACACTTGATTGAAATAAATAACCCTCATGTATATACCAAAATTTGAAAGATGAAAGTAATACAAGGAAATAATTCACATTTAATTAGAAATTTTGATAAGTTCTAAATATTTGATTATTTTTTTTTTATGCTTAACTTTTCTATTTATAATCATTAAGATCAATAGAGAGTTCCTCTTAACAATCTAAAAAACCTCTAAAAAGATAGAAAAGATGTCACGACCTGCCCCCTAGATCAAATTTTTAATTTCCTTAAACTAACTCAATAAATTTGAAAGATCCACTAAACTTCAAAATATCTATAAACTAATATAATAAACATAGATACATTTCTTCTTGAGCCTCACGTCTATGGTAGACATTTCTGCCAATTCTACTAATTTGATTATCCTAAAATTATACCTGAAATTTTTTTGAACAACTAATAGCAAGTCAAAGCTTAGTAAGTAAAACATGCCTCTAAACTACAGTAATTCAAAGTAGGAGTAATATGCTAAATGCCACTTTCATTTAAACATATCATAAGTTTGATTTGTTATAAACACATTATTAAACATACACATAAATCATAAATCCATATCCTTTCATATTCAATTTATATTAATCATATCAATATTCGTAATTTTCTCATTTCATATATAGTACAACCGTCACAAGAGCCATCGTCTAGTACCAATGAAGGTACTTCTTTACCTTATACTTTTCCATAACCTTTACCATTTTAACGTGTATGAGTACTGCATCCCCAGCTAGTGCCATAAAGAGGTGAGCTCCATCATTTCAACATGTACATGCAATCCCTCAATATATCATTCATATCATATTCATATATTATAATACTAAGTTCTATCATATGTCTTATACAGTAATATATTGAATCACATAATATGCGAGATATAAAATATGTAATCATTTGAAATGCAGTAAAATGAATTAATTACAATAACAAATAAAAATTAAAATGATGAAATTACCATAATATAGTTGTTTACTCACTTGAATGTTTGAATTATGAAATTTGTCGCTTACCCTTCAATGCCTTTCCTCTCCCACCTTAAAATCCTAAGAAAGACAAAGTAACTATGATTGCCAAATAATTACTCTAAGTCTTACTCCTATCCTTCGGGCCCTCTCTACCATAGTAGAATAATCCTCAATGCTAAAAGGAATCAAAGGTTGCCTAATGATATCCTTTAAGCTAGATAAGAAACGATGTCACTTCTCTTCTGCATTGGGTATCAGATGCGAGGCATATATGGAAAGTCTAGTGAGCTCGGCATCATACTGAGTAATAGTTCTATCACCTTATACAAATCTGATGAATTTATCTTACATCTGTCTTCTAGCTGACATGGGTACATACCAATCTCAGAACACCTTCAAAAACTCTCCTTATGAGACTTGATTGCTGGATCACCCTCCAAAAGTCTCTTGTAGCTGGCTTTGCTAACATCTTTCTGCCTCACCATCAAAGGCGAAAGCAGCGAGAGTAACCCTTATATCTTCTAAGCAGGACATACCCTCCAGAATCTTCTCTATCCTCATCACCCAATATTCTGCCTCTATGGGTCCACCATTTGAAAACAATGGAGGCTTCATATCTTGGAACAACTTTAAATTTTTATCCATTGGAGAGCGATCCAGCGGTTCCAAGATATGAAGCCGTTTTGTGGCAGTTTAGGATGAGAGTATGTGATGATTTTTGGAATGTAAAACCTGCTGGTTTGTTCTAAATCTAGCCTCCTTTCCCCTTTCCCTCTACTATTTCGTCTCGGTTTTCTACCTCTTCTTTATCCACGGTTCCCGACCCATCTATATATTTCTTCTCTTAATTAATATAAGTTGTAAGGTGTTGTGTTCTAGTATTGTTATATTATATATGTGTTTGTCTATGTTTATGATAAGTAAGACTTTTAGTTTGCAATCCTAATGTAATTTTTTTGGTTGCACCAATATATGAACAAATTTACCAAATTCGACAAAGGCCATGAAAAGCCTAGTCTAAGCCAAATAGATGAGTTTCCCCCTAACGTTTGATTTCTTTCTTTATTGATTGGAGAAGTGGTGCTAACATCGCTCAATTTAATGTTAGGATTAGTTGTTGCATCTACCAATTTGCTTTTAATTAAGCTAGTTTCTTTTAAGAGATCTAGAATATAGTTTCTTTTAGAGAATGATGAGGCCATATTTGTTTTTAGAGATTTTCATTCCTAGAAAATACTTGAGATGCCTAAGGTCTTTAATTTCAAGTTCTTACCCCATTTTTTTTCTTCAGAGTACTTATCTCCATATTATTATCTCAGGTAATAATGATGTTATAAGCCTAAACAATTAGTATGGTTGGCTTACCATACTTGTGTTTGCATAATAAGAAGTGATCAAAGGAGCTTAATTGGATCCCAATCAAGTCTAGCTTTTGTGAACTTTTTGAACTAAGTTTGAGGTGATAGTTTGAGCAAATACATAGATTTCTCCAAATTGCGGACTAAGTTTGCCTTCCGAGTCTTTGGATTCCTGGAGGTGTATCCATGCAGACTTATTTAAGTCACATTCAAGAACATTTTTTACATCTAGTTATTAAATTGGCTAGTTAATGCTGTCTACCATTGACAGGAGGGTCTGAATAGTGTCAAGTTTTGCCATATGAAAAAAAGTTTCGGAATAGCGAATCACATATGTTTGAGTGAATTCCTTTTCACTCAACTGTGTTTTATATCTTTTGATGAATCCAGCAGATCGATGTTTATGGTGAAAACATATTTACATCCTACATGGATATCATCATTGAGTTTTTGAATAATTTTTACCGGCATCCTTTTAGCTATGATCTTTAATTTCCTTATCAATGGCTCTCTGCTTTATTTATAATTAAGGGTGTCATCTATCGTTTATAGAATTTTAAATCTTGTGTGGTTGGAGATTTAAAGTTTTTTTTTTAAGGATAGATGGTCATATTCTACCACACTTGCCTGAGGATATTAAGTACCTTAATAACAAAATTGATTTTGAAAATTTACCGAGTCTAGGAAGGAGTCTTGACAAGTTTCGAAAGGTAGATTGATTGCACTTCTTTGTAGATTCTTCCTTTTAGAGTAAACACATTGTTTAGTGGAATGTTGTGTGGTCGAGGGGAGAAGAATTTCAATAAACCCAATGTCGTTTGGTCTAAAAGTTGTTAGTAATAGTGGGTTGAACGATTTCAGAGGAAATTATATTAAAATTTTCTTATTCTTCTATTTCTAATTAAAGGAACTTTTTTTTGGAAAAAAGGATTTATTCTCAAAAAAATGAACACCCATTAATACAATTAATTTGCTTTAATAAGGGAAATAGCATTTGTATTCCATTTGATTGGCCCCATGCTCAAGAAAGATACACTTTAGGGCTTTGAGATCATGTTTATTTTTATCAGGTTCATGATTGGGAACAAATGTAGTGTTTCTAAAGAATTTTGGAAATCACATTGATTGTAGCTTTTTGAACTGAAGTACATTTATAGGCATCCTATTTATAAGATACCATGTAGTGAGGATGGCATCACCCGTAATGTTTTGAGTAATCAATGGTAAACATGCTATAGATCCAATCATCTCTAAGAGATATTTATTTTTTGCTAGGGCTTTAAAAATCGGACCAAACCGGCCGGTCTGACCGGTTCAACCGTGAATCGGTTTGAAGGTCGGTTCGGTTTATCTTGAAAATCGGCTTTGCTTCAAACCGGTCGGTTCTGGCAAGAATCGCTGGTTCATCACGATGAATCGATCCCGATTTTTTAAAACCGGCCGGTTCAAGTTTTTTTAATATAAATAACTAAAAAAATTATTTAATATTAAATAAATATTAAATTTAATCAATTTATTTTAATATTAATA
>NW_021319460.1:1249650-1287387 GCF_001605985.2 Dendrobium catenatum
TTATCAATTAAAAAATTTGCAAAGTTTTAGTTTTTCACCTATAAAAAATGTTTATGTTACCAAATTAATTACTTTTATATTAAAATATTTAATTTTATATTTTGAGTTTTTAAATAATTTATATTAAATTATATGGTTATTATATTTCATTATTTTTTATTTAATTTTATTAGTTTTTTTATAATATATTATTATTTATTATGTCATCCGGTTTCGACCCCAGTTTGGCCGGTCGAACCGATCAAACCGTGAACTTCTCCTTCCTGTTTGTTGTCCGGTTTAGTTTTCAGAACCTTGATTTTTTGTTTACCTTTTCCATTTTATTGGGAGTGTTGAGGGAAAGCACTATAATGGAAAATATCATTATGATTTAGGTCACTTTCAAAATGTGGTTGAAATGCTTCATACCTCTATCAAAGTGGAGGATTTGAATTTCAATGAAGCATTGGGTTAATGGGTTTAAACCTTATTGTGGAAGTTTTTAAAGGTTATTTTTGAATTAGATTTATTTTTTATGTCTAGCTACACACGAGTGTGGTTATCACTAGTAGTAATGAAATGTTGTTCGAATTTAAGATTTTGATATCTAAATGGATTGAAGATGTTACTGTATACAAGTGAAAAAAGGTTTGTTAGCTTTACATGGCATAAGATGAAAGGTAGCTCTTCATTATTTGGCAAGTTGAAAACTTTCACATTGAAAGATTCCAAACAAAAGATGGAAATTTGTTTTTATGTTAAGAAAAAGGAGGACGAGCTAACTTATGATGCCATAACATAATTTGATTCTTTTTTTCAGAGTAAAATGGTCTTTGTTGATGGTAAGGATTTGATTATTCTCCGTGGAATTTTCATCAATGTGATATTAACCTCTGGCCTCGTTGGCATTGCCAATCCTCTTTCATGATCTTTTGTTATGAATTTCATAAGTTTTAAATAAGAACGTGATTTCATAGTTGCGATCTTCTACCATCTTGTTTACAAACAATAGGTTGTAAGGGTGATTTGAAACAGTTAAGACAATTTAGATGAAGATGAGGGTGATTCTAATGTTCTCGGTCCTAGTAATAGGGTATAAAAATTTATCATCAATTTTGACTTTGAGATTTTTACGTGAGGGTGTAAGGGGAGAATATGTGAGTACAATTTGTCATGTGATCTGATGCTATGCGAGAGTAATCCATGATTCATGGACTCCCTTAGTTAAGAGCCAGAGAAAAAGTACATTTTGGGGTAAAAGGATGGGGTTGGCATTTTTTCGGGAGTAAGTAATTTATACAAGAGATGCAATTGCTCTTTGTTGTATGAAATATCACCAAGGTTTTCATTATTTTTCATCTTTAGTCACTCACGTTTAGTTTGATAATTATGAGCGTCTTTGTGACGACTTTCATGATTGTTTTAATTTTTTGGTTTGTTATGAAGTTTTCAATAAATTTCTCTGGTGTGATTAGTCTTTTTACATTCAACACATTAAAAATTACCTTTCTTTGCTTGCTTGGATCATGTCTTGAGTTTGCTCCAGGTTTCTATTGGGAAGAGTAAATTCTTTAGTTGCTGGATTATTTTTGAAACCTATAAGCATTTTTCTCTTTTTGCTTTGTTCCCTTTGGACTTTAGCAAATATTTCTTCAATTTTTTGGGAAGTAGAAAATTCTCTAGGATTCTTCCACACATTTCTGTATCTTTATTTAAATCAACAAAGATGTTATAGGTTCTTATTTTCCCCACAAGCTTGATGTATTTCACTGCATAATCCTCATACCAATTATAGGGATGGAAGATATCCAGTTCTTCCCAAATTTCTATGAGTTGTGAAGTATTTTGTGAAGCTTATACTTGTTTATGTTCATGAGCTTGATCTTATAATCCACACATTGTCCTTGATTGCTTATTTGATTTTGTAGACTAATTACATTGATCCAATGTGTCCTTCCATGTAATTAATAAGCCGTGATATTACGAAGGCATTGTTGTTATCCCATGATAGATAGTAAAGATTGATCATTTCAAAATGATAGATGATTCTATTTATGTATCCACTCTTTCGTCTTTTTCGGATCACCATTTGAATCAACAAGGGAGACCATTGAAAGAAGTTTTTCCCATTTAGTTTGTAGTTAAGTGTTTTGAATCATTAAGTGATCCGTGGAGATTTCCAGAATGATGGCATGACTTGGTATGGCGGATGAAGAACTAATCTTCCTTCCTTTACTATACCCAGTTAGGACCATCTTGTAGTTTTCAGCCATTGGTTAGACGGAACCTTCTCTAATATCGTGTAAGAATGATTGTAAAGGAGAAATAGAGTGAAAAAATGGAACACTCCACTGTTTTTATTGTGGGCTCCGAAAATTCCATAAATGCGATCCCGGCCTCTCCGCGTCATTAATCTCTTTTTTTTTTAAGCGTGACGATGATGACGGCAAAGAGTTTTAATGAGATTAGGTTGCAGGTGAATTTTCAGAAGGAAGACTAGGTTTTAGATAAAACACTACCCTGAGATTTCACCCTCATTTTGTGAGGACTTTTTAATCTAAGTTCAGGTTTCCTATAGGCGCAAGCCCCTATAGTTAATTACCCCTCCCGATAATATGAGAGAACTTTCAATTAAGGCTAGTCATTAAAGAGGTCGAACATGTTATAAACCCATCATATAATAGCAATAATTTTAGGGTTTGAATCTTGGATTTGAATTTTGAACTTTGGAATTTAGAGTTTATCACCATAAACTTAAAATTGGTGGTGGGGGGAATGAAGACGAGCACGATCAAGATCCCATGGTTCCGTCGTCCCGGGTTGTCGTGATCCCTGATCTACTTAGTCAGAGGAGGTAGTCGACCCAACCTGATAGAAAACACCTTGTCGGCAGCCATGGGTTACTTCATCCAAGAATACCTTGTAGACCTAGGTTGTTGTTTGTCTACGGGGATATATCTAAATCCACCTTAGCTGACAGAGGGCTTTATGCCTATCAGAGATACCCATATGATTCATTGCTCAAAGGTTTAACGCTTTTAGGGAATATACGGGCTTTGGCCGTGATCATAATATAATGGTGTCATTTTGCGGCAAAACTACCCGATCAGAGGTCATGTGCTACGTTCTTGTTGGCAAGAGATTATTTGAGGATGAATCAAAGTGATACACTCGACTCAGCATTCGCTCTTTTTGAGCTGATGTTGATTTCAAATTTATCACCCTCGACAAACATTTGCGAAAGGTGGATGAGTTTTAGTTTTAAATTTTTAGATGATATATTTCATTTTACGGATTTAGAATTTTATTGGATTTGCGTGGCCATCATCGGGGTGACTTATGGGCATTTGCATTTGTGGATTGAACCTTGTCGACTATATCAATTTGCCAACAGAGGATCGGGTTCATACTTGACTTGACTTGTTGACCCGCGCAACATCCCTATACGTCATGTGTATTTTCATAACACGCTCGTCGGGGCACATGCAGGTATTTGGGGGGCATTTTATTATTCAAGTCAAATCGACTCCAATCCTTTTGAGGAGGATAAAACTTGAATTTAGATCCGCATAGCATTCTCGAATCGTTGGATTTGGGCTTAAATGTGACGATTGGAGCACATGCGGGTTATGTTTAGTTTGAAATAGAACTTTATATTATTGAGCATTTGACCATGCGCGGCATTCTCAGACATTAGCGTTTAGAAATTTATTGCATTTTTCGGAGCACATGCATGATTGTAGCATTTGACCACGCGCAGCATTCTCGGATATTAGTGTTTATACTTTTAACACGTTGATCGGAGCACATGCGGGGGGGGTAGCATTTGAGTTTAGTGGATTATATTTAATACATAAGGAATATTTTTAAATATTTAAATATGATCCATTTGTGAGAGTGATTTTATTTAGGAAATGCCCGAGACTTCACTTAAGGGCCTATGAACGCCTTCTGTCCGCTTGTACACATGTTGCGGATTCGGTGACGTTACTCTAAAATATGTTTCATTTGTTACACACTGAAGATATCCCTTATGTCATTATTATCCCACTCAACATAGCTTATAGGGAATGCTTGTTCAATAGGCATTAGGAGATCGTGCTAGTATTCGTAGGAGAATTATCTTGCTTGCTATAAGTTTCCCTATTCTCTTCCATAGGTAGCCTGATTTATTTGATGCAAACTCTTTGTCCTTGCTTGCAAACTAGTTTTTGTGGGCACTACGAATTCCCTATTCATTCTCATAGGTGAATTGTAGTTTACTTGGGTGTTATGTTTGAGTTTAAAACATGTTTGATGGTGTGTAAGATTTGCTTATGTGATCATGGCTAATGCTACCATCTACCAACAAAAATATATTCCTACATGAATATAAGATCATTTTCTCTCTATCATTGCAACATAAGTTACTTGTATCAGATGATCTTGTAACTATGCTCTAACAACTTGATTCAATAACACTCTTTACATTTCTTTCAAATGAACCAAAAGAGTAACTATTTATCTTAAAATGTTAACTATGTTAGCATTCAAATATTGACTATTCCAAATGCTATGTATGCATTTATCAATCTTCAAATCAACAAAAGTATTTTTATATTGATCGATGTATGTGCTTCTTAAAAGAAGACATTCTTTATCAGATATTCTTCTGTTGTTGAAAGCAAGGTTTTGAAAACCGGACCGGACAACGAACCGGAACAAGGAGGGGTTCACGGTTCGACCGGTTCGACCGGTCTAACCGGGGTCGAACCGGATGACGTAATAAATAATAAGTATTATTTAAATTTAATACAATTAACATAAAAATAATGTTATCATTCAAAGTATGAGATAAGAAATTAAATTAAAAAAAAATTATGAAACATAAAAACTTATATAATTAAGTAAAATAATTATTTTAAAATCTTACATAAAAGCAAAAAGAAAATTAAATCTCATAATTATAAGAATTTACACTCATAAAAATATGATAATTTTAAATTTGAATATTTTTCAAATTTTAAATTTAATTTATATATAACCATATAATTTAATATATATTATTATTAATTTATGTTACATATTTAATATAAATTTAATTCTAACATAAGTTTATAAATTTAATATAAACTATTCTTATTTTATATTATATGATTAAATATATTTTACATGTTTATGATATATTGTATACAAAAGTTATTTTATAAATTTATATCTAAAATTATTAATAAATAAATAAAATTATTAATGATAAATTATTTTTTATTATGTATAAATAAATAAATTTTTATTATTAACTAATAAATAATTATCACTCACATAAAAAATAATTAATTAAAAAATCTGTTTAAAAATAGGTTTTATATCCATTATATATGCTATGAACTCATACACTCCTCATCTCTTTTCTTTAGTCCCACATCCCTTAGAAACACTTTCTTGCTATTGTTTATATAGCATATTTAGATTCCTTGCACCAAGGGAGCACATGGGGAGCTCATGTGAAGATGTGTCATGATGCTTTGAGTACAAAAGTGTTTATTATATAAAGTGTATTTAACTTTAATTAAATGTTTTTAATATATATTAATTTATTTATTTAAAAAAATACTTAAAATTTGTGAGATTTGAACCGGCCGGTTCAAAAATAACCGGACCGGTTCACCGGTTCGCGGTTGAACCGGCCGGTTCTCACCGGTTCAGTCCGGTTCTTTGCAGAAGCGGTTTTAGGGTTGAACCGGACCGGCCTTGTGACCAGTTCACGGTTGAACCGGTCGAACCGGCCGGTCCGATCCGGTTTTTAAAGCACTGGTTGAAAGATCAAGTATAATCTTTTCCAAATTCATCATTATACACAATATCCTCTGTTGGAGCTTTTCATCAAGTGATATTTTCATAAATTATAATTCCATAAGTGTTCTAATCAAGTTGTTTTGCATGCTTTTTTTTTATATGATTTGCTTATGTAATTATTAGCATTCCTTTTTAAAAGCTTACTTTATATGTATAAGATATAGAGTCAATTTCAAATCAAGTTTAGATTTGTGTATAGTTCGAATTTAAGTCCAACATTATTCGATCAAAATTTAATTTAAATTTGATTTTATGTTTGAATTATGTTCAAATCAACTTTCAATTTTCTTTCTAAGTCCCCTATTGTTTATTGAAAATTTCGGCAGCCTTCCAACGTCCCCTCCCCGGCGCCGGGAGGTACGGAGTGTCTCGACTCGACCAGAGCGAATCAACGACGAGGAGATTTGGTCGTCAAAAGCTTTGATTGGCGATGATTGGTTGCCAGAGATTATCGAAGATTGCATTTCAAAAATTTGGGTAAGTCCTGATTTTTTTTTAAAAAAATTTCGGTAGGCTCCCCGGCATCCCATCCCCGGCGCCAAGAGGTAAGGAGTGACTCGACCCGGCCGAAAGAAATCGACGGTGAGGAGATTGGGATAGCGAATCGATCCTATAAAAGGTCTTCAAATCTTCAATCCCTCGGTCGAATAAGATCTACGACCAAGGGCTTCGGGGGACCGGATCAACCCCGAAACTTCCTTCAAATTTCTCCCACCTGTTTGAAAATCCATTTCTCCTTTTTATTACATTAATTATTTAAATAAATTTTAATTATGTGTTTCTCCAATCTTTCAAATGGCGAAGTCAAAGGTGTTCTACATTTTCTGCCATACAGAGCTTCGTAAGGTGTCATACCAATACTGGATTGATAACTGTTATTATATGCAAATTTTATCAGTGGGATATGATCTTCCCAACTGCCTTCAAAATCCAAAACACATAATCTCAAAAGATCTTCCAGTAACTAAATAGTTCTCTCAGACTGTCCATCAGTCTGCGGATGAAAAACTGTACTAAAATGCAACTTCATACCCAATCCTTGGTGAATACCTCTCAAAAGTCTGGAAGTAAACCGTCCATCTCGATCAGATACAATCACTTTCGGCACACTATTTAATCTGACAATTTCTTTAACATAAATCTGAGCTAACTTATCCACCGAATCCGTTTGTCTGATCAGTAGAAAATGTGTAGACTTCGTCAGTCGATCGACAATCACCCAAATAGCATCATGTCCTTGCCTCGATCTAGGAAAACCCACATAGCAAAATCCATGGTCACCTCTTCCCACTTCCACTAAGGGATAGGCAACGACTGCAAAAGACCTCCTGGTCGCTGATGTTCTGCCTTCACTAACTGACAGGCTTCACATTTCGAAACAAATTCCGCTATGTCCTTTTTCATTCCAGGCCACCAAAACAAGCTTTTCATATCTCCGTACATCTTACCACTTCCTGGATGAATAATATAGCCCGAATAATGAGATTTGTGCAGAATCTCTTTCCTTAGATCTCCAAACATAGGAATCCACAGCCTATTCTTACAGAAAATAATATCAGAATAAAAAATTCGTAGTTCAGATTTCTTACCAGATTCGATCTGATCAATCAACTTCAAATATTCAGCATCTGACTTCTGAGCTTCATAAATCTTTTCCTCCAAAGAGGGCTAAATACTCATCTGAGTCACAATACCAGGATCCAAAACAGTAGAGGAAATCACCTCCAGTTGCAATCTTTCCATATCTTGTATCAGATACTCATCAAAAGTGAGATGAACACATGATAATCCAGAGGACTTTCTACTCAAGGCATCTGCCACCACATTAGCCTTACCAGGCTGATACTGAATAGTCAGATTATAGTCCTTGATCAACTCAAGCCATCTTCTTTGCCTCAAATTCAGATCATTTTGAGTGAATATATACTTCAAACTCTTATGATCCGTGAAAATCTCACACCTGACGCCATACAAGTAATGACGCTAAATCTTCAAAGCAAATACAACAGCAGCCAATTCAAATCATGCGTCGGGTAATTCTTTTGATGAGGATATCGACAGACGCTACCGACATGTTTATCGCAGGCGAAACCGCAGATCGACGGCCACGATTTCTCTACTTTTGATTTAGATGACATGATGTATTTTTATTATTGTATTGTTTGATTTACTGTTTTCCCATTTTACCCCTGTGGGGAGTTATGTTTCTTTGTAGCCCAGAGGGCAATTCAGTCTTTTTCACTTTTATGAGTCGAGACCTATATATAGTGGTCTCTTGTATCATTTTATTTTTAATGAAGAATTGAATGAAATTTGTGTTTTATTTCTACTTCGTCTTGCATGAGTGCTTGAGAAGGAGGAGAGCTCACGTGGAGCAATTCGCAAGGCCCACCAATCGTTGGAAGAGTCCTCGATTCGTGGTTAGATTTTTTTTGTTATCTTCTCACTCGTTTTCATATTCACCTTCCTTCCATCCTCCACAAAACAGCCCTCCCATTTCCCCTAGCCGCCGGCCATTAGACATCCACCACCGGCCACATCCCTAGCCCCGGCCGACCACCCCACCGGTAAATCCCCCTAAGCATGCCGCCGGCCACCCTTTAATGAGCTCCTTTAATGGCTCATTAAATCCCCTCTTAACTCCATCCTAATTTGAACTCTCTTTTCAATTTTTCCCTCCAATCTTACTAAAATCTGAGAATTAATTTCAGATTTTAGTGAATTGCTTGCCACCTCACCCCACCTAATCTCCCTCAAGCCTTGCACCCGCCCCCCTTCTTCCCACCTTGGCCGAACCCCTTCCTCCTTGGAAATCCCGCCGGCCACTCCCCCCTTTCCTTGAAGCATCCTCCACGCCAAGCATGTATGGCGGATCCGGAGCTTGAGTGGGGGCTAGTCTTCAACGCCGACGGAAGCATCAACGTCCTACGGTCACCTTGCTTCGACGTAGGGTTTGAAGACGAGACTACTAAAGAAGAGTACTTGGAGCGAGTCGTGCCAATCCTCGCAAGCATCTACGACCGGAAGCTTTCAAAGCACGCTTGGAGCCTCGACGGCCGTCTACGACTTCCATCCCAACCGGCAACTTTTCCTCCGACGAAGTTCTTCGGCGCCCTCTCCCTAGTGGTAACTTCTTTCGTCGCTTGGATCTTCTATCTCCGCCAAAAGTCCACTACCACTTGAGTGATACGGACCCAAGGTGAAAGTCTCAATGTTAAACGTTGGGTTTTGTTAAGTGTACTTTGCATATTAAATTCTCCTAGAACTTGGATTGAATCGGCTTGGTTAATCTCTCTATTGCGAATCTTTGGCCTAAGCAAGTTGATATTTTCAAAATTCTAACTCCCATTTTATGTGCTAGTTTAAATTCATAAGAAGCAACACTTTAATCTTTTCTTTTAAATTTCTAAGCAAACTCCTTGTAGTTTCACATCATCTTTTCATGTGGTTTCAACTGTCTAGAAGCATAGGCTATTACCCGACCATGTTGCATCAAGACACATCCCAAACCTTTAAGTGAAGCATCACTGAATACCTGAAATTCTTCCGTACCAGATGGAAGTGCTAACACTGGAGCAGAAGTCAAACAATCCTTTAACTTCTGAAAACTAGCTTCACACTTCGGTGTCCAAACAAAAGCTACTGACTTTTGAGTCAATCTCGTCAAAGGTGCAGAAATCTGAGAAAATTCCTTTACAAATTTTTTATAATATTCAGTCATGCCCAAGAAACTACGTATCTCAAACACCGTAGTAGGCCTTGGCCAATTAACAACTGCCTGAATTTTTTAGGGATCAACAGAAATAACTTCACCGCTCACCACATGTCCCAGAAAAGAAATGCTCTTCAGCCAGAATTTGCACTTGGAGAATTTTGCATACAACTGGTGCTGCCTCAAAGTCTCCAACACACTTCTCAAATGCCTGGCATGATCTTCCTCGGAAGCAGAATATACCATGATATCATCAATAAAAACAATCACAAACTGATCCAAATAATCTTTGAATACTCTGTTCATCAGATCCGTAAAAACAACTGGTGCGTTGGTTACCCCAAATGGCATAACCAAAAACTCGTAGTGCCAATACCGAATATTTAAAGCTGTTTTCATCACATCAGCTTCCTTCACCTTCACCTGATAGTATTCTGATCTTAAATCAATCTTTGAAAAGACAGAAGATCCAACAAGCTGATCAAACAAATCATCAATCCGTGGTAAAAGATATTTATTCTTGATTGTAACTTTATTCAAATCTCTATAGTCAACACACATCCGCATTGTACCGTCCTTCTTTTTAACAAATAGAACAGGTGCTCCCCAAGGCGAAATACTAGGACGGACAAATTCTCTATCAACCAACTTCTGGAGCTGAACTTTTAACTCCGCAAGTTCTTTTGGTGTCATCATTTACGGAGCTTTATATATCGGAGCCGTGCCCGGAAATACATCAATACAGAATTCAACATCTCTGTCTGGAGGTAAACCAACAAACTCCTCAGGAAATACATCTGAAAAGTCTCGTACACCTGGGATATCGAAAATAGAACCCGCATCTATATTCATATCCCATACTGATGCCAAAAACATCGTACAACCCTTCTTCCACATTTTTCTGACTTCCAACACAGAAATCAAACAAGACAAAACACCTCTTAGCCCTTGAAATACACACCTTTCACCATCCATGAACAAGCTAACTTGTTTCTTCAAACAATCAATTTGAGTCTCATACAAACGCAATCAATTCATACTCAAAATAACATCATACGAAGAAATCGGCAACAAAATCAAATAAGACTTCCACTTCTTGCCAGAAGTTTCAATCTCACATAAATAAAACTTCCGGGCTATCAAATTATTTTCAGCCGACAAAAGAACAGAAAGTGAAACAGGTAATGTAACGGAAGCCAGTTGCAAAGCATCAAGATAGCGCTCGGAAATAAACGTATGACTAGCTCCAGAATCAAACAAAACACGACAGGGATGTTCAGAAATGTAAACCGTACCTGTCACCACATCCGGAGCATCTCGAGCCTCTTGCTGATTCAAACTATACACACGTGGCTGAACTGGAGCTGGAGCTACATAACTACTAGGCGTCCTCTGATTACCACTAGGTGGTCTCCTTGCCATAGAACCCGAACCACCAGCTCTACCAGATGATCCTTCAGAAACAGTATGTGGAGGAATTATCCTCGGCCTTCCTGTCGGTCTAACAAAGCTCTCAGATCTGGACTCAGATCATCGATCAAATCCGGCTTGTGGACACTCTTCAATCCGATGTCCTGGCTGACCACATCTGAAACACTGACCAATCATCCTGTAACACTGGCCAAAATGTCGTCGTCCACAATTTTGGCACACCGGTGCCCCACTGACTGAACTAGAACTGGCCACTCTTCCACTATCAGAAACTGTAATAGATGCTGACTGTCCACTCCTCTTGGAGTCTTCAGATACAAATCTGTTTTTCTTCCCAGAAAAACTACTGCTAGATGTATCACCGCTGAATCTCTTCCTACTAGCTGTCTACCGCTACTGAGTAGCCATCATATCATTCTCTATCAATCGAGCTCTCTCCACAAACTCAGAGAAATCAGAAATGTGAAATGGTACTAGGGGTTGCCTCAGACTATCTCGTAATCCCCTTTGAAATATGTAGCACTTCTCCGCAGTCGTACTCACCAACTGTGGAGCATATCTGGCTAAAGCAGTAAACTCTGCCTCGTACTGCATAACTGTCTTGCTCCCCTTAACCAACCTCAGAAAATTCTCCTACATTTGTTGTCTTGCAGAAGGGGGTACAAACCAAGATCTGAATACTTTAGAAAATTCTTCCCATGTAATCAAGGAGTTCAGTTTACCTTGAAATTTCTCCTCCTGTTGGCCCATTCACCAGCGCTCCGCTTCAACATCCAACAGAAAAACTGTTAACGGTACGTTTCTATCAGGAGGACATTGCATACCGTCAAATATCTTTTTCAACCTCCTCAACCAATCCTCAGCTGCTCTGGGCTCAACAGTGCCCTCAAATCTCGGAGGCTTCAATCTCAGAAACATTTGTAGATGTCGATCTACATCTTCAGATCTAACAGCAGAAATTCTATTATGCGTTTCTCTCATCATCTGAGCAACCAACGTAGCAAACTGTGAAACTGTATCAGAACCAATTACTGGGGCAAAATTATTCACAGGAGCTGCCTGACTAGCATTCTGCCCATGAATCATATATGGGTCTGGCAGATCCATATCACACAGAATACAACTATGCACACAAAACAAAATAATAAAAACCCAGACAGACTGAAACTACCCCACCAAACTTACAGATCAATTCCTATAGCTCTGTCTTACAATCCCATATTCCAAAACTATGCTTTGATACCACTTTAATTGTCACGACCCAACCCGACCGGAACGAGTCCCATCGCGTCGAGTCGCCACGGATGAATCCAGGATCTAGCTTTGGAATTTGGTTTTAGACTTTCTTTCGAATCTTCATACAGAAAACACAGAGCTACCATAAACTTTCAATATACAGAAATTCATCTAACATTTCTTCTTCTCATTCTTCAAAATAATCATGTACATTACAGTGCATGGCTGTAACAGAAAGTACATAACAGAACAGAAAAGTCATGACTGTATAGAAATCAAAAGTACAAAAATATCTAATCAAAAGTACAAATAACTGATACAGAAGAACTGAATTCATTTCATATAGCAGAATTGGTCAAATCATAATTCAGATCGCATTTCAAATCACATATCACAGAATCGTACAAACCACAAAACACATTGTCAAAGCAGATAAGATTACATATCACATATCCCTGACACAGACAGAATCTCAATAGATTCTTGCCCCTTATGCCTCCCTTGTGCTTACAGCACCAGAATATATATCAGATATACAGAATTATCAGATCAGGATTTATTTTCAGATTCCCGGACCATGATAGAATCTTCAAAGGATTCTGGCCCCTTATGCCTCCCTTCCCTGAGACAGACAAAATCTCAAAGGATTCCAACCCCTTATAACTCCCTTCCGATATCATTCAAACACATCAAATCATCAAATTCAAAAAAATCGGATTACATTAGAAAAATCGTCAGCGGCATTACGTTAGTCCACAGAAATTTCAACATATCAAATCACAGTTTCAGAAAATTACCAAATTACCACAGATAGTGTAAAACATCATTTTAAGACTTTCATTGTACTGAAGCACTATTTTCCAACATCTAAATAATTTTCTATTCGATAAAAACTCCGCAGACTTCAAACTACCAGGTGAAAACTTTCCAGAAAATACTCAAAACGTGCAAAAACATCATCTCTACAACATACCAAAAGTTACGCTGTAAAAGTTTTACCAGTACGAAATTATACCAGATTTTCGCTAACGAAAAACGAATTTGAAACAGAAAATCCGTCAAAAATCACATTTTTGAAAATTGAGAAAGGCATAATGTGCCTTACCTCGAGTCGATCAACTTTCCCAACTACAGCGACAGACGAAAACGGACCAAAGTCGCCCAAAATTCGCTTTTTCTTCCTCTTCCTTCATTTTTCTCACTCCTGCCCCTTCTCTCTCTTAAAAAATGACACTATTCAGATATTTATCAAACAGGATCGTCCAGGATGATGCCCCGATCGTCCCGGGACGATCTCCTCTGGACTCCAATAGTCCAGACGAAAATTAATTATTTTTTCTGAACGATACTCTCTGGACAAAATTCGTCCCGAAGGTTCGTATAGACGAACCTGCAATTTACTCAGTTCGTACAGGTAGTTCGTCCGTACTAACCATACAGATTTTCTACATTTTCTTCAGTTCGTACTTCAGTTCGTACAGACGAAAATTAATTATTTTCTCTGGACGATGTGCTCTGGATAAAAATCGTACGAACGAACATACCTTCGTCATGGGACGAAGCTCTCTATCACCAAATTTTTAACCATTCGTCCCGGACGAACTCCACTTCGTCCGGACGAACCTGGAAGGAAAACAAAAGAAAAACTGTCTTTCACATTTTGGCCGGAGCATACGACCTGTTGTGGTTAAGAGATGGAAAAGGATGTCGGAGGTGAAGAGCGGGATCTGACCGGTGGTTGCTTGCTCGGCGGAAGGCATTGGACGCACATGTGGCGTCGGTTTCTGCGGGAATAAAGCACAGGTCGGCGTCGGAGTCGAGCGGCTAAGGTCTGACCTGTGGTCGCAAGAGATGATCACAAGGAGTGGATGGTTCTATGTGTGCGTCTCCGGTAAGCTTCCAATTTTTTTTTCTTCTTCTCTATGTGTGTATTCCTCCGAATGAGAGGATTTTAGGTGTTTTGTGCGTGAGGGAGCCGTTATGGGAGCAGTTTGAACAATCGTGGGTTAGGTCGTGGGTGATCGTGCCGATAATTATGCGGTTGGGTCTCTGATAGTTAGAGGTTAACATTTATTTGGCTAAAATATGGCTTTATTTATAGAATTTTACAATGGGTAGAAACATGAAGAAAAAAGTCACCTAAGTTAGAAAGGAAGGGAAATTGCTACAACAAAAAATTACATAAAAAAACTATTAAATCAGCATTATCCATAACCTCCATGTCACCAATCCGACGACTATAGCGCCAGGTCATCAATCTGAGTGCCAAGGATTGCAACACCGTTGTCGTCACAACTTTTTTGTCACCAGTGGCTATCTGCCATCAATATAATCCGATAAATTCCACCAGTCTATTCTTGGTATAGATAGTACGAAATGTTTCTTTCCTATTCAACATCTTTAACATAGTGTTGAGTAGCTGTTCCTGACAAATCCAGAGCAGGCAAAGCAGAAGCCACACGGGAGCCTTAGCAAAAGTCCATCAGAATAGGTTGCACAGTTACTAAAGAAGTAAGTTGCATAATGGAGGCTTTTACTATCTAGAAATATAGTAGGGCAGTTTATAATAAGTTTATTATCGACTAGATGAGGGATTTTAATTTTAGTTTTTGAAGATGACAAGACCATAATCTTGAAATGAATTGCATTTTTATTTTTGGATATTCCAAGAACAAAATTTTATCATGAGAATTAATACACTGGTTAGTTTTGATCATTTTCATAGTTCGTCGGGTATTTTTGCAGACCCGCATTTGGGCACCTTAGTTATATGCACATTTTGTAGAAATTGTGGATAATCATGTTCTTTGACTGTGTTATTTTCAAAAAATGAAGAAATTAAACTCTTTATAAGTAAAATATTATTTTTTGTTTGATTTATTGACATGTATAATGTATATTGGGATATATTGGTCAGCACTTCACAATATGACTTGATGAATTGCAGGATCTCATTGCAACAGGAGGAGTTGATACAAATGCAGTACTTTATGATCGGTCTTCAGGTCAGATCTTATGTACCCTCACCGGACACTCCAAAAAGGTTGTGACTTATTTTATTTCTTCATTATAATTATCTCTCTGTTCATATCACTAGTTATGCAATTGATATTTTTCTTATGATTATTTCAGGTAACAAGCGTGAAATTTGTGCCAAAGGATGAGCTTTTTGTGACTGCATCTGGAGACAAGGTATGTTTTCATGATATCTTTTAAACATGTATGATTGGTATTACCATTTTTGCTCATTGTTGTCTTCTTTTTTATATTTCTGGACCCATTATTTTATTATATTTAGTTAAATAAAATTAATATTATAATGACACATCATATATTTCTTGCTTGATATCTTGTTACAGGAGTGAGTTTTTTATGAGCTAATTTAAGTATGCATCATGATTTGTTGTTTTTTTTTCTCAACAACTTGGATAAAGAATCACATGGTCAACTTTTTGAGCTTCAATATGCCAAAGATCTCTTAAGATGTCATTTGGGGGCATAGTTTAGTTTTATGGACATATCAGTTGTGGTGGCCAAGAAAGCTGCTTTAATAAAAAATAAAAACCTACTTAAAAAAAATGAAAGATCTATTAAGATGTCATTGGGGTTATGGAGAGGAAATAAGAAATGTATTATTTTTTTAATAAATTTTTTAAAATTATATTTAAAAAAGTTTTTTTTCCTAAATATTTAAGGCACATGTTTTCGTGTCTATTTGTTTTAATATTTTTTTAATCGAACATATTAGCGTGTAGATGTGTGTTATATCTGATATATGTGTAGATGTGTGTTATATCTGATATATGGAGGCCACTTCATAACTTCATGGAATATTTTTTGTACACCGACACCTTAGAAAGTATATAGATATCTACATATTAAACATCACGTTCCATCTACACGACTTTTGATGCTCATCTTTGTTGTTCTTATTTGCCAAGGATACTGTTCGTTATCAAAATTTCTTCCCATTACCGAATCAACATAATCTCTTCCCATCACCAATCATCAAAATTTCTTCCCATTAGTGTAATTCTTATTCCTGTAGACATTTAAGCTCACCTGTTTTACGCATTCAAATGTTTTCCTTTCTGTAGCCATATATTACCAGCACACTATCCTATATTTTTTGAAAAATATTTCTGGTCATTTTTTATTTGCTACGAAGGTTTTTGTGTGGGCTATAGTAAGTTCCAGACTAATATTAGTCAAGTCTTATAAATACACTTTATTGCAGACTGTTCGTGTTTGGCAAGGGACTGATGATGGGAATTACAGTTGCAGACACATCCTGAAGGACCATACTGCTGATGTGAGTACATTTACTTGAATATTTTTGCTTTTTAAATTTTAGCTTGTTGATCACTATATTTTGTATTTTTACCTGATGGCCATGGAACTTGTCTTTTATTGATCAAATGAGGCTGATAATTTCTTTACACAGATGCTTGAAGTAAAGAGGATAGACAGTATTTTGGCATATTTTAGTCCTCCATAATATTTGCTTACCTTAATGTATCATTCAGCAAAATAAATATTTACCATGCATTTTAGTAACTGAATGACATGTGTGTGTACTTCGAACAACTAGAAACCTTTGATTTTTTCCATAACTCATACTACTGTTTCTTGACTTATTGAAGCAAAGTACATGGAACAAAGGCTTTTGTGTTCTGAAGAAAAATGATGTCAGTTCCTCAAGTATCAGATGTAAATGTTAGCTTAGCTTCTTCTAAAAGAAGACAAGTTAATGAAATATATAGGCATGAAAAATTGTATGAGATTGCATGAAAAAAATAATGGATATTACTAATATTTGACTGTAGTTTTTTTCTGAAACTGATTTTAACTGTATCTACTCTGAATGTCTGGCATCATCAGTCACACTTGCATTTGTTTTCTACCTCTTCAATTGGTCAACTATCTTGCTCCTTTGGCAGAAAAAAAAGGGTTATGTTTCTTCCAAATAGTTGTTTCATGTGTCCTCTGCAAGATAGTGATAGTAGGATTGTAAGCGAATAAGTACATTCGATGAAAAACCCGATACTTATGCTTGTTTATATTCATTTATTTATTTACATAATTGAATAAATTTGGACAAAATTTAAAAACTTGCCATGTAAATGAACAAGTTTGAGCACTTGCTTGTTTATTTATGTTCATAAATATACTTGTTTGTTGTTTAACAAGTAGTTTGCTAAGGATACAATAAAATGATCATTTAATGGTTGCTTATTTTTTTATTTGTAACTTATTCTTTGTTATTGTATGGTTGTATGTGTATCAAATTTTTTATAGCTTATTTTTTTTTTAAATTTATGTATACATGTTTAATGAAAATATCAAATAAATAGCTAGCTAGATAGATCTAAACATTTCTTATTATTATTTAAACATTACCAGAGAACTTAAATAACACCGAATGATTATGCTTAGTAATTATTCTATATGTTTAAATTATTAGTATCAAACATATAATTTGTTAGGCCTAATTAAAGCTTGATTCTAGCTTGACTTGATAACAAAATTAATAAACAAGCTTAGATAAGATTTTAAAAGTCATATTATGTTCAAACTCAATTCAAACTTGATAAAAAAAATAAATGAACGAACTTGAACAATATAGCACTTGGCTCAAATCTATGCACAAATTTACTTGTCTTTCTAATTACTAAATGATGCGTCATTTACTTTTCGAGACACCTTTGCTTGATATTTATTTCTGTATATTCCCATCTTATTTATCAGTTGCATTATTGTTCATTCTCTAAATAGGTCCAATCTGTGACGGTCCATGCCACTCATAAATACTGTGTTACAGCCTCCTTAGACAACACTTGGTGTTTCTATGATCTGGCCTCCGGAACTTGCTTAACTCAGGTCCTGATTACCCAGTTCTCATATCCTCCGTTCATATTTTTGCTGTTTGTTCCAAGGACTTACTGGTTAATGATATACACATGCAGGTTGGTGAACCCTCTGGACAGGAAGGCTATACTTCTGCTGCCTTCCATCCTGATGGACTTATCCTTGGAACTGGCACTTCTGAAGCCCTAGTTAGAATATGGGATGTGAAATCTCAGGTTCACAGATTTTTCTCAAGATTTATGTTGATGTAGATAATATTTTCTCCCATTGCTAATTAAACAATGTTGACAGTCAAATGTTGCCAAGTTTGATGGACATATGGGATCTGTAACAGCCATGTCATTTTCTGAAAATGGTTATTTTCTTGCGGTATGTGCTCCTTAATAATCGAGGCATCATTTTCATAACCAAAATTCTGTAACAATGCCTTGCACTGTACTTGAACCAGACTGCAGCCCTAGATGGTGTCAAGCTTTGGGATCTTAGGAAATTGAAAAATTTCAGATCATTTGCACCTTATGACTCTAACACTTCAACAAACGCTGGTATGACTTTTTATGATGGGTACATTTTAGTTTTTTGTATTAGTTGAATTTTTTTTTTTAAATCCTTATTGCCATGTTTGGCTTCTATTTTAGTTGGGTTTAAGTAGTAAATAAGTTTAGAGAGCATGTTTGTCTTTTCTATTATTTCCTTAAAAAAATTATCTTGCTTTTAATGCATGAAACACCCGTAGTGTTTTTACAAAACCGACTTTAATTAGTGTTAAAAAAAAACTGGTTAGTTACTAACATCTACTACTTAGTTCTATTTCTACTAATAAACTTCAAATAATATTCCTCATTTTTTACTGTGTTCAAAATACTGTTTTACAAAGCTGATTTTAACTAGTGTTAAACAACAACAAAGCAGTTACTAACATCAAGTACATAAATATTTTATCTTCTATTACTATTAACAAAACTACAAATAATATACACCATTCTTTAATGTTAATATATATATATATATATATAATTCAAATTAGAAGTGTGATATTTTTTAATATATTGCTTCTTAAATTGTCATTTATCAAGTGTTTCTGAAATAAATCTAAATCTTTGGCATGCAACCTCATGAAATTTGTTTTCTTTTGTTTCTGCATACCATACCTACTCGTTTATGAATAAACATAATCTAACGTGTGATACACATGGCCTTTTTTTATGTTGTTAAAGCTATCGATATTTGGTAGAATACCGAATTTTAGGTAGTATGCTCTTTTATTTTTTCTAAAATTTATATCTTGGTTGTTTTAATATGACCCCCTTGAAGGTCTCTCCGCTTTTGGTGAAATTTTTGTATTGATTACTTCTTAATAAAGAATTGAACTTGCTCTTTCTTTGTTGTTTGAAGGAATTTTTATTTCAGCTATTTAATTGTTTTCCCTGGCAGTTGAATTCGACTACAGTGGGAGTTATCTTGCTATTGCGGGTTCTGATGTAAGGTAGGCCATCGAATCTTTATGAAGAGAGAGAAAGAGTCCTTTAAATTTCTACATGCTCATTCAGATTCCACAAGATTATCTGCTTTGAATGAAACATTTTTTAATATTGTGATAAAACTGATTGATGTTTCAGGGTTTACCAAGTGGCAAATGTAAAATTGGAGTGGAATCTCATCAAATCTTTCCCTGATTTGTCAGGAACAGGTCACTTTTCTTCAACTTTTACTGCATCAAACATAAAATAATCTATCATTCCAATTACATAATTCCTAATTCTCTTCTTTTTATTTTTTGTTGATTTTCTACCATCTAATCAGGTAAAGTGACAAGCGTGAAGTTTGGAACGGATGCCAAGTACTTGGCCGTTGGCTCCATGGACAGAAACCTCAGGATCTTTGGCCTTCCAGAGGGCGAACTAGAAGAGCCTAGTAGGTCCATGGACGAGTAATCAATGATCTAAAATACATTCTGCAACCAAAATTCTGCAAAGTTCATCTTTAACAACAACATAAATGCAGATCCACAGGATTGAAGAGTTCATTATTAACACATCAATGGTCATTCTAATCCTGTTGGAATGTTCCTTATTGCCTCACAAGCAGCTCAAATGATGGTAGAAAATGCAATAACTTTTCCTTCTGTTAAGTTTGTGTATTATAGTTATGCAGTTTCACTTTACCTCTGACATCCTAATTTTGTTTTGAATTTTCATACATTTTTGATGTTTTATTGAGAGGTTAAGAAAGCTATTGAGCGATTAGAGTTTAATTTACTGTGTAATTTTGTGACAGTGCTTTGTTTTATACTTTTGGCTCAGAACAGTTTTTAGAACCATTTTTATATTTTTAGTTGTGAGAATAGAAATGCTAGATTGCTCAATTAACAATAATAGTTTATGAGAAGTTTGTGATAGTTTTACTAATATGTTTTTTGATGGATGTTAATATGAAAATACAGTTTGCTTGTGTTTGATCTATCAAATTGATACCAAGGTAATGAACATGCAGGCTTCGGTGCTTAAAATATTTTTTTAGTTTAAAAATTAAAATTTTTATATTAGAAATCTGCTTTAAGAAATAGTGAGAAAGCTGTCCAAAATGAAACCTTCGTATGTGATAGTTTTCTTATTGTTTTTTAAAATGGTTTTTTAATATAAAATTTTTAAAACTTTTAATACTAAATTATTTTTTTAGAAATCAGCCAGAAAGTTGCTTAAATGAATTTTAAATTTTAAATCAAATAAATGCAAAATTTTAATAAATAAATATTAAACAAACCAAAAGCAAAAATGAAAATAAATTAAAATTCAATAAATATAATCTTAGTAAAAAATTAAAATTTATAAAAACAAAAAAACCCCAAAGCAAAAAAAGAAAGTTAATTAATCTTTTATTTTTATTTATATGTTGCCATTATTTCTAATTAAATTAAAATTAAAAATAAAGTCATTCCAAACGAAATCTTTGTTTGAGACTTTTTTTTTTATTGTTTTTCAAAACAGTTTTTTAATATATAATTTGTAGAAATTTTTATATAAAGATTGTTTTAAAAATCAGCCAGAAAGTTGCTTTAATGAATATTTCCTATTTGGGTCTACCTATCTCTTTAGGCAGACTCAAGGTTTCTGGCTTCTCCACTCTGATCGAAAAAGTTACTAACATGCTTTCTGGTTGGAAAGCGAAACTTCTCTTTTTTGCAGGTAGGTTGCAGTTCTTAAAATACACTATTTCCAATTTGGTGGCGTACTGGATTCGGGGCTCTAATATTCCTAAAACAGTGTTGAAAATCATAAGCAAAGCTTGCTCCAAGTTTTTATATCATGGGAATTTTCAGTCAAAAAAGATGCATCTTATATCTTGGAGCTCTACTACTAAACCTATCTCTATGGGGGGTTTAGGAATTGCCTCTTTCCAAGCTCTTAGATTTGCCTTTAACTGTAAATCTATTCTTAGACTTTATAACTTTAAGTCTCCTCTGTCTAGCTGGATGTTAACTAGATATAGTTCTCCCTGGAAACCCTGCCCCCCTTCCCTCAGTTCGGGTTTTTGGAAGAGTATTTGTAGCACTGCAGACAAGTTTAAAAGTAATTTCTGTTTTCAGGTTGGACTGAACAGCCCTATTGACTGTTTTTGGGATAATTGGGTCCTAAATGACAGCATTTCTTCTATGTTAACTGGGCAAGCTTCTTCTTCTGTTATTGGGTCTAACGATAAACTTGCCAACTGGGTAACTGATGGTGTTTGGTCTATTCCCACCTCGCTTAACACTTCTCTCAAAAATCTCATTTACATTGTACCTATTTCCCACATCAGCCATTATCACATTACATGGGAAAACAATGAGAATGCAACTTTTAAAGATTTTTACAAGGAGTATTTTTCTGATTTGGATGTGGATGTGGACTGGTATAATTTAGTGTGGCATAAAAGACACTCCATTAGGTACTCCTCTCGTTCTTGGATTGCTATTAACAATGGGCTTAAAACTGCTGCGGCATTGTTGTATAGGAATATGAAAATTGATGACACCTCTTGCCCTCTTTGCCACAGTCATTTGGAGAAAACTTCACACCTCTTGTTTGAGTGTGACTACTCTTTTCAGCTTCTGACATTGATTATTCCACAGTTCAAAAATTTCTACCTGAGGCCCAACATTATTCAAGCTCTTCATTTTATTTCTGGGCTTTATAGCGATTCTGATACTACAAATGCTACCCTTCTCATTCTTCATGCTGCTGTTTATTATCTCTGGAATGAACGTAATTCTAGGAAGTTTAATGGTAATGCTTCGTGTGTTACTTCTTTAAAGAGGAAAGTTATTCGGGCAGTTTTTTTAAAGCTGAATACCTAGAAAAAGGAAGTTATTTAAAGCAAAAATTGCTATTATGCTACTAATGGGCCTACGTTCTATCGTGTATTCAAAATCCTACTTGGTTGATGCTTCTCTGATTGATTATATGAAAGAAACACACTGGATCATCTATCTATTGGGGGTTGGATTTCTGTTAAGTCTCAATAATATTACTTCTATCCAACATTGGCTGGTGAACTTTTGTTGGTTGGCTTGCTGTATGAAATTTATTCCTCAATTCTGTGGGATAATGTGGAGGCTCTATTTATTTCCCATTATTTTGGCTGGGAGCAATTTTTGGAGTTTTGGCCAGAGTATTGAACACGCAGCTGATGACTTTGCTTCATTGATTTTTGAGGCGCCTGTAAATTTTGACTTCACTACAGGTTGCCTTGGGGGTTTTTTTGATAGGATGATGATGTTTGCTAAGAATTTAGCAACCCCTTGGACGGTCTTTCGGCAACCAGGGGTTTTCTGTTCTGCACAGACCCGCTCGAGAAAGACCCATTTCGTGAATTGGCAGAACAGTCTGAGTCCTTTTGGCTTTTGAGCCTTTCTGCTTTTTGGGTTTTTTTTTTTAATTATTGTTATGTCTTTTTCTTACTTTATGAATTCCATTTCTCCTGTATTGAGATTTGGAATTATAGTTCCTGTTTTTTACCTTATCTGTAATCTTTTTTGATATATGGATGGGCTTTGCCCCAAAATTTCCCAAAAAAAAAAAAAAAAAAATTTAAATCAAATAAATGCAAAAAATTAATACATAAATATTAAACAAACCAAAAGCAAAAAAGAAAATAAATTAAAATTCAATAAATATAATCTTAGTAAAAAAAAAAAACAAAGCAAAAAAAAGAAGTTAATTTACCTTTTTATTTTTTTTTTTTATTTTTATGTTGCCATTATTTCTAATTAAATTACTCTATTAGTATTTCTCTTGAAAATTAACCGTTATATATCTAATTCAAAAATTGCTTTGTGCATGCATCACTTATATCCCAACGGTCACCCACCACACAAAATTTAAAATTGATGTGAACGTTTGTTGGTTTGATGGACCAATTTATATTTTAATATTTTTATTAACCGACAGGAAAGTTGCTATTGTCTATATCATGTAGAGGAAAATAATGGCTACCTCTACCTCTCCAAGTCAATATCATGATGAATGCTCTTGTATTATGGTTTGCTTTTCTTCAATTGGAGTATTTATTTGGTAGAGATATTATGCTATCCCATTCACAATTTAAAAGAAGCTTTGATATGTTGTATTATCTCTAATGAGTATTATGTTTTCCACAAAGATCATGAATTTTTTTTTTCCTAATTTTTCGTCTTATTCCACGCATCCTACTTATGGCGCTTTTAGGCTTGACTTTGGACAGCTTTCTTATTGCTTTCTAAAACAACTTTTTAGTACAAAATTAATTTTTATACTAAAAAACTGTTTTAGAAAGAAACAAAAACAAAACCTTAGTCTCCGCAGTCGCTTGAGATTGCTTGGCAGAGTGAAGTGCACCAAAGCCTATGAACATGCCATCTTTAGCCCTAGAGGGAAAGGAGGTTGAGGAGATGGAGACTATTAAAGACTTCAAATCTTATGATAAAAAAAGTTGGTGTAATCTTGTGGAAGGATTCTTATTTTATTCTCTATATAGATAACTTAAGTATCCAATATTGATTATCATTGAAGGATTGATGAGGTTTTGCTTGTGAGTAATTATGATGCCACAAGATCTAAATGTGAAAGAATTTTATTTTATTTTCTTTTAATTAATCTATCAGAGTATCTAACAATTCACTATCATAAATAATTCCAGTGAAAATAACAATAAATCATATGCATCAAGTTATATAAATCAATTTACAATTCTATATTCATTTCCAAAAATTCTTGTACAATAACTAGAAGTTTAATCTATTGCATTAATTTATCATTAAAATATCCCGGTTACAAAAAGTATGTAAATTAGAGAGTGAGCTAACAATTTAGTAGGTTACTAAAACCTACAATTACAATCAATGCAAAGTAATAGAAAAAAGGATGTATGTAGTCATTCATTCTAGATCAATATATACATTTGACAATAAGAATATGTAACATTCAATATGAACAATATCATTTCATATGAGCAATGAGAATCAATATAAAAAATGCAATTTAGAATTAGTGATCAATAGTTATATAAAAAATTAATATGTTCCGTCATTCCTTTACGCATGCCAAATGAAACGCAACAGGTTTATTTTGAATCCATACATGATCATTATTTATCTTTTATTTTTATTTGTATATCATATCATGTATATCATTATGCATGTCATATCAAGCAAGTGTTATTCATATCAAATAATATCATTACTTGTATATCATGATCTATATAAGTACAATGTATAATGTATATCATATATATCAAATATTTCTTATGTAATATATGTTCTAATATCAGTTTTATTATATGCTTGTATGAGTCATGTCCTATATCATATTCACATCATCTTATATCATTTATGAAATTATCATGTTATGCCTTATTATATCAATATGCAATCCTAACATATATGTAAATCATATTATAAGCAAAGCATGACATTTGGCTACTTATGATATTTTCCTTGTATTAAGTCATGCAAGCTCTTCCGACCAAATAGGAATTAGTCTCAATCATACCAATCTCGTAAATATGGATCCATCTCATATCATAAGTCAAGCGGCTTTCATGTAAGAAGTTGTCACTTTTTGCTCGTTAACACATCATATCATATCAATCAATCTCCTTATATGTTTCATTTCATATCACTTAGAATTATATCATAAATCTTATTTAAATGAAAGCTCGTCAACACACACTCTTGTATAGGGCAACATGTCATCAACCAACCCAAATCAATTCATTGCTTGTTTCATCCTCAATTTTTTATCTAAAAAATAGATATCTACTCTTAGGACATATTTGAGTACGAATTTGACCATCTATGGAAAGATATTTCAAGCAATCATCAAATTCAAAAGCATCAAATATTATAGATGAGAATAACAATAAGGATGTAGAGGTAAATAAAAAATGCACTCAAGTGGATATAGATTTACCAAAAAATTAGAATTAAATGTGGAAAATCACGCATTAAATAATAATTGATTTCTTTTAACTACCTATGCCAGTCTTAAGCACGGCTGAAAAGGGTTGAGAAAAATTTTAAAATAATTAATTTAGGCCCCCTCAATAATTTTTTTGGCTCCGCTACTGCTTTCAAGCCAGCCTTTTTTATTTTTACACACATTCAATATCATGTATATAAAAATAGCATACATCATATACACACATTATATAATTTTTATAGCATGTAAATCTATCAAATCTATCCATATGCAGTATATTGAATCCTAGTCATTTTGTACCAAGTATTATGCTACTCATTTCAAGTAGAAATAATATACATGCTTAACAGAGAACAGAGTGTCGTTGCGCTCGCTAGCGCAGCGCTATAGATAAATTTGTTTCTTCATATTTTAAAATTAATTTATTTTAAAATTTTGGATTATTAGAACCTCCCCTTTATTGAAACCTAATAGTTGATCAAAGAGCTTGGTATTTTGGTATTTATTATCTATTTTAATTTGATAGGGAGGCTTATGCAACAAGCCATAATCTTGTTGGCTAATAGATTTGATGGAGGATGGTCATTTGTCATTGCTATCAAGTGAAAATTTTTGTAGGATGTTAGGTTGAATTAGAGGAATATTGTATGGTGGGGACCAAATCATATTGAAAAATACTCCTAAAAAGTTATTTAGGTGCTTTCCTTTTCAAAAATTTGCCAATTCCAACTAAAAAAAAAGGACTTGTCATGTCTAATCATGTAAATGGAGCCATGTGAATAAAAATATCAATTTTCCCAAAAATAAAATAAAAATCTCAACATCTTTAATAGGTTGTCAAGTATTGCTTTCTATGTCCATAGGAGAAGGAAGGGTTAGGGTTTCCTTAACACTTAGAAGGAAAAAAAAGGGATTATTTTTTGTTAGTTTATTATAATTAAAAAATTAAGTTTTTTATTGTTAGAATTAAAATTTTGTTTTAATACCTAGCTTTTTTTTCATTTTTATAATGCTACCTTTACTTTTAAATATATATATTTTTAATTTCAATATCTACCTTTTTTTTAGATATTTAAATTAGATAAAAATATTCAACAAATTTTTATTAGGATAAAATTTAATTATAATACTTATTTTTATTAAGTTTTTATTAAATTTTCTCATTTTATTTAATTTAACTTTCGTAACTTTGGTAATTCAATCACTTTTGTCCCATAATTGTTAGGTAAAATTTCATAATCAAGTGACAATATAGTAGAATGATTGTTGCTCATATTATTTAATAATTTAGTTGAATTTAAATATTATATTTAATTAAATTCAAAATTTATTAAAGTTTATCACTTACACAATTTAATGAAATTAAATTTGAATAAAATTTAAAAAAAAACAAACAATTTACTAAATATAATAAAATTTGATATGTCATAAAAAATTATCTTGATCGGGCATGAATCTTGGCGCAAAAATCAAGTTGGAAACTTCAAAAATTAAATCCGAGAGCACCTAAATTCCAATTCCAGCGAGCTTATAGTCAAACTGAGCGTCTCGAAAATACGAACCCAACGACATCAAATTCAACTCAATCCGAGCCCAAATCAAGCGCCCGAAGAGCTATTGGAAAGCTCATACCACAATTTGAGTTTCCAAACGGTCTTCGATTTTAATGAGCTTATAGTCGAATCGAGCGGCTCGACGAGACGAATCCAATGAGCCCAAGATCGCCAAATTCTGACATCACTAAGGCCTTAAAATAGCTGACGAATGGTGTATGATCAAGGGATTCAATATCAGCCGTCCATTCAACCACTCCCTGTTAGCCCCTGATCTCACACCTATTTACAAGCCATGCCACTCCAAAAAAACTATAAATAGACCCCTCATTTCTCATAAGGGGGGACCCAAGCAAGAGAGAGAAAAAGAGAAGAAAAGACGAATAGAAGAAGGAGGAGAATCAGCTCGTCCTCGACCACCGCCGGAGTTCTTCCCGCCGCCTGAATATGCCGAAATTCTGCAGTATATTCGGGAGACGCTGGAATTCTGCATAATTTTGTAACTGAATTTCAATTCATAAGAAACTCTTTGTAATCTGATCGTCCCAACTTGTGGGACGAATTAGCCTCTATACTTCAAACAAACACTAGTGGAATTACTTCAACTGGGCGTGGCCCCGTGATTTTTTCCCTCTTTCGGGTTTTCCACGTAAAAATCCTGGTGTTTATTTTCATTTTCTATTTGTGAGCTGAATATTTGTACAATGCTCGAACGTAAAATTACAAACTCTACCGCCACGTATATTCTAGCCCGCAATAGTTTGGCGCCGTCTGTGGGAACTACTATCCCACAACTTCAAGTATTACTACAATGGTCAACAGACATAGCAGTCGCATCGTTGGAGCTTCCCACTCCAACTCCCACCAATCCAAAAATCAGTCAGTGAATCACAGACGCCTGATGTCTACCTCTTTTAATCCTGGGTGAAAAAATGCTGCCGGAGAAGGAACCTTGGGACCTTCTTTAGAAGAAAGAACCCGGAAGATGAAAGAATCTCATAATGAAATTCTTCAACTCCTGCGAGAGACTCGACAACTGACACTACAACAAAAAGAGGAAGTGCTTCTCCCTCGAGATCCACCATGGGTTGAAGATGTTCAATTCGAGCATTTTCAAGCAAAAATTCCTCTTCCTCCCCCAAGAAGGCAGATACATCAGAACAACGAACTCGCTGATACAGCAAGTTCTACACATCCTTCACCCTCAACTCGGCAGCCTCGAGTTCTTTCAGATCTCCCAGAAGACTCAACCCAATCACACATTGCTGAGCTCCCTCACAATGTTATACGTCATGAACTACAAAGATTGGTACGGGAAGAGTTCCCCCGAGGAGATGTGAGGCAAGCTCTCCGACGGAGAAACTTCTAAGAGTCATCACCTCTAACTGAAGCCATTCTTCAGCACCCCATTCCGATTATATTCAAAGTACCAAACATTGAGTCCTACGATAGGACGACCGACCCGTATGAGCATATCGACTACTATAGAACCATCATGCATATTCAACAAGCATCAGACGCACTCCTTTGCCAGGTTTTTTGTGAGATCTCGTTCCCTTACTGTTTCTCTATGAATTGGATTTTCCTCCCAGGATCGTCCAGGATGATGTTGAGATCGTCCAGACCGATCAGTGCATTGAAAATAGCTGATTTCTGGAGTGTTTCTGGAATGATTTATGGACTGGATCGTCCAGGACGATGTTGGATCGTCCTGGGACGATTAGTGTATGGCAAAATCCCGAGAGCAAGGGGTTTTGGAAAATTAATTATCGTCCTGGAAAATCGTCCAGTACGATTGGAAATTGGTCATATCGTCCTGGACGATGTCGCGATCGGCCAAGACGATCAGACTAATGTTATAAGGAAATCAGCTCGTTTTGAGGAGAGAGAAAATCATTTTATAAAATCAGAAATATCTGAGGAGAGAGAAAGAGAAGAAAAGTAAATGAAATCTTGTATTTCGGAGGCCGCGGAGCGCTTTTCGTCTGACGCCGCTGTTGAAGAAAGTGTAGATCTCGTGGTAAGGACTCCGAATCCTATTTCTGTTTTCAAAGATATTGACTTTTGATCGAGATGTGCACTGTTTTGTGTTTTCGTAGTCGAATTTTGGACCTGATTTGGTATTGACACAACTTTCACCGCACAACTTTTAGAATGTTATAGATATGAATATTGTACATGATTTGAGTATATTCTGCGATGATTTTACCGGTCGGAATTGATTCTACGCGATTTTAATTGAATAGAAAAATATCAGGATGTTATTTGATATGGATTCAGTAGAACAATAGTCTTATATTGTTTTCGTGAACATTCTATTGTAATTTGGTGAATTGTGATTTTAAATATTTTTTAAACAATGGAATTAATGTATTTAAAATTCGAATAAATTAGACTTTGTCGCTTTGGGCTCTTGTAGACAATGTCATTTAAATTAAATTTATTTTAAAAAAATTAAAGGTTAATAAAAAATTAAATATAAAATTTATTTAAGTTAAATTTATGTAAATTTAATTTTTTGAAAATTCGGCTATTCTTGAATTTAATTTTATAAAATAATATTTTATTTATTAATTTATTTTTACTTCACTGTCTCCCTCGGTCACTCTCACAATTCACTCCTGAAAATTGATAGTGTGCATTTTCTTCTATAAATACAGAGATTTTGCAGGTAAATTAACGATCATCTTCTTAACTTGAGCACAGCAAACTTCCTTGAAGCTTGCGCCCATGGATATAGTTCTCCCATCGTACGCAGAGCTCCTCCTCCCCACCATCCTCTGCTTCATCTTCCTGCTCTACCTCCACGGCCGCCGGACCCCTCCAGGCAAACTCACCAACTGGCCCATCGTCGGCATGCTACCGGGTCTTGCCGTCAACCTCCACCGCCTCCACGACTTCGCCACCGACATCCTCGGCCCCTCCGGCTGCACCTTCCTTTTCCTCGGCCCCTGGTTCTCCGGCATGAAGTTGCTCGTCACGTGCGACCCCGCCAACATCAACCACATCTTCAACGTCAACTTCCACAACTACCCCAAAGGCCCCGAATTCTCGGAGAACTTCGATATCTTCGGCGACGGCATCTTCAACGCCGACCACGAGTCGTGGAGTAGGCAGCGCAAGAAGGCTCAGCTCCTCATAACACAACCCCGCTTTCTCGCCTTTGTCACACTCTGCAGCCGCGACAAAGTTGACAACTTTCTTCTTCCCCTGCTCCGGCAACTCAGCGAGCAAAACAAGATTGTTGACCTCCAAGATGTGTTTTTGAGATTTTCATTCGACATCACCTGTATGCTTGTGTTTGGCATCGACCCCGCCTCCCTCTCCCCGGATTTCACCACCGTGCCATTCGCCAAGGCAATCGACGAGGCCATGGCCGCAATCTTGCACCGCCACGCAGTTCCGCCTCCATGGTGGAAGCTCATGAGGCGTCTCAAATTGGGGAGGGAAAAGAAGCTCGCTGATGCGTGGTGTGTCATTAACGATTTTATAGCAGAGAGCATAAAGAAGAGGAAGCAGGATAGTAACCTCGCCGTCGCCGACTCTTTAAATGACAGTCTCCTTACGGCCTACATCAACGATGACTCCGCGGCCGACGACAGTTTCCTAAGGGACACGACGTTGAGCCTCATGATCGCCGGAAGGGACACAATCGGAGTGGCTCTCGCGTGGTTCTTCTACCTCCTTTGCAAGAATCCAGACAAGGAGGCGAAGTTGGTGGAGGAACTGAGACACGGCGGCTCCGAAGAGCCGGTGTACCTGCAGGCGGCGCTTTGCGAGGCTCTGCGTCTGTACCCACCGGTGCCGTTCGAATCGAAAGGGGTGGTGGAGGCGGAGAGTCTGCCGAGCGGGCAGAGGGTGGAACCGGGGACTCAGATTCTGTTCTCTATATACACCATGGCGAGGATGGAGGGGGTATGGGGGAAGGATTGCTCAGAGTTCAGACCGGAGCGGTGGATAACGGAGCAGGGGAGGGTGCGGCACGAGCCAGCCTATAAGTTCATGTCGTTTAACTGTGGCCCGAGGACATGTTTGGGGAAAGGCCTCGCCTTTGTGGAGCTAAGGGAGGTGGTGATGGCGGTTGCGAGGGAGTTCAGGATGGAGATTGTGGAGGGCCATGTGGTGGAGCCGAAGTTGTCGATCATCCTGCAAATGAGGAATGGGCTCAAGGTGAGAGTGATGAGGAGGGAACCATAGGGTTAATTTGTTACTGTGCTTGCTACTATGAAAAGCACGTCAGTCGACATGAATAAGATGGGAAGACATTTTACTATAGTAACAGAGTGTTGTTCTATTTGTGCATGTGAAATTAATACTTCCATAAGCATTTTTACATTCAATAGTTGTAGATTTTATTCCTCCTAAGGCATTAGCCAATTCCTAGGACCACTTTTCTACTTGGTATGCACCTTAGGGCATCTCCAACAAAGAACTCCATTTTTCACGTCAAAATACCGCAAAACGCAAAAATGGCGTAGTGCTGCTCCAATCGAACTCCATTTTTTTGCTTCTGCGCGAAGGTAACGATCCTTCTCCTTTGGTGCGTTTTTCCGGTTGAGAGAGGAAAATAGCGTGGGTGAATAATGCAACGCCAATATTGGCATTGCACTGTTCACCCGCAAGCAAATGACGGACGTTTTGGCGTTCGGCTGGAGCGACCGAACGACGCCAAACACTCGTTTGGCGTTCGGTTGGAGATGGTATTAGTCCTATTCAAATATCTCTACGGAGAAACTATTATGGCTTGGTTTGGGACGGTTTTTTATTGTTTCTTAAAGTAGTTTTTTAGTACAAATATTAAAATTTTGTATTAGAAAGCTGTTTTAAGAAGCAGTAAGAATGTCGTCCCAAAGGAACAATTGTCAAGAATTTTCATGGTCACATCTCATTTTAGGGTGGGAGTGAGTCAAGTCGACTTGTGATTCCATTTAGACTCAACTTGATAAATGATTTGTTAGCCTAATGAGTTGAACTTGAGGTAGCTTGACTTGACTTGTTAGCTCGTGATCAAGCTAGTTGAAAAATATATTAATATAAAATACATTTAAAAATATTAGCATTTAGAATTTCAAGTAAAAAAATGTTATAAAAATGTATCTTACTTTCTTATGTTAAGTGAATCTTTATTTCTTTTTTCTTTTAATATTTTTTTTTATCATTTTATTATTATAATTACTTGAATCATAATCATTTTTCCTTTCAAAATAAACGGAGCCGGCTTGAACTCACAAAATAAAGCGAGTTTGAGCTCGAACATGATTAAATAATCAAGCTCAAGCTCCAGTCAGACTAGTTTACACACCACTCTCGTATACCATCAGACCATCCATCACTCATCATCTGTTGTTGCTGCATGATCATCTCTAACCCGAGCTCGAGCCATCAAAATTATGATAATTTAATGGATTGAGCTAATTTATTGACATATTAAAGCTTCATTTAGGACAACTTTCTTTATGCTTCTTAAATCAGCTTTCAATTTTTGCACTAATTTTTGTATTAAGAAACAGTATTAGGAAAGAGATCCCAAATGAAGGCTGAATTCAAACGAGAAGACAAAGCATTAACGCATTTAATCAAAGCATTAAATATTTATAGCACTTGGGTGTTCATGTACCAGCTGACGAATCCATTAAATGAAGAAGTAGCTTATCTTGTTCAACTTCTTTTATTCAAAGACGTGCAACATAAATAATCACTACCAAACAAGGCCAAGCAACCTCAAGACACAGTATTCTATGGCCTGCAGACTGCGCAGTAGCAGATCAAATTATGCTTATAAATATCATTTGGCAAACAAAATAGTTAGAAATTTTGGGATATTAATTGAGGTTAAATAAGGCTAGTAATATACTTAAAGGTTGAATAAATGGAACTTTTATTAGGTCCGGTGTAAGGACGTAGAGGAACGTCTGGTCGGAGATAAAATCCCGCCAAAAAACTCGGTATTTGCTCGGTATTACTAGGTATTATTTGATAATAATGATGAATACCGCTCTGTGAAGATCAATACTGAGTTATACCGAGCTATACCGAGCAATACCGAGTTGTACCGAGTTTTTTCTAGGAAAAACTCGGTACAACTTTTGTATCACTAGTATTGGGTCTTCACGTGATGGTATTCCTCGTTATTGTTTGGTATTGCTCGGTATTTGCTTGGTATTCTCGTTTTTTGGCGCGATTTGGCCTCCGACCGGACGTTCCTCTACGTTCGGTCGGAGGACGCAATAATTGTTCGAATAAATGATCAAAGATTAAATAATTAAATATGAGTTGTATGATAGAGCATTATAAAAATTTGATTAAATTTATTAAAATATCACTCTCAAAATATTATAAATAGAAACTCGTTCTCCACATGTGAAGGATATGAACTTATGTTTGGAGAGAGTGTGAATATTTGAAATTTTTTAGCTAACATTCGACGTTGAAGATCATCACTGTTAACCATTGATGTCACTTGACTATCGTCATCCTACCGTTACCGTCAAATTCAATCACTATCAGTTTCTGACCACCACCATTTGAGTGTCGATTATCTGACTATCATCGTTCAAGCATCATCACATGATTTTGATTAGTCGATCATTGCCATCTGATTGCCATAATTACCCTACTAACACTATCATAAATAAATACAAAATTATTATGATAATAATAGATTAGCTATGTTTGGATGTATAAGTATAATATGCATGTAAGTGGACGTTTTCGCATTGGAATATAATGATTTGTATATAGATTTTTCTAAACTCTAAGGCATAGTGAGAATCATTGAACTGTTTTTTATTAATTATATTATCATTTGTATATTATTTATAAGATATAGTATCTATTAATCATATTTGTGTATTATTTTTAATTATTTATACATTCTTATTATTAAGATTTCAAATGGAACTGATCAAGTTGGAACAAATTTTTTCAGTAGTCTAAGGATAAGAAATAGGGAGCAGTAGATTCTGAGAAGCACAAAAATTCTTCACATATTATGCTATATATATCAAATTTTAAAGTTTTAAAAATATAATTTTGCTTTTTGAGTTGTTCATTCATTAGAAATTGTAAGCTTAACATTTCATCATCATAAGATTGAGAAAATATTGTCCAGAAGGTAAGAACTTCGGGACACACCACACGCGGCGCCGCGGCGGACTCGACTGCGGGACGCGGGTCCGCGGAACCGCGTCTGCGGCTGGATTGCGTCACACGACTGGGCAGAACCGCAGAATGACGCGGGCAGCTGGGTCATTTCTGTGTTTCCGGGTCAACCCGAACCTGACCCGTTTTTTGAAACGGGTCGAAAACCTGAACCCGAACCCGACCCGCTTCGGGTTCGGGTCAACATGAACCCGAAATTTTTGGGTGGAGTTCAGATCGGATCCAATATTGACACCCTAACTGTCGTTACGAAAATTTCAGATTGAGTTATTTTTTCAGGAGCGAATGGTTTAAATATACATGAGAAACGATCCTAATCAAAGTGATGTTGAATTGGAATGAAAGAGCCAAACTAAAAATAGAATGTCACAATGTTCAAAGTATGTAAAGTAAATAATGAAGTGAAATTAAACTAATAATGCTTACATTAATATTTATGAGGGTCTTCTATCTAAATATTAAACTAACTCAAATGGGTGACATAGCTCATCTTGAACAGGACTAGTTTAAATAATTTTTATTATCAATTTATCATCATCTTTGGTAGCCAATATTAATAAATTATTTACATTATAAATTACTATATTTCCAATAAATGGTAAAGATAAATGGTCATGCACAATTCCACATAGCCATTAGATCATCTCCAACGGAAAATCACATTTTTCATTCTAAAATGCCGTGAAACTTAAAAATGTCGTGATTCTATCTCCAATTGAACTCCATTTTGGGAAAGGTAACGATCTTTCTCTTCTTTCGCGCGTTTCTTTACAAGTTCGGAAGAGTCACAAAAATAGCGATGATGAACTGCAACGCCAATATTGACGTCCCACTGTTCACCCGCAAAGAAATAGCGAAAGTTTTACCGTTCAGCTGGAGGTCCACGGCGATGATATTCAAGCGTTTGAAGTTTCGTTGGAGATGCTCTTAGGAGGCTTTTCTTATAAAATTATTTTACGGTTCCCTCCTCATCACTCTCACCTTGAGCCCATTCCTCATTTGCAGGATGATCGATAACTTCGGCTCCACCACATGGCCCTCCACAATCTCCAGCCTGAACTCCCTCACAACAGCCATGGCCACCTCCCTCAGCTCCGCAAAGGTGATGCCTTTCCCCAAACATGTTCTCGGGCCACAGTTAAACGGCATAAACTTATAAGCTGGCTCGTGCCGCACCCTCCCCTGCTCCGTTATCCACCGCTCCGGCCTGAACTCCGAGCAATCCTTCCCCCATACCTCCTCCATCCTCGCCATAGTGTATATAGAAACCAACACCTGCGTCCCCGGCTCCACCCTCTGCCCGCTCGGCAGATACTCCGCCTCCGCCACCCCCTTCGCTTCGAACGGCACTGGTGGGTACAGTCGCAGAGCCTCGCAAAGCGCCGCCTGCAGGTACACCGGCTCTTCGGCGCCGTGTCTTAGTTCCTCGACCAACCTCGCTTCCTTGTCTGGATTCTTGCAAAGGAGGTAGAAGAACCACGCGAGCGCCACTCCGATGGTGTCTCTTCCTGCAGTAACGAGGCTTAACGTCGTGTCCCTTAGGAACCTGTCGTCAGCCGCGGAGTCGTCGTTGATGTAGGCCGTAAGGAGACTGTCATTTGAAGAGTCGGTGCGGTTGGTTTCCTGCTTCCTCTTCTGTATCCTCTCGGCGATAAAATCGTCAATGTCACACCACGCATCAGCAAGCTTCTTTTCCCTCCCCAATTTGAGACGCCGCATGAGCTTCCACCATGAAGGCGGAACTACGTGGCGGTGAAGGATTGTGGTGGTGGCCTCGTCGACTGCCTTGGCGAATGGCACGATCGTGAAATCAGGGGAGAGGGAGGCGGGGTCGATGCCAAACACAAGCTTGCAGGAGATGTCGAATGAAAATCTCAAAAACACATCTTGGAGGTCCACAATCTTGTTTTGATCGCTGAGTTGCCGGAGCAGGGGAAGAAGAAAGTTGCCAACTTTGTCGCGGCTGCAGAGTGTGACATAGGAGAGAAACCGGGGTTGTGTTATGAGGAGCTGAGCCTTCTTGCGTTGTCTTCTCCAGGACTCGTGGTCGGCGTTGAAGATGCCGTCGCCGAGGATATCGAAGTTCTCCGAGAATTCATGGCCTTTGGGGTAGTTGTGGAAGTTGACGTTGAAGATGTGGTTGATGTTGGTGGGGTCGCAGGTCATGAGCAACTTCATGCCGGAGAACCAGGGGCCGAGGAGAAGGAAGGTGCGGTTGGAGCGGGCCAGGATTTCAGTCATGAAGTCGTGGAGGCGGTGGACGTTGACGGCGAGGCCTGGTAGCATGCCTAAAATGGGCCAGTTGGTGAGTGAGCCTGGAGGGGTCCGGCGACGGTGGAGATAGAGGAGGAAGAAGAAGCAGAGGATTGCGAGGAGGAGCTCAAGGTAGGATGAGAGGATTATATCCATTGATGCGCTCTTTGGAAGAAATTCTGCCGAAGTTGGGATCGTATTTAAACGGGAATCGACTGCAAACAATTTTAATTGCGCAACCTTTGTAAATCATTTTATTTAATATAAGGATTTTAAAAAATTGGTGGTTCATTAATTTATTTTTTAGGGTTTAGTTCATTTTTTATGAATTATGAATTTGGCCAATTTTGAGTGAATTTTGTTTTTATTGCAAGCAAGCTTTTTTGTCAACACCAAATAAAATTTAAATATTATTTTTGTAAATATTTTTAAATTGGTTTTTCAATATATATGGGTTAAATTTCAACATAGTTTGCTACCTAATCATTTAGTCGTAGTGTATTACATTGCCCCAATTTAATACTTCGATCATACAAAATTGAACTAAAAAAAGTTTATTTCAGACTAAATTGAGATAAATTTTGTAAAGTCCAGATGTTAAGGCTTCGTTTGGGACAACTTTCTTACTACTTTTTAAAATAATTTTCTCGTAAACAAATTTATAATTCAAAGGAGATTTTAAAAAAGAAGCGCACATTAATAATAAATTAGGAGTGCAAATAAGATAAAGATAGAAAGGAGCTTATTCGTTAAATCAGTTGGTGGAATCCTAGTTTCATAAGAAAATCCCAAAACGTTTAGCAATTCTTCACAAATTTGGAGAAATTGCCAAAACTTTTGGCGTTTTTGATATGAGAACACCAAATCCTTTGGCGTCTTCCTCTGTGATTGGCTCGACTCATATTTTGGAGATCGTGGATGAGGGAATTGTGAAAATAATTAATTTTAAATTAATTAATATTTAGTAAATTTAACTTTATCATAATAATTAATTTAATTAATAGTATTCAATAATTATATACTAATTAATTAATAATTATATAATAATAAATTTAATTTTAAAATGATTTATTATAATCATATACTAAAAAAGTATACTAATGATAATTAATTTAATTAATAATTAATTATAGTTAGATAATAACAAAGTTATAATTATGTAATAATTAATTTAATCAAAGGTATTATATAATTTATGATAATTAATTAATTTCCCATAATATTTAATTTAATTAATAGTATCATATAATTAAATAATGAGTAATATATAGTT
>NW_021319460.1:1289641-1305927 GCF_001605985.2 Dendrobium catenatum
TTATCTGCTCATTAAAACTGTCAGTCTCAGCCCTCAACAACTGTCACTCGCTGGCACTGATAGATACGCAATTTCCTAATTTTCAGGGTGCAGATTGCCAAATGCAATATTTTCAACCGCCTAAATTATTTACCCTCGTAATTAGTTCTTTTATTTAATATTTTTATAGATTAATATAATGATTAGTTCATTATACGGGCTGTTAAGCCAGGGGCATCATGGTAAATAAGAAGAAAAACTTGGGTTAGTTTGATGAGAAACGTGCATTATTAGAGGCGAGAGAATTTAATGCGTAGAGAGTTTATGATAAGAGGATAAGACTAAGCCACGTCTCATAACTTATTTGTATATTGGTGATATATATATATATCTCGTCAGTAAATAAAATATTTTATTTATTAATATAAATTTAAAATCAATTTTAATTATTATTTTAATAAATATCTTCTATTTTTTCTATTTTTTTTTAAATTAAAATGTTATTTTTCAATAAATTTCGTCTTATTATATTTTTTATTTTTATAAAATGGTTTTTGTTGGTTAGTATTTCACTATTTCAACACGTTTTTTCATATTTTTATGCAACAAGCGGTGAGTTATACTAATAATAATATTGAATAGGTGCTAAAAGCTAAAAATATATAAAATAAACAGAAATAATGGAAAGAAATTAGTGGGTATTTTATTATATATTTGCTGAATATTCATGACGATAGAGAAATATAAAATTTAACATTTTAGCTGTGTATGAAGATTAAGTACACAATCAGATAAAAGAGATGGTAGCATTCATAGAGACACCATAATTTTTACATAGAAACCTCTAAAAAGGGGAAAAACCACGGGTTTTGCCCCAGTTTAAATGAATCCACTAGTATATGCAGTCGGTCCCAAAATAGACCCTTAGGGGGATAGGCCTTGGCTTGATGTAGTAAATACATCATATAAAGTGCATTACATGGTGGGAATTAGAAGAATGAGCTTTAACATGTTATTTTGGTCGGCATGACCATAGCTGGCGGACGACATAGGTTAGAAAGATCATAGTTGGGTGACAGTTGTCAGAAGGATCGTAGTTTGGCAATGGAGGTTGGAAGGACCATAATTGGTGAGCGACGGAAGTCATAAAGATCGTAGTTTGACAACGGAGGTCGGAAAGACCATAGTTTGACGACGAAGGTCGGAAGGACCGTAGTCGGCTGGCGATGGAGGTTGGAAAGATCGTAGTTTAGTGATAAAGATCACAAAGATCGTTGTATGACGACAGAGGTTGGAAGGATTATAGTTGGCAGATAATAGTGGCTGACAGAAGTCCGACATCAATTGGTGGTCGGACAGAAGTTCAACGCCAGTCGGTGGCCGAGTGTAAGTCCGGTGTCAGTTGGCGGCCACGCAGAAGTTTGGTCTCTGTTGGTGGCTAGGTGTAAGTCCAACAATAAGAAGCCGGGTGGAATTCCTGTGTCAATTGGTGGCCGAGTGGAAGTCCGGCAAAAGTCGGTGGTCAAGGAGGATTCCCGTGGCAAGAGAGCTCTAGTTTCTCTCTCTTCCTTTTCTTCTTTATCTTCCTTGCTTCCTCTCCTTCGATCTTCTTTTCCTTCGACCTATTTCTATTGAAGAATGAAGGGTTTATTTATAAGTTTATGAGAGTGTAATGGCCAATAAATAAGGAAGAGATCAAGGGAAAGTTGAGGGTTGTTTGATTGAGCGTAATATATATATATATATATATATATATATATATATCCACTCAGCCATCTCTTTCCTTCTCATTTGGTAGAAATGGAAGAAAGTGGAGAAGGGTAGGAGGAGAGAGCGAAGAGAAAGCGGGCTTTTAGCCGACGGTTCATTTGGTTGCTTCTTTATAATTTTCTCAAATCATTATATGTGACTTCTAACCTACTCCTATTTTCAAATATTTTGATTTATATCTTTTTTTTTTCTCCCAAATTGATTTTTATTGCATGTTTATGATTATAGAAATTTATTATTGTATAACTTTTTGTAAGTTGTAGTACTGTTCATTCTAGTTATTTTTAACTGGTTGATTTTGTATTTTCACAAGCTAAAATTAAGTAATTTCATTTTGAATGAATTATATAGGATTAGTGATTTAGGATGGTTGATGTGGAGGAATGCATCGAGTTTATTGTGCAATAGAAAATCCCCCCTCATATTTAAGGGAAAATTCTATAAGATGGTGGTGAGATCTGTAATGCTTTTTGGTGCCAAATGTTGGCCATTAAAAGAGAAGCATAATACTAAGTTAAGTGCTGTAGATATGAGGATGCTTAGGTGGATGAGTGGCTTGACCCTTAGAGATACGATACCAAATGAGTATATACGTGAAATGGTTGGAGTAGCTCCAGTTGAAGATAAGATTAGAGAGAGTCGCCTTAGATGGTTTGGTCACATTAAACCGAGGCCTTTCGATGATCCGGTTAGGAAAGTTGAGGTATTAGATTCGACTTATATTAAGAAAGATAGATGTACACCTAAAAAGACTTGATTAAAAAATATTAGAAGTGATCTTTCTTTATTAGATTTAAATGAGAATTGGACTTTTGACTGGACACAATGACAAAAAAGGATTCATGTAACCGACCCCACATAGTGGGACAAAGGCTTGTTGTTGTGGTTTAGGTATTCTGATATGATTATACTATTAAATCAAGTATTATGAATGAATAGAATGAGTAATAGCTAATCGTTATTATTTTTATAATATTATATGCATAAATAAGAAAGCTTGTTTTATTACTGAGATTGGTTGGAGATTATATTATACCAGCACATGATGATAGACTGGCGGGCTTTCCTTTAAATATTATGATATCCTCTACTGATTCCTGTAATTTATTTATTGTGAGTTATAAGGATTAAGGAGTAATCATTGTACTAACAAGAAAGAGTGATGACTATGATACTGAAAGCTATTACTGGTTCACTATTACTAAACTACTTTCTAGAAAAATACCACGTGAGCCAGAATTCCTTGCTTGTTTAATATTATGCTTGGAAATATAAGTTACCGATTTATTGTTATTGATTCATAGTCACTGATTTATCACTATTAATTCAATGTTATTGATTTATTATTACTTAGCCTATGATTAAGATACTAATACAAAAATAATTGAGTATTATGTACTTTCTTACACAATTTTTTGATGGTACTACATAATCATAGATTCTTGAAAGTTTTTATAGATACTTTTGCTTTACTAATTTATATGATTTTTTTTTTCTTTTTGAATAATACTGTTATGATGGTTGGTTTAAGAATGATGGCTTACAACCTTACTATTTTAATATCCAAATAATACTATTTTATGGGTTTTACTATTACCAAATGTGGTTTACTATTTCTAAATAGATTTATGGTCATATTAACTTCTACGATTATGAATTGAATGAATTCATGCATACTTTTTCATGATTTGAGTTCAATAGTAGATTTTTAGGTACCTGTTAGCCTTTATAAGCTCATTATATATAATTAATGGTTTCAGGTTGGAGAAGAAGTTCAAGAATGCGAGACTAATCAGATGCAATATTCTTTAAGTTTTACTATAACTTTATATTTTAGTTGTTCTTTTGAGCCCAAGAGTGGATATATAGTTTATTGTATTTAATTATAAGACTCATAACTTTTGTATATAATTTTGGATAATGAATATAGATAAATATTAATACTTTGATTAATAGATTTACTTTCAGTGATATTTTATATTATTAGAAATTAAACAACTTTGGTTATTGCTATAAAAAGATAAAAGAAACAATTCTTTTTAATTTAGACATACAAGAGTGGCTAGTCAACAATAACCTGGTGGCAAATGATCAAATACTTTAGATATAAAAGAGTGGCTTGTCAACAATAACCTAATTGGCAAACATCATAAGCAATCATGACTTAGTAAGGAGTTAAGGATTAAATAATAGATCAAACTATACAATAGTTTGAATAAAATGCATTTCATGCCCTCATGTAATGGCTAATGCAATAGCTTACCCAATATTATATTAAGATCTTACATAAAATATATGGTTTTAAAAATCATGAGTATGGTAGTTAGATTAACATCCTAACATAGTGGGAAGTAGGTCTAAAGTCAACACTAAGCAATTATAGTGTAATCAATATGTTAAGTCTTTTCTCATTGGATTGATAATAAAATGCTCTATAAATATGAAAAACATTAGATGCTCAAAAATAACTGTATCTAACATCAATCTACATCATTATTATTCTTTAAATGAATAGATTGGGTTGCACAATATGTTATGTTCATGAAAATAAAATCTTTAAGGCTTAATGAGCAGTATAGAAAGGCTCTCTCTAGCACTTATATGTGGAAGTTGTTGGATGAAGCATTGAATGAGGAGAATGGGGGGTTTTTGATTATTTGAAAAAAAAAAAAAAAGTTGTTGTATTTATTGTTTGAACAATTATCTTCTCATGCCTGTTTTATAACACCTAATTTTGGAAAAAATCTTCCAGCATTTATTCTAGGAATCATATGTTAAATTCATGTGAAAAATAAATCATTATACATAACATTCATGCCGTACACATTAGTACACAAACAACAATTCACAGTAGCATACAATAACAATACACAATGGTACACATCATCAAAATGAATAAAATATAACATAAATAAAAGAGAAAAAATGCATAATAATTACATCCCAGACAATAAATAAACGTTAAAAAATTATCATTTTACATAGTTAATTTATAAAAGCATGTGTTTTCGTTGCATTTGGCATATAAATAATTTTTGAAGAATACAACCTAAATGAATGTGGGTGAAACATCACAAAAAACACATAAACTTTTGATGCAGAGTTTATAAATTCATTGTTAAAGTATTTGAGCTTGTTTGAGAACTTGATATGCATTGAAGGTGAACACAATTCTATTGTATTTTGTTTTACAATAGATTTTTCTATTGAAAAATTAAACTTAGCAAAATGTATATTGCCTCATAATATACATTGAAAAGAAATTATTAGATAAGGTGACTCTTAACCTTTTTATTTTTTTCCAATGGCTCTGTAGATAATGCGAAGTCCTTTAAATTAATCTCCATTATCATCATCTGTTTCTCATTTTTTTCTTAACATACACCAATAATTTTATTATGCAAAAACTCTAAATATTTGAGAGTTTTTATGGGTTTCTTTTTTAAAAATATAAAAAAAAGAGTGAGCTGCAACAATTTTAAAATTTTTGTAACTGAAATGTGTCAGATCATCGGGTCTTAAGAAAACCATATGTTTTAATTTAATTGGAATCCGGACATAGAAACTAGCACAGAATAATTTGCCGTCTACCACACACTAAGGCTTCGTTTGGGATGACTTTCTTCCTGCTTCTTAAATCTGCTTTCTAGTATAAAAATTAAAATTTTTTAACTAGAAAGTCTCTTTAAGAAGCAGCAAGAAAGCCGTCCCTAACGAAACCTAAATCTTGCCACAAATTTAGAGAATTGAAAGCCCTCATTTAGTTAAAAGCAAAAATCTTCCAAATACTTAAATAATGCACTCTCACTTCTAAGCTTAATATTCATTAGTGCAGTCCACTTTGGGGTTAGCTTATGCGGCTATGCGTCAATTGACCCGAATCGCAGGGTTTCGGCGTAGTGAGATCCGGCGTCTCTCCACCGCCGTATTACGTGATCTGGACGACGAGGGCCACTGGTTCTACTCGCCGGAGTGGTGGGGCGATGCTGGCGCCGAAGGACACACCGTGTTCCGATCCATTTCCGAGCATGGAAATGGTATTGTTTCTGTTACAGCCTATCCTTCTTCGAGACCGGTAAGCTCTTGCGATATGTTTCCCTTTCATGCGTAGATATTTTAAATCTATTTGTCTTTTTGACGAAAGATCCTACTGTTTTCTTATTTATTTCTTTCTAGCTTATTTGCACTGATTTACTTGCAATTTCATGGGCACTTGCTCTTGGCCTTTCATGTTTCTGCAGGCTAAAGAGGAGTGGCCAGTTGTAGAAGGATGGCTTCGGGAGAGGTATGCAAAGATTCATCCAGAGCTTAATAATCATGATGAATTTTTTAGAATACTTGGTTATCAGTGGCGTGTGCTTCGGTTTAATGATGATACTCGACAAAGTACAGTTAAAATTATGGCTGCATATAGAGAAGCAGATCCTGCGTCGTTATATGTAATGCAGCAACCTCATTGTTTGGCTGTACCATGTAAATTTCTTTACCGTATCTTCAGATCTGCATTTGCTAAAATTTATCTAAAAGAGAGCATTTTCTTTCACTACAATTTCCTTAAAAATCTCTAATATTTTCAGTTGATATAATTTATGTATAGAAGTTTTGATAAAGTTAACACTTATCTGCTAATTATTTGGTGATTTTTCTGGTGATTTCATGATTTGATTAGAACTTGTTATCTTTCGAACTTCAAGTCATAACAATGATATGGATAGCTCGATTAGGCTGGGACAATCAAGGCCTAGGGACTGACCTCCAGAATGAGAATGGAAAGAAAAGAGCAAACTAATAAACAATGGAAGAAAAGCAACGTGTTGTGTATTTAGTCTAGAAAGAGATAAATTCGCCCAGGAAATTGAGTCTACTTGGGTTGATTTATATGTGCAACGAGTAAGAAAGAGTACTTGGACAATTTGCAAGGTGCCACATTGATCTTCTAACCAATCTAGTAATTTTTGTCAACACGGGGCATTCCATTAGCGCAAGTTGTAGTAGGATATCCTTCACAATGGATCGACATTTGACTCGATTAGAACTATTCATCTATTGATCTATCGTCAAGGTATACATTTTTATCCGCTCACCTTTTATATCTTGACCACTGTTAAAGGGCATAATTATTGTCCTTAACTTTTATTTATTTATTTTTTTAATTATTGTCTTTAACTTGATCAAGATTTACTTCAAATTCTTCTTATCATTAGAATTGATGCATCTCTTCTCATTCCTTACCCACTAATACCGGACGAGGGTAGTCGTGGCTTAGAAGAGATGAGAGACGGATGGAGCACAAGCTGTAGGAATTGCAGCTCAAAACAATACCCAAGAACGGGTAACACCACATGAAGTTATCTGAATACAAAACACATGGAAACCAAACTCATCATTTATTATCTTCTCTCCCCTTTTATTACAAATGTTAGTTGTTTATATAGACAATTGTTGGCTACTTACAAGGGCACGCACTCAACTACAAAAAATAATAGAGAGGAGGTGAGTTTGATTGGCTAAATAGGTCCGGATAGATCCACCCGGTGTCAACCACACACTTTATTTGAAAAGCAAGAGTCACATAGAGAAATTGACTATGGGATGGAGGATACGTGACACCCATTGGTAGTAAGCTAGTGATGTAGAGCATCTCATTCATCATCGTTGTCATCCTAGAATTCAAGTTTCATATGCCTAAGATTTTTTTTTTGTTGCAACTTGCAATTATTATTTTCTTCTATATTTTTATTTGATGGACCCTTGTATTATCAGATCTCTTGAGTCTCTTAGATTTTCGGCTTTATGTTTTAAACCATGTGATTTATTATATGTCATGTCTATGTGATGTGGTCAAGGCTAGTTATTTTATGTTTTCTTTATTTTTCACTTATGTTTCTAGCTCTCTTTCTCCCGTGGTTGTTTGTTTTCCTGCTGTTAGCCCCTCGGTTTCCTGTTGGCCCCTCGATTTCCTGTTAGCCCTTCGGTTTTCCCTGCTGGCTCATTGTTTTTCGCTAGACTTAAGTTTCGCTATTGCTGGCCCTTCGGTTTCCCTGCTGGCTCGAATTCCCTGCTATCTCGAAATCCTTGCTAATGGCTGGTCTTCTTTTGCTCCTTGCTGATTCCTATAAATGATGTTTTGACTTCCCTTCATGGTGACTGTTTTGGGTGTATTTTAGTGGCTCATTGGGTGGCTCATTTAGGAGAGCATTTAATGCCTTTTCCCTCTTCCTCTCCAATATAAAGTGGCTAATTTCCTTTGTGAAAGAGAGATTTGTGATGAATTTTTGGAATGTGAAACCTGCTGGTTTTTAAATTGTGAGCTATCTTCTTATACCTTCCCTCTACTAATTCATTTTGGACTTTTATCTACTTATTCTCTCCAAGGCTTTCATTCCATCTGTGTCCTTCTTCTAAAACTATTGGAAGTTGTAAGGTGTTATTGTGTCCCGTTTTATTGATTGTTAAAATGTTGTTGTGTCATGTTTTATTGGAAGTTGTAAGTGGTGTTGTGTCCTATTTTATTGTAAGTTCTAAGGTGTTGTTATGCACTGTTTAATGTGAGTTTGAAGTGGTGTGCTATTTTGTTCTATCGGTGTTTGTTTTTGTTATTAAGAGAAGCATAATGTGGTGCCGAATGTTGGCCATTAAAAGAGAAGTATAATACTAAGTTAAGTGTGGTAGAGATGAGGATGCTCAGGTGGATGAGTGGCTTTACCCTTAGAGATAAGATACGAAATGAGCAGATACGTGAAAAGGTTGGAGTAGCTCCAGTTGAAGATAAGATTAGAGAGAGACTCAGAGAGTCACCTTAGATGGTTTGGTCACATAAAACGGCGGCCTTCTGATGACCCGGTTAGGAGAGTAGAGGTATTAGATTTGACTTATGTTAAGAAAGGTAGGGGTAGACCTAAAAAGACTTGGTTAGAAAATATTAGGAATGACCTTTCTTTATTAGATTTAAACAAGAATTTGACTTTTAATAGGACACAATGGAGAAAAAGGATTCATGTAGCCGACTCCACGTGGTGGGATAAAGGCTTGATATTGTTGTTGTTGTTGGTGTTTGTTTTTGTTATATTGAAAGAAAGTTTGTAATTTGCATTCCTAGAATCAATGTTGCTTTTAGGTTGCATCAATTTGACATCAGAGCCTTAAGTTGCATCAGTATGTGAATATATGGACATGAACATCAAGTTAACTTGGCCATTCCTTAACCTAAAGCTAGCTCAATTAGCTTGTTTTGCCCCATTTGGCAATATTTTGATCTTCATTGCATAGTTGAATTTCACATCACCAAGTTAATGATTTGCCACATCTCTTTTTAACATGCCACACCACTCTTCCATTAAGCAACCTTGTAATTGATCTATACTAAGTTCAAATCTCTGAACATCCTTGAAGGTCTTTGGAAATAAAATTTGGCTCTTCAAATTGTTCACCACCGTGATGATTTCCTTCTTCCCCATGCTTGGGCAGCACCTCCTTCTTCCATTCCCTTAGTTTGGCTTATTTTATGCTCAAGTTAATATTTATAGCCATACCTTCTCATATAATGATTCTTGATGGTTGAATGAAAAATTGTTTTCTTAGAGTATATTGCTCTCTTATGTGCTTCCCACCTTAAGTGATGGACTACTGCAATGTGCGCAGGATTCTACTGAATAAAGGAAGAAGATAATTACAATGAAGGATTATTCTTAGGTTTGATTTTAATTATCATTGACTTCACTATCAGTTGTGTTAACACTTATACAACTTTACACTATTCTCTAAGCTTGACATTCTTATTATTTTCTTAAGGTTAGGCATCTTAATGGTTAATATAGTTAGAAATAGCTCGATTAGGTTTGGACAATCAAAGCCATGGGACTACTACCGGCTGAGATTGGAAAGAATAGAACATGCTAAATGACATGGAAGAAAAGTTAAGCGTTGTGCAATAAATCAAGAAAGAGAAAAATGCTTGAGAAATTTGGCCTATTGACGTTGATTTATAAGTTTACTGAGTAAGAAAGAGTCCTTGAGTAATTTAGAAGGTGCCAAGTGGGTTTAGATCTTACGCTAACTTCTCCTTTCTTCTTGTCCCTTTGTTTGCACTTATTGAAACTCAGGCCTTAAGAGCTCAGGTTTGTAAGGGGGCTATTTGACTAGTAGGTGAAGTCAAAATAAGAACTAAGAATTGTAATTGGTGTCAAAACCTCACTTTTGTAGCCCAGGGCCTTTTATTTATTAGTGTTGGCAGAAGCATTTGGAAAGGGTTGTTACGTTATATCATGTCCATAACAACTTTGTGATCCTATAACCATTATATCTATCTTTCCCAACAATTGGCATCCATTAGCGTGAGTTTTAACAAGATATCCTTCTCAATGGATCAACATTTGAATCAGTTAGATTCATCCCTCTACTTGGCTATCATCAAGATATACATTTTATTCAGTTGCTTTATGCCTTGACCGCCATTAAAGGACATAATTATAGTCTTGAACCCGATCAAGTTTTGCTTAAAGTTATTTGTTTCATTGGAACTAATGCATCTCTTCTCATTCTTTAACCACCCAATTTACTTGAAAAGAATCACACAAAGCAATTGGTTGTTGGTGGAGAACATGTGGCACCTATTGATTGTGAGTTGGTGATGTAGGGTATTTCAATCATGAACATCATTACCCTAGAATTTAGAGTTCATATACCTTGGTCTTTTTTTTTTTGCTCTGCATTTTATTTTTTCCTATATTATCATTTTATGGACCCTCTTCTTTTCTGGTCTCTTATATTAGTTATATTTTGGTCTTCATGTTATGTTTCATATGATTTATTATGTGTCATGTGTATGTGGATGTATGAACATGAGCATTAAGCTAGCTAGCCATTTCTTACCCCCATCCTAGCTCAATTAGCCTATATTCCTCTTTTGACCACTCTTTGACCACCATCATATCTATTGACTTCCACATCATCAAGTTGGCTTGCCTGCTCATTTTTTGTTAAGCCACACCACCCTTTTCAAGGCTTGGCAACTATTAATTCTAAACCATTAAAAAGCCTTGGAATTAATTGAGCTACATTAAATGCATGCCTTGGAACTTCTTTGAAGTCCAAATTTGTCTCTTTGAATCCTTAGCCACCTTAATGATTCCCTCTTGTGCATGCATGGCCGGTCCCTCTATCTCCATTCATTTTATTAATATTTTGTTCATGCCAATACCTAGATCGGTTCCACAGGGGAAAATCCATGTCAATAAATAAGGGTGCCTCACATCTCAATTTTATGTCACTTTTGAGTTCATAGTGTTCCAAGAGGTGGCGAGGCATCCTTAATTGCATCTATTTGTTAGATGTTGGAATTTATTAATGTTTATATTTGCTCCTTTTTTTATGACTTGTGCTTTTTTATGTGTTTATTTTATCTTATTTTTATACCTTGTTTCATCCTTTGTTTTCATTTTTCGTACGCTTCTACATCTCTCTTGTGAAGGGGTGTCAGGCAATGTGTCAGAATTCCCTTGCACTCTAAGAAAGGTAGGTGTGTGTTATATATGAGACATCATGACCATTAAAATTTCCCCCATCATTTCAAGCAAGATATGTATGAGTGGTGTGTAGCGCACCTGAATGGGTAATCTTCACGTTGTTCTTGTTAATGAAGGTGTGCATGGATATTTTGAGGAGTTCCCTATATAAAGAAAAAAAAAAAAAACAAAGTACAAGGAAAATGAAGTCTGCTTTGTGTAAAAAAAAAAAAAGGCGCTTGTAGGGATTATCTAGGGTGACATGGTTGATCCATATACCTTGTGTAATGTAGATGGCATGATCACTGGTGGGAGGGGGGCGAAATTTGGAGAAGGGAGAGAGAAAGAGTTGCGACAACTGGAGGTGAATAAGAAAGGTCTGGGTGTGGAGAGGCTTTCATAGTGGAAGATGCATGAGAAATTGGGGTGAAGGTGGGAGAGGGTGGCGGGGAGGGCATTAAGAGATTTATAGTATATATTTTTCCTGTTTCTTTTTTGTTTGGTCTTTAATATGGGGGTTAGATGACTCCCATTTTCAGTGTTGTATGAGCTCCATGGGGACCATTGACAACACCCTTATATTGGAAATTTATGGGGTTAAATCGCCCCCTATTTTCATATTAAATTAAATTTTAATTTTAATTATTTTATGTATCACTATACATTATACACATTTGTGTAAACTCCCACACAATTTTCGTCGCTCTCAGTCTAAGAGACTCAATTTTTTTTTTTTTTTCAAACTTTGAATGAACTTTCATGGCATGGATATTAAGGTGAGAAATTGCCTTATACCATAAAGCTTAGGCTTCAACTTTGTTGCTTGATGGAGTCTTATTGGTTAGATATTTAACATTTGGACCAATCTAGCAGATGCACAAATCAATCTTTATCTCCTTGGCTTTCTTTATATGCTGTTGATCAATGTTTAAAATTACGTAATTAGGTATTGAGGCGTTCTTTATTCGTGAGGCGAGGCATAAGCCTCAAGGTGTTTTGAGGCGTGAGCCTCAAAATAAAAAATTACATTGAGTGCAAATAAATGTTAAAAGTAAATTTTTATATAATACCCAAATAATAAGTTAAAAGGTGGCATATTATCTTTCTATTGAACTATGAATTAACACAAAGACATTAAAAAAAAAATTGCACAAGACGTAAAGTGGCTAGTAGTGATAAATTGCATGAAATATAATTGAAATACAAATATTTCATGAGCAAAATATTATTAAATATAGAAACTGCATAAAAGTATCATATAACATTAAGTTCAACTTCAAATTCTTTCTTTCTTAGTTCCCTACTCAGCTACATTTAATTTAAGAGGGTGGTGCTATGACTTTGGGGTGCACAAAGTGTGATTGGTTCGGGGCTTTACTTTAGGATTTATAGAAGTTTTAATAAATAAATAATATATATATATATAGGGTGAGGCGTAAGCCTAACTGCCGTGAGGCGAGGCGTACCTCAAGGTGGGCCTCAACCAAGTTGAGACGCAAGCCTCATAAAAAGAACTCGAGGCTTATGCCTCGAGACGTTTTTCACTAGAATTGCGCAAAGGCAAGCCTTGTATTGCGCAATTTTAAACAATGCGGTCGATCAACTACACTATAGCGGGGTTATGTGGGCTAAATGCTTAGCTAGTAGGCTGACCGACTTACTATCTTGCTAAGGAATATAGTAGGTATTGAAGTACTCAAACCGGCTGGTCTCCTTCCTTTCCTTCGCCAAGTGCCTCAACAAACTTAGATCTTAAGCTTCATGCTATCCATTGATTTGTTTAACGACTAGTTGAGTGATTGAGGACAGAGGACCATATAGATGTGAACTCTGATTCCATCTACATATCTTATGTTAGCCAATAGTGCTTCAATTTTGGCTTAATTATTTATTGTTAGGAAAGCAATGATGATATCATGCTCGGCTCCTGAGGATAACTGCTACTTAACTCTTATAATCCATCAATAAATATAAGCCACACCTGTTCGAAGGGAAGAGAGTCAATTGGTTCAATAACCAAACTAGATGAGTTGACGATGAAGTTTGTCATAGCCTGGCCTCACCAATCGTTCTAGTTATGTGTTGATTGGAAATTCACTTAGCTCAATAACCTATTTTTGTAGTCATCTTCAGTTCTTAAGCTTAAAGAATAATAAAGGTCGGTAATGACCTAAATGGGATGAATCTGAAGAGTTCTGTGACATGGCAGCTCTACCGATAGCCCATGCGACTTGGAGTTGGAGGTAAATGATCTATTTCACATACTCATCAATAGGTTTGAGCCATTTCAGCTCAATATGCACCTACTTGAATACTGGAAGGAAGATTATGTTCATCGAGCTCTCAATGTTGATCTTAGTTAGGCCAATCTAGCTGTGAGATAAATTCCCAATGATCATTGCATCATTATAGAGTTTAACAGTGAGAGATAGGTTTTCTTTAATTGACGTGATATTGACATGTTGTGGCTGCTTTAGAGACGTAATCTAGAACTCATTAAATTGGGTGTATTTATATTATTTGAAGTGTCAGTGAAGTTGAGGTTGCAAACGTCCTGAGATGTCTCGGTTTTTCTTCTGGAGTTTGTTCTTCACCTCAGGTTGTTGTTCCTCCTTGGCGAATGCTTCTTTGATCTTTAGGGTAGCTCATGTATGATCTCCTAAGCAAAATTAATAAATAGTCAATATGGAATTTTTGATCAAATTAAGCTCTCCATCAAATATTAATTTGTATAAATACAATTTAAAGAATTAAAGGTATGAAAATTAACGTTAACGTTATTGTTTGTGGATGTCATCTCAACCTATAATAGTTTTTCATCTTTAGTCTTTCAAATAGGGTCTCCTGGATTTAAAAAAATATCTATTCTATATTTAATGTGGATTCATGTCTCCCTGTGAGTGATAATATAACAAAAAATTGAGTCATATAATACATATTAATTATAAAAAATACTCATACATTCTTTTTTTTTTATCCGTAATAAATAAATCCCATAATCCCCATACAATTCCGACAAAATATTGAAATGAGTGGCGATACTAAAATCAGACAAATCAAAATGGTCAAGTGGAAATTAATTGGTATACATCAAATTAACATAAAAGCCTCCCGCCTTTTTCTTATTGATAATAAAAATGGTACTGTTATTTTTAAAGTTAAATCGCAAATAAATTACTCTGTAACAAGTAGCACAACAATAGCAACGGACCTAAGAGATGCTAACTCGAAATTTGATTCCTGAAAGTATCTAGTTCTCAAACATAAAATATGCAATAAAGAATAAATACTTGAATGATAAATGAGCTAAATAGTTTTGAAATTATACCTTTAATTCCTACCCTAAATATATTTCCTAAATAGGAGTGTAGATAAATATTACTTAATAAATAAAGTCAAATATATCTGAACAATAAAACCTTTATTTATAATCTGGAAATAAATGAGATTTTATTAAAAATTATATCAATATTAGCCTAGAATTTATCCATTCAATACTGAATAACGTGCTACATTCAACCAAAATCCCAAGTAAAGACTAGTTTTGCCGTGGCCATGGATGCCGTCCCACTGACAAACCGGTTGAACCTCTGTATCAAGCGATTCCGGAACAATATGCTATGTAGAATCGTTTTTTAGAATAAAATCACAGATATCCGGCCAAGCGTCATTTAAGAAGGATTGGTTCAAACGAAATAAATATTTTGATAACAGATTATCTAATCATGGTTTTGCTGTTTTAAATAAAATTGCAACAGCGAACACTCGAATATCTATCAAACTCAAAATTTTCTAATTAATCAAGCGAAGATTGGTAATGTGTACAAGTTACACAATTATGTAATGCCTAGCTGTCTTTTAGATAGAACTATTCGTAAGAAACCGAAACTAGGTCAGTGCGTGATCTAAATGTATATATTAATCAAACGAAACAAAGTAATAAGAGTAACTTTTACTGTAAAAAGAAATTAATGCTTGAAATAAAAATCTAGCCATGTTAACAAAAATTGCTTCAAGATCAGGAAGCTGATTAAAGAGAGAGTTATAAGGAGAATGCACAATTTAAGCGAAATAAGATAATAATAATATGATCAATCTTATACATCAATTTAATAAAATTTATGAGACTAGCCAAGAAAATAAGGAGAGTCAATGTATCTATTACAAACTTCCCAGAAATCCAATAATGTACAATCAAATGAATTGACGCACTAAAAACAATTCTATGAATAATGCTAATAATATGGCCGTATTATATATGCATGATATAATTTGCTGCTAAATAAATATCAAAATTAGTACACATTATGATTTAGATAAATGATAACCAATGAGTTATAGCGTGACATTATAAAAACCACAATAGAATATATCCTTTATAAATGCTTACTTCTTATATTCAATAGAATAGACAGTTCTTAATAAGTAAATAAATTAATCACAAAATGAAACAATACCTTGCTTATAATAATTTAAATGTATCAAATGAATAACACTAAAAGAATAATCATATTACGGTACGACAAAACCTAAAAAAAAGTGAAAATAGTTAAATAATTCCTAATTGATAAAACATATAATTATGATTTACAATACATTTCATATAATAAACAAATAGAAGTCTATAAGTATCCTCTTCATTTTCAAACCTAATAATTAAGAGTTGCCTAACATAACTCCAAAAAAATTTCGAGATCCTATATTTACAAATCTATATCTATATATCAACACAAGTAACTTAAAGTGAATATTCTGGACTCTAACCTCCATAAAAAATAACTGTTATTCTTATATTAATACGTTTGTTTTAAAGAATCAAGTTCATTCCAAAACTCTATTAATGCAGCATTCATGATCAATCAATTGACAAAATAACAATAACATCTCAGTGAGTTAAAGTACAGATGTTGAGTAGGCGCAAGTGTACCCCACATTTTTGCCTTAGGGACAAGAATTTCATAAACAAGCTTACCTTAAATATCGATCAGGTTCCGGGACTTGGGTGAAAGAGCTTGACCGTTGTATCATTAAATA
>NW_021319460.1:1306366-1350281 GCF_001605985.2 Dendrobium catenatum
TCCCCAATGGTTAGTCGTATGCACGATCCAATCTGCCCTTCCATCGACCCATTCGTGTCGAGTGTAGAGGCCTACGATCGTTTTGTCCTACGGGATAGTGCGGCTGTACCCTCTGCGTTCGTACCCCACGAGCGGTGCTCTTTCGGAGGTCCACACTCGCCTGCGGACGCGGTTCCGCTCGACCGCTCGGACAGCTCCTCGCCTGGGACGCGTCGACGCGACTCGGACAGCGGAAGCAACGGGCAAAGAGGCGGGAACAGCGGGCAAAGAGGCGGGAATAAAAAATTTTTAAGTTAAACGGGTTTTCGGGTTGACCCGGCAACCCGTTGGTCAACCCGAACCCGTCCAGTTTTTGCAAACGGGTCGGTTTTCCGAACCCGAACCCGACGTGCTTCGGGTTCGGGTCAACCCAAACCCGAAAATTACGAGTCGGGTTCGGATCGGGTTTTCGGGTCGGGTCCAATATTGACAGGTCTAATTTGAATGGGGGTTTTTCTGACGATCTAGACTAAATTTTGATTAAATTAATCTAAGAGCAAAACATCCACCGAGATCTAGTGATATAATATAAAAAAGAAGAAAACAACAACATCAATACAATTGCCAGTGACTTATATAGGAAGATGCAACGAATTAAGATACTAAAACAACCTGTAATAAAATGCCTGATGCCATTGAGCGCAAAATGAAAGTTGAAGAATTCATAGGAGAGTTACCAGAGAAGACCTTGGCGATCGGAAGGAAACCAACTTTTCCTGAGAGATCTCCACCTGTGAATCCTTAGTTATGTGCACATTCTCAATTGGGATATTAAGATCGTTCAAAGCCAAGTAAGCCGAGTAGCAGAATCGTTTAGAGTAGGAGAGGAGATGATGAGGGCTATAAATTAATCAGCCACAATTAGCTATTTCTTAGCTATTTCAAAAAAAAGTCGTGGAGCAATGAGAAAAGAAAATTATTTCTATAGGGGAACAATATATAATATTGTATATTGTTATTTTGACAAACTATATAACATATATATAAAGAAACAAAGTATTATTTGATGGGTAGAGAAAGGTTACCAAAGTGGCGGTGAGGAATAGATAAGTCTGTAAGACAAATGGCTTTGCATTAGTAAATAATAGAAATGACTTCGCATTGGTAATTTTTCAAAGTAATTACAGCAATCAAAATTAGTAACGTCTTTTTTGAAATGAAGAATTGAACCCAAAAAATCATCAACTAATATGTAGTTTGAGGTAAATAATTAATTGTATGTTTTAAATCAAAGATAGGTTTTAGTTGCAAATAATAATTTGTTACTTACTCATACCTTTCGAGCACTTTGCCTTCTAAATTACACAGGCACCTTCACTGTTCAGATGCATTATAAAAAAATTATAACGGCGAAAACTCTGCAAATTATATAAAAAAAATAGTAATCAAAACAAGAAAGACGGGAATAACTGAGATAGCATAAACTAAATGACAGATGTTCAAATAAAAACCTAGAAAACAAACGATGTAGGAGAAACACATAAAACAAACGGCGCAGGAGAAACCAGTCTATAGGAGAAAATGATGAAAACAAACAGCTCATCTCCCATTGTGACTTCGAACCAATTGGAAGAATGTAGGAGAAACCGATCAAATAAATCTCATTTTCCGGAACCTTAACCTATCAAGATGAAGATATGCGTCAACATAAGACACATTTCGAGTGTCGACGCGCCCACCAGTAGAGGTCACAGATCCAAGCAGCTCCCTGCGGTAGAAGATGGAGGAGACAATCGAGCTATAGTAAATCGCAAAAAAATTAGGATTGCGAATCTTGACTTCCAATCCCATTGCAATGTGAATCGAGTCGGAGGGAAGAGGTGTAACTGTATATCGGTATAGGCGGAGGCGGAGGCGGAGGCAGACGACGCTGAGATCAGGGTTGTGGATGGCCAGAGGAGGGGGATGGCGGAGGCGAGGAGGAGGATGGAGAAACCGCCAGAAATAAGAAAGGAGGAGGCAGAGAGAACTTGGAGGCAGCAGCGGCGACGTTGGAGGGGGTAGACTGGGAGTAAGGTCTTCTCCGATAACTCTCCTATGTATTCTTCAACTTCCATTTTGCGCTCAATGGCATCAGACATTTTATTACATGTTGTTTTAGTATCTTAAATCGTTGCATCTTTCTATACAAGTCACTGCAATTGTATTGATGTTGTTGTTTTCTTCTTTTTTATATTATATCACTAGATTTCTGTGGATGTTTTGTTCTTAGATTAATTTAATCAAAATTTAGTCTAGATCATCAGAAAAATCCCTATCCAAACAGAACATAAGCTAAAATTTACCAAATAAATATTTTAACTATGCAAATCTTATCATTTAATATAAGATTCAGTAAAATTTTAAAATCACGATTTTTTAGGTTTACATCACTTTTATGTCTCTTATTCTATATTTAAATCAGAATCTCAAAAATTTTGTCAAATAAATTGTTAAAATTTAATCAGATTTAACATATATGATACCAAGTAGTTCTAAAAATTAAATGCCTCGAAGTTTTACAAAACATGAATTGACCAAAATTACTGTGGCATCCTAATTGAATCAAATGTTTGTAAGCAAATAGTTTGTTTTGTCGGGCTTCCTATGTGTTGTTGCCAGCCATCTTTGTTGCCTGTTGAGGTTGTCGAGTTAGAACTTTCTGTAATTTCTTAATTACTATGTGTGGAATATTCAGTTAATTATCGAGAATACTGCTTTTGTTTCCTTGGATATATCTCTTTTGATGTTTTGTAGACTTCGTATTGATTTAATCATAAATCCACTAGCATTTTTTTTTTGAAACGTCCTTGTGATAGTATTATTTGTTATTCCAATCTTTGATATTTTTTTATTGGAAATGGCTAAGAAGAAATTTAAACTCCTAAGATATTTTTTTCTTATTTAAAAATGGATTATTCTGGATATTTTTAGTTATCCACATTCTCATTTTATAATTTTATGTGTCTTTATAGTTTGGAAAAATCAACCTTTTTGACTTTTCGATTTGTGAAAGTCAAGACTAAGGATCAAATGAAGATGATTGAGCTAAAAAGAGAAGTTCAAGAATATGATCTATTAGTATCAGACATTGAGGAGGAATACAGCCAAGCTCCATATTTAGTAGGCTCATAGTAAATTTTTTTATGAGTAATCTGTCTTTGATTTTTTTTTAATTTTTTGTGCGGTTTAAATCTTGGGATGTCCTAGGAGATTCAAGCTCCAGATTTTTTTTTCTTACATCATTAATATTGATATTTCAAGTATATATGAATAAAAGTTGTTTTCAATCATTGGTTGGGTGATTGCTTCTCTTTATATGGTCATTAGGTTTATGCTTCAAATATATTTAGGGATTATATTAGTCAGCGTTATTGCTGTTGTTTATTTTTTTTTTCATCTTTTATAGTTTTGTTAAATATGTAATTTAATGGGATCATTTGCTTGGATGTTTACAAAATGGTTTCATACATTCTTTTTTTATATAGATAATATCATTGATATAGCATATAATAAATTTTAAATTTTATTATATAAATTTTTATTTTTTTTAAATTTTATTTACATATTTAAAATTACATAAGATATTAGTACTGTGGAAATTTAATTTATTTTTAATTAAAAAAATTATATTATTATATAATTTTTATATCATCAAAATTTTATTTCTTACGTCATCCGGTTTAGTCCCAGTTGAACCATGTACCTCTCCTTCTCCTTCTACTAATTCATTGTCCAGTCCGATTTTCACAATCTTGATTTTAACTAAACCACCGCCACTACAATACCTCCAAAGACTGTACCATGTTAACAAATGAGAGTGATTTTTCTGTTCAGGTGCTACGATCGATATTGTTGAAATCGATCCTGTTGTTATCTCAGCCTCAATCGAAGCAATGGGCTTCCCTTCATCTGCTGCAGTAGAACAACTGGAACAAGCATCCACATCACAACCTTCTGATTCTGACAAATTTCTCTGGGGCAAACTACATAACCAACTGCAGCTCTACCGATCAGACGCCGAGAACTTCATCATCCATAGTTCCAAAATGTATGATTTGATCTTCATAGATGCTTATGACGGCGACGACATATTCCCTCGAAAGCTTTGGGACTCAAATGGCCCCTTTCTTCAATCTCTTCAAAGAAGGCTTCATCCTGTTCATGGGACTGTGGTGGTTAATCTCCATGCGGATTCGGATGGAGGTGTTCTTCCAATGGGTACGTATGTTACTCAGGTATGTAGAGCATATAAGGAGAGCCTTGGTTTTGCTTTCATTATTTCAGTTCCTTGGCTATGTAATCTTACTCTTGTGGCTTCTAATGGCGTGGGGTTGGGGAGAGTTCATCAAGGGATTTCTTTGAGTCGGGACCTGGTGCTGAGTGCTCTTTTGTCCAAATCCAATATGGTAGAATCTCTTCTTGACTTGCCGTTTTCTTGTTTGCAATATATCAAGAGAGATTTTGAGCTGGTTGTTTGAATTGTTGAAATCTGGTTCCTTTTCTGTGAATGTGATGATTTCTTATAAAAATGTGCAGTTATTTTTAAGAACTAATTGAACTGCACAGTGGCATCAAGTGCTTTGTTTTGTGATTTGTGTTTTTAATCTGTTCAAAGTGGATGCAGTCAAATATCAGTGTTGTTGGTGTGTGTACCTCTACCTAAATCTGGATTAATTATTATGTGCGGAAGTCGAATGTCCACCATCCGGAGACCAATTAGAATGCACCACATCACCCCTGTGCTCGGTACCACGGCTCGGTACTGTTGAACTGACGCATTCTGGTTGGTTTTTGGACAGCGTACCACGGCTCGATACCTGACGTGACACATTTTGGTTGGTCTTCGGACGGCGTTTTGCGACCAGTCTCCGCACAAAATAATTTCTCCTAAATCTGAACTCTCTTCCCCTTATTAAAAGCTTGGAAAAATCAAGCCAAAATGTCACCAAAGTCTAGTATATTTATGTATATTGAACACCCTAAATATTAATGCATCTTACCATATGTGCATTGATGGCAGTTGGCTAATGGTTTCAATGCTGATAACTACATGATGTGTGATACTCATTGGCTGATAATGTTGAGTTAGAGCATGGGGGTGTGTTATGTTTCCTATTGATGCATATAGCTCTTGATGGTTATCAAAGAAATCATCACTCATTAGGATTGCATTTGGACAAAAAAGATTGATCATCAGATTTTTTTCTTCTTTAGCCTTTTAGAGTGTTTGTTTAAGATATTTATTCAATAAGGTTGGAAATGAACTAATACATTCGTCAAATTAGATTCGACTCGATTAGAGCTTGGTTATGATTGTTTAATTAACTAATTGAACAAGCTTAAATATTTTTAGTAATATCGAATTGATAAATGTACAAGCTTGAATAGTTTCGTGCTCAATTCATTTATGATTTCAAACATATTATTTAGAATTTTTGGATAAGCTTGTTAAGAAGTTTTATCAAAGCTTGATAATATGCTCATTTAAGATATGATTACAAATATAATTAATATGTGATTATGTTGGATTTTTTTAATTTTAAATATTATGTTATTTTTGTTAATGAACATAAGCTATTTATTTATGTTCATTAAATTATTTATTTTTTTAGTACTTCATCCAATCTAAGTTTCATTTGCAAGCTTAATAGAATGTTTATTAATAGGTTCAGTAAGATTTGTTTGGTTGACTAATAAGTTGTTCAATATTGTTTCTTATTAATAGTTTGGATAAGGCTTGTTTGGTTAGCCAACGAATCAAACTCGAATCAAGCTCAAACAAATCATAATGTTAGATGAATTGAGGTTAAACATTATCACAAATTCTTGAATCAAGTGTTAGCTTGACCTTGAATAGGATTTTGGCATATGAGCTCAATCTCAAATAAGCTCCTATGCAATTTAGCTAAATTTGATTCATTTGTAGCCCTATTTACTATCCATATAAGTGCTCATCTTGCTCTAATATAGGAGAAATTATTATGTGCAGACATCGGACTGTCCGGAGGCTAACCAGAACACCCGACGTCATTCAGTGCACAATGATACCTAGCACCGGTATCAATAAAAAGTGATGTGGCACGTTCTAGTTGATTTTCGAACGATGTCCGGTGTCCGCACATAATTTTTCGCCTACCTTTGCGTACCTTGATGCTTCTCTTTTTGCTCTCCCCTTAACACATTCTCTTTATATTTTCATGTCTATTTTTCTTGCATGTTATAATTAAAGCTATCCTAATACATTGTATAATGAGAGGAGAAAAGATTTTTGGAAACCAAGGTGCTTGGATGACACTTCTTCCTTTGAATAATTATTGATGCCAAGCTCTCTCCTAAATTCATGGAGGGAAGAGCTCTTGTCAATTTGAAGGTTCCTTTAGAGGCAACAATGTTCTTGGTGATAACATAATAATGTTGAAGCCATCTTAGCCCTTCATGACTTTTCCAATGCAATTCATTGCTCACATGAGAAAAATAAAAAATAATGCAAGGATGCATGACATACTTTATATTCGAACGCATGTGTCTTTAAATTTATATTGAGATTAGTATAATTTTTTAGAACATATATAAGTAATAATCTCATTACGAATTCAAAGGATGGATTTTAAGCTTATTCTAATACAAATTGTATTACGACTCGTATTTTTTTTTTCAGTTTACATAATTTAAGGTTTCATTTCGGACAATTTTTTTGTTGCTTCTTAAAATAGCTTTTCAGTATAAAAATTAAAATTTTTATATTTTAAAACTGCTTTAAGATGCAGTAAGAAAATAGTCACAAACGAAACCTAAATATGACATCATTGAGTTTTATTCTCAACATATTGCTTGACTCATGAGCTCTTAAGCATACAAGAAAGATATCACAAATTTTGCTTCAGCTTAAACATAGGGGAAGGATGACTCCCTTTCTTATTTTTCTTGTAGTTGTAAGACATTAGAGAAGCAGAATCTCCTCTTAGTAGTGGCTTAAATTGAATTCATTCAGGTTATATAGGACAGAAAGTTACACTTTATTAAGCTAGAAGTTATTAAATTTTGAGCTAGAAGTTATTATATTTTGATGGACAAAACACAGAGAAGGCTAATAGATACATGAGCATTGAGTAGCTCATCCATGACCCTCAAAAATAGGTGAAATTATTCTGTGTGGACACCGAACGTCATCCGAAGATCAATCATAATACGCCACGTCACCCACGGCTCAGTACTACTGGGTACCACGGCTCGGTACCACTCGGTACTCGACTCGATACTTCTGACGTGGTGCATTCTAGTTGGTCTCTAGACGGTGAACTACGTTCGGCTTTCGCACATAATAATCTCTCCAAAAATAAAGTCTAAGAAGCCCACCTTATAACATAATATTTAAAAATGTGCCAATATCAATCATACTATTTCACCTCTTCAGTGACATTAAATCATCCAAAATAAGTATATTCTCATATAAAAGAATTGCTATAAATCTACTTCTAATCCATACAAAATCTTTATAATGGTGATAGTTAAAATAAGAAAACCTTTAAATGGTCTTCCAAAATTAAGATTACTAAAGAAAGATGTAAGGTGTAAGATTAACCTCAAGATTATAAATGCATGCAATATGCTCAAGAACTAGCTCAATGATTGAAACCTTAATAAGTTTAATGTTATTATTGATATTATTGCTAGTTCCATACTATTAACCCCCTTTGAAGATCATCAAAATCATCCAATGTATCTTGAAGGAGTCGAGGTACTTTAAGGGATTGAGTTAAGGGTAGACATGCCTATGTTCTGCTTGATTAAAGACTTATGCTTCATTTGAGATGACTTTCTTACTGCTTCTTAAAACAGCTTTTTAATTTTTGTACTAAAAAACTGCTTTAAGAAGCAGCAGTAAGAAAGTCATCCCGAACGAAGCCTTAGTTCTTGTTTGGGACAACATTATTATTGTTTTTAGACGCAGCTTTTTAGTATATAAATATTCTAAACTAGAAATTTAAATATTAAAAAATTACATTCTATTTTATCTTGTAAAGCTTTGATTATTTCTTGTTCACTCACAAAAGAAAAAATAAAAACATTAAAATATTTTTTTTTGTCAATTTATTTTCTATCTATAAAGAGTCAAATGAGCCTGGAGCAGTAGTAACAAAGGATTTATTTTCATTGATAGTTCCATGATGAAGCTCCAGGCGTCCAAACAACTTCACAAGATCTATCGTTTGCACACTTTACTAGCAGATTTAATAGCGAAATAAGGTCAAATTCCTACTTACTGAAGAATCCCTTCTGCTGAACAATCAGAAGTGGCCCATACAGGAAAAATTATTACGTGGGGCGTCTGGATTTGTCTGGAGGCTAATCCGGACACACCACATCACCCGGGGCCCAGTGCATCCGGGTGACAAAGCGCGTATGAATTCGCCTCCGGACAGTCCGGACACCACACGTAATAATCTACAGATGCTTGTCTGCTGTATTCATCATGCGCCTGCTGAAGCCAATGTGCCAAGTTGAAATGGCACTTCACTGAGTTCTTGTGATCCATCGTCTTCCTCAACTTCTTCTTCAGCAGTTTCCCATAAGAAAGAGGCGTATGCAGCTTGAACAAAGCTGCACATTGAAGGTAAATCAAATGTCTTATTTTGAAAAAAATATTGGGTCCATATATTTTGATCAGAATGAATGAATCTCTCATTAAATTTATATTAATAAGTGTAATATATTAAAAATCAATAATAATAAATGATATGATCTGAAAATCCGACACAAATCCGACCTAAAAAATTTCAGTTTCGGTTAATCCGTTTATTGGGACGGATTTGAATATGGAATTTTAACCTGTTTTATTAGCGACTCAGGTTTAGGTTGACCTGCAAACTCAATAGTGACTTGTTTACTTGTTTTTTCTTTTAAATTTTTGCTTGTTCGTATATTCTTCCTAACTTTATAGTTATCAAGTTACAATTTTTTTTAAAAACCAAACGGGTTGTCGGATTAGGTTTGTGTCATTCGGGTTGTCGGCAGGTCGGTTTTGGATCGAGTAAGTTCAAGTAAGGTCAATTTCAGGTCGTATTTGAACCCTACCGATTACCCCGTCTGACACCCCTACTTAAAACAAATTCAATAACTTCCAAATTCATTGAGTCAAATTTTATATTTTCTTGCAACTACGAATAAGAGGAAAAATTATTTTGTACAGACACCAAATGCTTTTAGGAGACCAATCAGAATGCACCACTGTACCGCAGCTCAATACTGCTCGGTACCACGACATCCGGACTTAGAGTTGCGTTCGGCGTCCGCACAGAATAATTTCTCAGATGAAATGGGTGTGCATTGCTTACCAATTATTTTGATCTATGTTAGCAGCGCGCTCAATGTAGGTTGAAGCCCTTTCGAAGTCACCGTGAAGCTCCCAGACTAACTTGCCATACTGCGAAATCGTCTCTGCATCATCTGGATCAGCCAGGATAGCACGAGAGTAGTATTCTTCTGCTTGAACAAGATTCCTTTTGCACTGTAGCCATGAACTCAGGCATATTAGATCAGATTTCAATAAAAAAAACAGATACCAAACAAGCCATTTCTTTCAGTGCGTTTGGAAAAGTACAACTTTATCAGTAAGAACTTAGAACTTTATCAGTAAGAACTTATTCAAACAAGCAGTTATGTGCTTCTGAATTAGATAAAGCGTTCTGCTTAGGCTTCTTTTGGGACTGCTTTATAAAGCGAAAAAAATAATAGTCTAAAGTTATCCCAAACGAAACCTTAATCTTTAGAAAAGGAATGAAATCAATCATAAAGGTTAGAATTGGCATATATATCTATAAACATAACTCAATATGTACCAAATATGTTCACCCTCAATGAGCTTAGTCGAGGGGCTTGCTCGCCCAAAATGAGCCTCGCCCCGGGGAGTGTTCGCTGAGCTAGATCTGAGCTAGATCAAGAACTGATAGATATTCGCCATAATGAAGCTCACATTATAGGAGTTCGCCTTCTTGAAAACCGATCAACATATGTTTCGTTTGAATTCGACCGTTGAACTCATCTAAGCATGCCTTCACTCGAAGTGGCAATTGCCTTATGAAATTTAGGGTTTTTCGCCAACACTCCCCATCAAAGGCCAATTGTCTTTTACGAATATCCTTGTCCAAACTATAGGAGGCAAATACCTACAAAGCCCACAATTATGACCATGGGCGGATCCACCACATGCTTAGGGTGGGCAAATGCCGACCCTCAAAAAATTTTTTTTTTAATATTTAGAAGGGAAATTTTGAAATATTTTGAATATTTTGGGCATTTTTCCCTCCCTCAAAATTTTTTTTTGCCCTATTTATATCAATACTAAACATCTTTGCCTATCCCCTACAATTTTTTTTTTGCCCACCCTAAAAAAAGAAGCTGGATCCGCTCCTGATTATGACTCTATCAACTACGTTCGTAGCCGCTATAACAAGACTTGTTACTTGTCCCAAGGGACTCGCCACTTGTCCGAGGAGCTCACCTTCATGAATCCGTCCAAGATACTCACTTCTTTGTCATTAAAAAGATGAGGGTATTGCATATTAAAAGTGTTGCTTTAAATTTCATCATTAGAGACTTTAGAAAATTAATTTTAATAATTCATATTAATTAAGTAAATTAATATACTTCATAATTTAAGTCGATTAAATAGAAATTCTTATATTTAATTAATGATTACTTAATATCTTATTCTATGCTAACTAAAATTTAACAAGAGTAATCATAATTAATGAAAAATTTATTAATTAAAACTAGCAATGTTCAATTAAACAGCTTTGATAGAAAAACATTAATTAAAAAAGTTAATTCAAACTTAATAACTAATATTAGCTAATTAAAAAGATATCAACTTTGACTAAATAGAATTTAGTTTTTATTTAGCTTAATAAATTACTAATAAGCAATTAATTGAGATAACATCTTATGCTAATAATGATTTAGTTAATCTAATTACTAAGTTAATATAATAAGACATCATAGACAAATAAATCTTTGATTACTTAAATCATTAGGAAAAAAGTTCAGTGATGTATAAAAGTTAAATATTTTGAGCAGATCAATAAAAGGATCCCAAGGAGAACGAACAATGGAGGGAGAGATTATTCTGTGCACGCAGAGAGATCAATCATAATACGTCATGTTAATGGTATCGAGCTGTGTACCAAGAGGTACCGAACCGTGGTACCGAGCGGTACCAAGCCGGGGTATCGAGATGAGTACCAAATAGTACCGAGCTGAGTACCGACCAACAGTTAACATGACACATTCTGATTGATTGATTGATCTCCGGACGACATTCAGAGAATAATTTCACCAATGGAGGGGTATCATACCTCATAAAGAAATTGTGCATAGTTTCTGAGAATCAATGCGTTGCCAGGGTCCTCCTCAATCACCCTCTTATAATACATTTCAAGCTCATAACCTTCTCCTCCATGGTCAGTCTTCACTGAACAATTCCCATCTCTCCCATCGCCGCCGCCACCACCACCAACCATAACTGCGCCACCATCAACGCCAAGGTTCATGAGCCCGGAAGCCAGCCGATCAATCCCGAGCCCTCTCGCAAGGAAAAGGGGCTGGGAAGCCCTCTGGCTTAGCTCATTGAAACTCAGATCCACACCGTTCTTCTCTCCATGTTCTAAAAAGCTGAACTTCTCAGCAATCTGATAATCCTCTTCCTGATCCTCTATCTTTTCCTCCTCATCTTCTTCGACTGTCTTATAACTGTACAGGGAGAAAGATGGAATCGTCTCCAGAGCTGCATCTCGGCGTCGGGAAAAATAGGGCTTCAGTGACCTGTGGGATTGGGAATCATCAGAGCAGCTGGAGAGGAGATCTTTGATATTTCCTTCCGAACGAGTTCTTCTAATCATGCCGGCGGATGATTCTCGTTCGGAGGAATCCGATATATGGGGGTAACGCTGGGAAATTCCGTGAAGGATGGAGGGGGAAGAGGACGCCGTTCTGTCAAGGTGGTGGTGGTGGAGTTGGAAGCCATTGTTAGGGCTCTCAGAAAATAGCGCAGAAGAAGAGGAGATGAGTGATCCAAGGATCGGAGTGGAAGAGCTTTTCAGCATCATCTTCCGGCCTCTCAGATCTCTGAACCCTCTGTAAGAAATCTGTGAGCACCGTGGAGAGTAAAAGTGTTAGCTTTTATCGCTAAAAGTCACGGGCGACGTCACCATTACCTGTGAGCCAGCTAGCTACAGATCACCATAACTTACAGTAAACAATCTCAGCCATGCTAGACGAAGGATAATGTAAAGAAACAATCAAATCAAACCAACTGTCTTAAAAGATAAAGAGTGTTAATAATTGATGAGATATGCTACTTTGATCCAAGTTTAATTACGCAGCTGATTTTAATTTGTTAAATGGGAGTTTTAACTATTAAATAAAAATACCATCCGAGTACGTACTCCGAGTCTCATTCGATTCCCCTCGAGCGTTAGCGTCTCTTAAGTGGGGCTCATGAAGCGCTGGCTAGGACGTGGTGGGTGCCTCTTAGGTCCATCGAGAATTAGTCAAGCTGTCAAGCATCTCTTCGGGGTGGCAACAGGTTGATACTGTTAAGAGCAATTATAATATTTACTTTTGTATTCTGCTATCCAATTAGATTATGACAAGTGTACTTAGTTATACCAGCTATGGCTATAAATACCATACGGCTATCACTGTAATAGTTAAGAAAGTAATAAGACATTCTTCATGATTTCTTTATCTCCTTGCTGTTTCTCTTCTTCTCTACTTGCTTGCGTTTCTACATGGTATCAGAAGTAGGTCGATCTTGAGGTTTAAGCCATGGCACATCAAGAACAGGCGTCATCCTCGTTCGCTACCACTTCCATCGCAGCGGTCGAATCTACGGCCATCTTCTCCTCATTAAAATTCGTAATCTCTAATCTCAAGTTCTTGGTGCCTCATGCCCTCACTCCGGACAATTTCCCGATTTGGAGCACTCAAATCGCCAAGTTATTTCATGCGAACGGGTTCACAGCATTTCTTGATCCCAAAAACTCCTCGGAAAATGCCGATCCGAACATCGATACGCGATCTTGGATGGTTACCGATCAGAATTTGGCCACGGCCATGTGCTCCACCATTTCACCGGAGGTTCTCCCCTACGTGATTCATCTTGAATCCACCCAAGAAATATGGGCTACTCTCCATACCCGATTCCAATCTTCTAATCGCTCGAAGGTAATCCAGCTTAAACACGAGTTACATAACATCTCTATGCAGACGATGTCTATGACTCAGTACCTTACTGAGATCTAGAAAATGGTCAATCAAATCGCTTCAGCTGGCTCCTCGGTTGATCCCGAAGACGTCATTATATACATCTTAAACGACCTTCCACCGGCATACCAGTCGTTCACCACTACCATCCGCACAATGCAAGGTTCGCTGTCTCTCGACACATTATATGCGCTCCTTATCAGTGAAGAAATCCATCTCAAGTCGGCGGCATTAAAATTTCCTAAACTGTCGGACAACCAATCAGCACTATATTCAGTTCGAGGCCGTGGTAGACGAGGACGGGTACGCCCGTCGTCTGGTAATACTTCTGGAGCTCCCACCGCAATCGGAAGACAAATCGGGTTATCCTTAGAGGACCGTGCAGCCACGGAATGTACAAGGTTGCAACGGCTGCTCAACCTGCACCGGTTACTGCATTACAAGCCTCCAGAATTTCGTCGAACAGCTGGCACCTTCGCCTGGGTCACCCACATCAACGCGTCCTGGATAATATTTCTATTAGCAATCCTGCTTTACACATTTTATCTGCTAAATCTGTTTGTACTACTTGTATGTCGTGTAAAGGTCAAAAGCTAGTATTTGAAAACTCGGTTAGCCGAACTAAATTTCCTCTTGAATTGGTTCATTCCGACGTTTGGGGTCCATCCCCGGTTTCGTCCAACCAAGGGTTTCGCTATTATCTCATATTTGTAGACGATTTTTCTCGTTTTACTTGGCTCTTTCCTATTATGCACAAGTCCGATGTAACTAATACATTCATTCACTTTACTACTTTCATAGAAAAACAAACAAATTTCAAACTCCAAACCATTCGTACAGATGGCGGTGGTGAGTTCGTTAATAATCGTTTTCTCAATTTCACTAAGACTGCAGGTATTCAACACCAATACTCATGTCCCTACACTCCGGAACAAAATGGAATTGCGGAACGTAAGCACAGGCACATCATTACCACAACCCGAACTCTGTTACAAACGGCAGGTCTCCCGATGGCCTTCTGGCTTGACGCAGCACTAACGGCCACTTACCTGATCAATCGGTTGCCATCTCCCACGACAAATAACATTACTCCACTCAAAAGAATGTTTAACATTCAACCATCATATGAACATCTTAGAGTTTTTGGATGTCAATGTTTTCCTCTGGTACCGTCAGGACAGCGCACAAAGCTTATGCCAAGCTCTCCCTCATGTATCTTTTTAGGCTACTCAGAGATGTCCAAAGGCTATAAATGTCTTAACCCGGTAACTAATAAAATTTTTGTTTCAAGGAATGTTGCATTCAATGAATCTGTTTTTCCTTACGCAGAAACTCTCTCTAAGCCTACTCAATCTAAGAACCAACCACCACATCAATTACTTATACCCCACTCCATCCGACATTCCTGCAATATCGACAGCAATGTCTTTAGCTCCACTTCTCAGTCATATAATAATACTACCTCCCAACAACATGACCTGCCAGTTAACACTGGTCCTACTACGGCATCTCTACCGTCCCGTGACACAAGCGCCAAACATCAGATGACTACCAGGTCCAAGACGGGATCTCTTAAACCCGTCCAACGCCTCAATTTACTTCATCAAACTCAAAATCAAGATGATCCAACCACATACAGCGAGGCAAGCAAAACATTCGAGTGGCGACAGGCCATGGCGCAGGAATTTTTCGCTCTCCAAAAACAAGGCACCTGGACATTGGTGCCACCGCCTGTTAACAATAAAATTCTCGGCTCCAAGTGGACATATTGGACCAAGTATAATTCTGATGGTTCTGTGGCAAGATACAAAGCGCGTTTGGTAGCTCAAGGGAATCAACAGGAATACGAAATTAACTATCAGGACACATTCAGTCATGTCGCCAAAATTCCTACTATTAGGATTCTCTTCATGGTGGCTCTATTTCATAATTGGCGTATCCAACAACTCGACGTCGCCAACGCATTTTTGCACGGCGATATCCACGAGACCATATACATCCAGCAACCTAAAGGTTTCGAAGACGCCACTAATCCTCTTCATGTATGTCGGGCTACACAAAGCCATCTACGGCCTGCGTCAAGCTCCCAGACTTTGGTATACAACCTTTACCTCCTATCTCCGTCAGCTCGGATTTTCTCACAGTCAGGCGGATCCTTCTCTTCTCATAATGCACAAGGCGACTACACACATCTACCAATTGGTCTACGTCGACGATATACTCCTCACCGGCAACAACGAACAAGCCATATCTGATCTCATCGTCAAGCTCAAATCCAAATTCTCTATGAAACAACTCGGCTCGGCAAATCATTTCCTTGGCATTAAGATAGATCAAACCTCAGATAAGTACTTTCTCTCTCAAAGCTCTTATGCCAAATCTATACTTCAAATGGCCGAACTACATAAATGTAACTCGGTCGCTAATCCCTCCATTACAAAAATTACAGCTACTCAGCAAAGCGACCAGCCAGTCTTTGACGCCTTACGCTACCGGCAACTCATTGGAAGCCTTCAATATCTCACACTAACAAGGCCGGACATTGCCTATGCGGTCAATAACCTCTCTCAATACATGCACAATCCAGCTCCAATTCATACAATAATGCTCAAGAAACTCCTTCGATACATTCAAGGCTCCACAGAATTCAGACTACCAATTACTCGATCCAGTCTCCGTCTTCGCACGTACTCGGACGTGGACTGGGCATCGGATCCAGCGACTAGGAAGTCTACATCAGGATTTTGTACGTTTCTTGGAGATACATTAGTCTCATGGACGGTGAAGAAACAAAATATGGTATCTCGTTCATCTACAGAATCGGAATACCGAGCATTAGCCTCTGCTACCGCCGATACCATATGGATTAAGCGCCTGCTAACGGATTTCGGTGTTACGCACTCAGATCCAGTTGATGTATTTTGCGACAACATGTCGACAATCGCCTTAGCCAATAATCCCGTCTTCCACGCTCGTACGAAGCAAATAGAAATTGATCAAAGATTCATACGTGATCACATTTTGAATAAAGTTATTCGCCTTCTACCCATCAGTACGATTGATCAAATTGCGGATATTCTTACCAAACCATTGGCTACAACGAGATTCAAACTGCTTCGGGACAAACTAACCATTACTACTAATACTTAGTTTGAGGGGGAATGTTAAGAGCAATTATAATATTTACTCTTGTATTCTGCTATCCAATTAGATTATGACAAGTGTACTTAGTTATACCAGCTATGGCTATAAATACCATACGGCTATCACTGTAATAGTTAAGAAAGTAATAAAACATTCTTCATGATTTCTTTATCTCCTTGCTGTTTCTCTTCTTCTCTACTTGCTTGCGTTTCTACAGATACCCTATTCCAAAAAAAAAAAAAAAAAACTTAAATTTACGCTTCATTTGGGACAGTTTTTTTACTGTTTCTTAAAATAATTTTTATACTAAAAATTTTCTTTAAGAAACAGTAAGAAAGCTTTCCCCATTGAAACCTTAAAACTTACGTATGTGATGTGTATGAATTTGTCATAATTAACTCAAAAGCCAGTAGAAAAAATAAAATCTAAGTTTAATTTAAAAAAAATTGAGCTTGAGTTAGCCCGATTATTACTCGAGTTAGATTTAGATTTGAAATTATGATTTCATTAATTTTTAAGTTGATTTTGATGATTTGAAAATTTTGAAATTAACTCAAAATTGACATGATAATCATTCAAATTTAAGTTGAATGGTTGTCATGTAAGTGGGTCAATTTAAATAGGTCGTATTGATATCAAAAATTATATGACCTCTGTTTAATTAACGGGTCTAATTGGTCGTTTTCGGCTAAGTGGTTTTATATCTAGGAAGTTTTGCGTATAAAAAATAAAGATTCATATAATTATTTCATGTTCGTGTCAGGTATATTCAATTCAAATTAATTTCAAATTTAATCTGAACCCGACCTACTAACCCTAATTGGGCTCCCAATAAAAGAAGAGGTTACAAACCAATATTAAATTTAACAAAGGGGTGAAGAAAACCCTACCAAGCTTGATCAAATGAATGGCAAAGTAGAGCTAAAATATTCTATTTATTTTATATTTAATTAATAAATCTTAAAAATATAAAGTATATGAATTTATTGAGGAGCTGAACCCAACTATTAAAGCAATGACGAGTAGAGCTTTAAAAGTCGTACACGGAGTACCTGTGACTGGCGGCGCGGCAGCACGTGCGTGATCTCGACGGTTAACTGCATTGTACGAGTGCTGGCATCGAGCCGGTCAAAGAATTAGATGGCTGAGATCGAGCCGGACTACATGCTTATCTTCATGATTTTGTAAAACGTGTGTTGCACGGGATGAAAGATTGGTAGGGCTTCTTTATAGCCATTCAGGAACGATCAAGTGGCTGAGGAAGCTCCATTAAACTAGGGCTGTCAAATATTTATTTGATGACAAATATTCATCATTCGTGAGCTCTGCACCGTTGAATGAGTTCATTTTTTTATTGTTTTTAGAGTTAAATTAACCTATATTTAACCCTAAAAATGAGCACTCATTTTCTTGAAAATTTGGATGGATAAGATTTCGTTTGGGTTGACTTTTTTGTTGCTTCTTAAAACGACGTCCTAGTATAAAAATTTAAACTTTTGTATTAAGAAAATGTTTTATGAACCAGTAAGAAATTGTCCCAAACGAAGCCTAAATTGTAAGTTTAAGATAAACTGAATCTGATGAGGCGAGTGAGAATACTCATCACGTAATGTCTCACCACGTAAGCCTAAGTTGTAAGTTTAAGTAATCCATGTATTACTTAATGCATTTTGGAAACTATAAGATCAAGAAAAGTTGATGGTCACTCTCACCCCTCTTAAATTTAAAATACATTCATGCAGCCATCTATAATATAGAAGTTTTATTTTTAAACTCTTTGTATATCTTCTGGAATTTTTACTGAGTTAAGTAAATCAAAATATAAATTCTCAAGTAGCACGTGTAGAGATTTCAAGAACAGAACTGCAACAACAGAGAGGAAAGGAAAGAATGGACTAGATGATCCTATAGGACCAACTAGTGATCTATTTATAGTAAGCAGATGAGTACATGGCAGTATTGTAAAATATGCATAAATTCTAATTACAGTATTATTATACAGTGCTTCTAATATCCCCCCTCAAGCTGGTGGTTCTTCAGAAACAGTAAGCTTGGACTGTATAAGCTTGAATCTGGTCGTGGACAAGGGCTTGGTGAGGAGATCAGCCGTCTGGTCAGCCGTGCTAATAGGAAGAAGACTGATATGATTGTCCTGAATGTGCGATCGGACGAAGCGTTGATCAATCCCATGAGATCAACGTATCTCCAAGGAATGTGCAGTATCCGGACGTGGATCGGCGGGTATCGGGATCGCCCGCCCAATCTGCATCGGATAACGTTTGAAGCAAGAGCTGGGCTTTTGAAATGGGTAACCCGAATGTGAGAGTGCCTTTGACATATCTGAGTAATCTTTTGAGGTTGTGAGCGTCATACTGAGAGGGATTTTGCATATGTTGTGACAGGGAGTTGATAACATATGCTATATCCGGTCTAGTGATTGTTAAATACTGAAGCGATCCAATAATTCGGCGGTAGGTAGACGCGTCCGATAGATGGGAATCTTGCGGAACCGAGCTCTGGACTTTGGTTGAGGATGGATTGGCTACAGGATTACAGGAAAGAAGATTAGATTGAAAAAGAATAGATTCAGCATATGTTCATTGAGATAGAAAATACTTATCTTTGAATGACTGAATCTTAATTCCCAGAAAATGGTGCGCCTGTCCCAGATGTTTGATCGTGAACTTGTGTTGCAGTTTGGTAATGAGTTCCAAAATAGCCTCGGGGCTACTGCCGGTGATCAAAATAACATCCACTTAGACAAGGAGATACATTCTAACGTGATGTTGATCGAAGATCAACAATGACGGATCGGCTTTGCTGTGCTTGAAGCTAATAGTGAGGAGATGATCAGTAAGAGTAGTGTACCACTGCTGCGGTGTCTGTTTAAGGCCGTAGATAGCTTTGCGAAGGAGACAGACATGATTAGGTCGGTTAGTGTCTTCGAAGCCCTTCGGCTGCCTCATGTATACAGTTTCATGGAGTTGCCCATGAAGGAAAGCGTTGGCCACGTCCAGCTGGTGATCATCCCAGCCATGGTGAAGGGCCACCGTGAAAAGTACCCTGATGGTCGGGAGACGAGCTACCGGGCTGTAGGTTTCACCGTAGTCGAGGCCGTATTCTTGACGATTCCCTTGTGCCACTAACCGAGCTTTGAATCTTGTTGTAGAACCATCAAAATGTAGCTTCTTTCGAAAGGTCCATTTACACCCAAGTATGGATGCCTGCGGTGGTCGTGAAACAAGAGTCCACGTCCCCTGTTTTTGTAAAGCCAGGAACTCTTCAGCCATGGCGTTCCTCCATTCACGGTATTGACTTGCCTCTACGAATATGGATGGTTCGGGAGGATTGGGAAGAGACTGGTGATGAAGAAGATTTAGGCGGTTCAGAGGACGTAGAGATCCCGTTTGCAGCCGAGTGATCATGTGATGTTTGACTGGCTGAGGTGGTGATAGGGATGTACGCGTGTTGCTTGTGGGTAAGGACGGTGGACTGTACTCAGTATGGGATGACTGAGGTGGTGATGATAGATGGGGAAAAGAACTTGGTGGCTCACTTGAGTTGATAGCAGCCTTATTTAGGGAAGATGTTGGAACAAGTAGCGATGGTGGGATGCCAAGAGTGATAGACGTTTGCAGAGGTTTAGTTTGTTGAAAGGGAAACAGATCCTCTATGAACTGAACATGCCAAGAGATTGTCATTTGATTTGTGTCAAGGTTCATGCATTTGTAACCTTTGTGGACATCCGAGTAGCCCATGAACACAGAAGGATTTGCTGTTGGTTGCAATTTGTTCCTGTGGTGGCTCGCCGTGAGCGGATAACACGCACATCCGAATACGCAGAGATGCTCATAGACGGGTTGTGTGTTGAACATGAGCTGCAGTGGAGACTTGTGGCCAGTGTTAGAGGATGGCAGCCTCTTAATGAGATAGGCCGCTGTCATGACGGCATCCGGCCAGTAGGAGTGGGGAACTGCAGCTGTGTGAAGAAGTGTACGCATTGTTTCCACGAGATGCCGGTGCTTCCTCTCAGCTACGCCGTTTTGTTTCGGAGTATACGCGCAGGATATTTGATGGTGAATGCCATGAGTAGTTAGAAAATTCTTAAGTTTTTGGTTAAGAAACTCACCGCCCCCATCAGTACGGATCGCCATGATTTTGCGCTGAGTTTGTCGTTCAATATACGTAACAAAATTAATGAAAACATTTGCTACATCAGATTTAAAATGAAGTGGAAAGATCCATGTAAACATGGAAAAATCATCAACAAATGAAATATAATAGCGAAAACCTTGATGCGAGGTGACCGGAGACGGTCCCCAAACATCAGAATGGAGTAATGCTAGTGGATAAAGTTGCCTCGTTACAGAACGTGCAAATGGAAGCTTATGGTTTTTACAGGTAATACAAGAAATGCAATTAAAATTCTGCGAGCTCGTGTGAAACAACTGGTGTGAACTAGCTATATGCTTTAGTGTCTTAAAATTCGGGTGGCCCAGACGGTGATGCCACGTTATTGCCGACGATTTGGATGCAGTAAGTCCTACAGGAGGTCTTCTTGATTCATCACTTGGAATTGGGTACAGACCATTCTTGCACGGCCCGTGAAGAAGCAATTGATTCGTCATCAAATCCTTGAAAGAAAAACCCGATGGATCAAAAGTGACGGAGATGTTATTATCTTTAACCAGATTAGATATAGAGAAGATTGTAAGAAATTGAGGGAATGTGAAGAAGATTGTTAAAGAAAAGCTTACGAGAAAGGGTTGGAAGGAGACTCGTGCCCGATTAAGCAATGGGAATCGACCTTCCATCCCCTACGGTTACTCTGTCCGAGCCTTGATATGCAGCCGCTTGAGATAATTGCGCGGGTTCGTTCGTCATATGAGATGACGCCCCAGAATCAAGAAACCATTCAGGTGAGGGATCGGTTGAAGCAAGAAGAGCATTGCCAGATCTGGGATTGTTAGAAGATGGGTTGTAATTGGTGTTGAGTCTAGGCTAGCAAACATATGCGGTGTGACCCCGTTTCGCACAAATTTGATAGGTGACCGAGGGCTGCGAATTGGAGCGAATGTTGGGGTTAGCGTTCTGAGATGGATGGCTATGGCCTCGTCTTCCCCGGCCTCAGCGCGTGTACAAAGCCGAATTGGAATTCGACGACGGAGGTAGACGAGCGGCGTCCATTTGAACGTGAATTTCCTCACTCATCAGCAGCGCATACAGATTGTCCAGGCTGATCGGATGCAACATTGTTCGGATGGACGTCTTGAACGATTGGTACACCGGAGGTAACCCATTCAAGATGTAGAGAATGACATCCTCCGTGTCTACCGTTGATCCGACCGAGGCTATCTGATCGACGATTTTCTTGATCTCAGTAAGGTATTGAGTCATCGAAAGGTTCTTCATGGAGAAGTTATGTAGCTCATTTTTGAGCTGAATCACCTTCGATCGACTGGAAGATTTAAACCGAGTTTCAAGAACCCGCCAGATCTCGGAGGTATGATCGAGATGGATGATGTAAGGGAGAACCGAGGCTGAGATTGTTGAGCTAATTGCCGCAACGAGATTCGTGTTCGTGACTTGATCAGCAGGCATTAGAGGGCTTGATTCAAGAAAAGCTTCGAATCCATTAGCGTGGAACAACTTCGTAATCTGGCTCCTCCAGATCGGATAGTTTTCCGTGGAAAGTTGATTGGGAACAAACGTTTTGAGATTGGAGACAAGGAATTTGAGAGACGGAGAGATTGCAGAGTGATTCGAAACAGCACCGTTCGTTGCAAGTGAAGGAGACGAAGGAGATGCTTGTTCCGCTTGATCCGCCATTGAGATCCTCTAGGATCGAACGATGTCTGATACCATGTAGAGATTTCAAGAACAAAACTGCAAGAACAGAGAGGAAAGGAAAGAATGGACTAGATGATCCTATAGGATCAGCTAGTGATCTATTTATAGTAAGCAGATGAGTACATGGCAGTATTGTAAAATATGCATAAATTCTAATTACAGTATTATTATATAGTGCTTCTAATAGCACGGAGTCTTCCTGATATAAACAAGGAAAATGACGAATTCAACTAGTAGATGAAACAAATTAAATTCAGACCAACATACTGATGAACTTCAAGATCAACGACACATAAGTTTACAAGGCCATAAGATTTACCTTTAGCAATGTACAAAAGAGTTGGCGTTCGAAGAGTATACATTCGATCATATAGAAATTGTTAAAACCTCAAGAACCTTAGACATTCACAAGACATTCATAAGAGTGTACGGTCGATCATTTAGAAAATTTTATTGAACCCTAGATAGTCGGCATTGAAAGGATTAAGGCTAACATTCGATTAAGATTAAACGCCTTTAGAATATTTGCCTAATGAGGCGATCACGATTGGCGATGTAGCGTTAACTATCGGCGAGAATTAGGAATGATAGATGAAGAGAGAGCACACAGTTAACGGGCATTTGAAGGTGTTCAACAAATTTGAAGAAGATGAAAGAACAAGAAGCAAGCAAGATAACTTATTATAATGATTGATCATGATCTTGCTCAGTTAGTGCCAAAACAATCTCGCTCAGCTAACACCAAATGAGTATATGTCCTATTAAATATTTTTTAAGGCACTTGAATAAAAGTGTCTTAATATATATGTAGCTAAAAGTTATATTTTATAGTGAATAAATAATGCTCCTTAAATTAAAAATTGAGAGAGAGAGAGAGAGAGAGAGAGAGAGAGAGAGAGAGAGATTGTATCCCTTGAAATTAAAGTAAGCTATTTCATCTCCTCTTAACTTAAATCCTAATTGTGCTAATAGTCTCAACCAACGAATTGAACCAATTTGTTATAATGCATATTATAAGAATTAATAATATAAAATTTTAATATTATAAATATATTATTCTTAAATTATATTTATATTTATAAAATTTTATTAAATAATTTTATAAAAATTATTAAATCCTCATATATTTATATTATGTTATGTTAATTTTATTAATTTTTAATAATATTATTATTTATTATATCTTCCCGTTCGACCGATCAAACCGTAAACCTCTCATTTTTCTAGTTCGTTGTTTGGTCCTATTTTTACAACCTTGTATTTACCAAATTAAATCTTGAAATTTACTAATATATATATATATATTTTAAATATCACCAACTAAATTAATTTACACCTACACCAAATCCCCATTTCTCTCAAATTCAGAGAATGACAGCTCCTACTAAATATTTCAAGCATTAGAACCTAACGGTTTCCGACCAAAATAAGAGAGCTCCTCCGCCTCCCCTATTACAAACCCCGCACCACGCCACCATCCCTCCTTCCGCCTTCCCATCAACGCCTCTCCTTCCCCTCCCCGCCTTCTTCCCCAGCCCTCCCTCGCCCCTAGCGATGTTAACGGGCGGCGGCGGGTACTTCCCTTCCCTGCCGCCGTTCCCTTTCAACTTCCACCTCCTCGAAGTCACTCTCATCTCCGCTCAAGACCTCTTCCCCTCGTCCCGTTCCATGCGCACCTACGCCGTCGCTTGGCTCCGCTCCGACCAGCGCCTCCGCACGCGCCTCGACGCCGTTGGCCACACCGAGCCCACCTGGAACGACAAGTTCGTCTTCCGCGTCGACGACTCCACTCTCCGCTCTGACACCTCCGCCATCCACGTTGACATCTACGCCGCCCGCCCACGCTATCGTCCCGGATCCGACACTCTGCTCGGCACTTCTCGCGCTATTCTCAGCACTCTCCGCCCCTCCTCTGCCACCAACTTCGTCGCCCTGCAAATCCGCCGGCCCTCCTCTCTCCGCCCGCAAGGTATTCTCAATATCGGCGTCGCTCTCATTGACGCGTATGTCCGAAGTCTCCCCATTTACGCCGATCTCGGCGCATCTGCTTTCGCCTACCATGATCTTATCGCGAGGCCTGCGAAAAAGGTCAAAGCTTTGATCTTGCCACCGGAGCAGAGGGAGGCCGGGCTGGATAAGAGCGGGTCGGGGGGCGGGGTGGGGGAAAAGGAGCGGGTGGCATTGGAGAAGAAGTTGAAGAAGTGGAGGTCGGAAATTCCGGCGATGGAGGTTAAGGAGGCGGAGGTAAAGGAGGACGAAGGGAGTTCGAGGGGGAAGCCGAGGAGGCCACGGACATTGTCGTGCTTCAGTATTGCAAGGCAACTCGCAGATGACATCGCCGAGAACGACGCTAGCAGCCGGAGTAGCAGTAGCCGCCGCCGTTGAGACTGGAGGGCTGGATTCTGGATGGAAATCAATCACTTCTTAGTGATTTGTCTGATATGTTGCAGATCAAATGGTGGTCGTCTCAGAAATTCTATAAATAATTCTTCATTTCTTATAGAGATTTGCGCCTTTATCATGTCATGATGTATGCTTGAGATCAAAATTATATTTTTTTAACAGCATGATTTGTTGTGATTTATTACTTAGTTTTTTGGTATGAAATTATTTTTGTTTGTGGTTTTTATTATACTTTTTATCATAAAGTATTATTAAAAATAGTAGACTCAGTATATAAAAATAAGGTTGTCACCCTCTAGGGCTAGGTTTCATTTCATACCATCCTACAACATTATCATCTTGGATCGCTCGTATCTTTCGCCAAATCTAAGTCTTCATAAAAATAACCATCAAGCTTGCCAACAAGAAATAACATGTGACCTACTTCGAGCAAACTTGGTCACAAAATAGGAGAGTCACCTTCTAGAGCTAAATTTTTAGCAACATGTACTCTTGCGGGTGATTTATAAGATCTTCCAAGAAGAAGGGCGAGCGAGTATAAGGACTGCTGGATTACTCTTAATCATTCAGAGTCTACATTAACATAGTGAGAGAATGATCTATGTTCTTAGAATTCATAGAATTATTTTTTACTTAAGATGTAGGATCCAAATTTATTTCCAAGGGAAATCTTAACCCTATTTAGGAGACTAACTAGAATGACAAAGCAAGATAAAGGAGAGATGTAAAGTAAGGAGAAAAGGTTTTAAAATTTTCTTACTCTTTATGCATAGTGAAAGTTATAAGAATTCATAAAGATGCCTTCTGAGTTTTGACCATTTATTTATAAGGTTGGAAATAGTACAAAAGATGATACACCTAAAGAATAATCCAATAAATACATCATTAGTTAGATTGATACAGACACGTGGATAAGATTATGGTTAACATGTTGACAATCATATCCGTTATAGCCCTAGGGCACTACCAGTGAATCCCAAGGATGCGTGCCTTGAGAGAGTGCGTATGGAGAGTAACCTCTTAGGGAAGTGTGTTAGCTATACATGGTAGTTGTTGTTATAGAGCCGGAATAGATCAGCAACTCTTGCTAATGGGGCGAGTGGTCATTGAAACAAAGGTTTGCATTCTTTATTAGAAGAGTTCTTCTGAGATGATCTTCTTGGTGGAATGATTTTTTCTGATACGAGCACTTCTTAAGTGGGACAAATATTCCAAACAAGTTACTCATGACCAAGGCAAGTGCCCTCTTATAACAACCCAAACGATCTCACCATCGTCCCGGCCGATCCTGGGGAAAAATCACTTTCCCAGCAGCTACAGTAAAGGAACGAGGTCTCACACCACTTCACTCTTTAACCATGCTCCTCTGAGCTAATTACCTCCCATTATCAAGCCCCTTAGAGGCGAGTAGGGGCGGAACCCCCGTGTGACCCTGTAGGGTTAAAAAAAAGTTTTAGGAGGAGGTCTTTTTGCCCTTCCTAATTAACATATTGTTTTAAAATGATGCACATTTGTGATGTATTACTGCTAATGTTGATGTGATTTATTTTAATGATGTTGATATTTTAGGTTATTTAGAGATTTAAAATTTATTTAAATAAAGAAAAGATATAAATATTTAATATATAAAATTTATATAAGCATGGGCCGGCATACAATTTGAAAACTCGCTAGAATGAGCGCGGACCTGAACCGCCAAGTCCTTTGGCTATTAGAGAAATGCTCTCGCCTCCCGCAACTCAAGCAGCTCCAGGCCTTCCTCACAACGCTCGGTCATAGCCAGACCCAGTTCTTCTCCTTCAAGCTCGTCCGTTTCTGCACCATGGAACTTGCCGACCTCTCCTACTCTCGCCTTCTCTTCGACAACCTTGGTAGTTTGATCGAAGCGGGTTTTGTTTTTGGAACATTGTTCGAACCAAGCTTGACGGCATGGAATTCTATGATTAACTGCCTTGCACTTCATGGGCATAGTGAGCGTGCCATTGCAGTCTTCAATGATATGGAAAATCAGGGATCCAGACCTGATGAGATTACTTTTGTCGGGCTTCTGAATGCTTGTACTCACGCCGGATTGGTCGATGAAGGGATGAGTTATTTCAACTCCATGAGAAGAACTTATGGGATTGAGCTGAAGATCGAACATTATGGATGTGCGGTAGATCTTCTTTGTCGAGCTGGGAGATTTGAAGAGGCAATGGGAGTAGTAAAGGACATGAAGATTGAACCTGATGAGGTTATTTGGGGTTCTTTTCTGAATGGTTGCAAGGTTCATGGAAATTTCAGTTTGGCAGAGTTTTCAGTTAAAAAGCTTATTGAGATTGATCCAAGCAATGTTGGTTATGGTGTGATGTTAGCAAACTTGTACAGCAAACATGGAAAGTGGGAAGAGGTGGGACATGTTAGGAAGATGTTGAAAGATGGTGGAGGGAAGAAGTTACCAGGCTGCAGTTGGATTGAGGTGGATAACAGGGTTCACCAATTTTACTCAGGTGATAAATTTCATCCAGAAGCTGATGTGATTTGTGGACTATTAGAAGAGTTAGCTGGGCTGTTAGAACCTTAACAAGAACTATTTTAGCTGGTTTTTACATTTCTGAGTTGATTCTGACTCTGCAAGCTGAGTTTTTCCTGATTGGTGATCTCGGTGAAAGATTAAATTCATTCAAAATATGGAGCTCATCTGTTGATAGATCTGAATAGTTCTGTTTAACCACTGATTTTGCTGGATTAGAAGAACTGAAAGCAGTATTCTGCAGAACAAAAGAACCATTACCAGCATTTTCTTTTTCCTTTTGAGGTTTACAAGGCATAATATGGGGTAAACTAATTTACTTTCTTACGTCATTGTACACATGATTCATCATTGAGAGCACACCTGCACCAAAAGAATAATTAAGCTTGCAGCAATATGAGCAGCTTATACTATAGTCTAACCAACAAGAAGAGCTTTTCTTTTGTTGAATCTGTAAAAAAAATTATTTGATGATTAAGATACAAGATCTGAAGAAAAAGGCTTCATAATCATCAGCTTTACACAATACAAATTTTAGTTGATTCGACTAGCTAGATATTATATTAATCTCAAAACAAATCTAACTCGAAAGTTCTTCACTCGAAGTAGGTTGTTTTCATTTACAATGTATATGTCTTATTCTTTCGCTTGTTTATTAGTAGAATGATGTCAAACTTTTTGCTCCAATGCATTTTCAGTTATGAGGAGATTTAGATGGTTGCTATGCTGAATACAAGCTGTTATAAATCGATTTTTTGTACAGAGATTTGACTAATTATAACAGAATGTTTTGTTGCCCTTCAGTGTTTTTGTTGAAGTTATAACAGAAATCATTATGGCAGGCATTTCACAGTTACAGCAGTGTTGGGTTGTAGATTATTCACCTGAAGCAGCTGCTTGTAATCTCGGCCTTGACACTCTTGGATAATTGTGTTCTCGTTTAAAACCTAGATGATAGGGCTAAAGGCTTGTTTGGGATGACTTTCTTACTGCTTCTTAAAGTAGCTTTTTAAAACTTCTTTAGTAGCAGTAAAAAAGCCATCCCAAACGAAGCTTAAGTTAACATCCATCAAAATTTTGTTAAAGTTTTCTTCTTTCTTGAAGAGTAAGGATCTTTGTATAGTAACACTGTAAGCGAAGTGTATTGGTTGCTTAACCTTTGGTCTACCATTTAGAATGTTCTGACATGACAACAGAAACTTCTCGATATAGGTTCCCTTTTAGAAGATCATCTATTCCCACCTCAACAGTTTGGAAGCGTGGAATGGTTGGCTGATTTTATGGTTTCTCTCGGCCTTTTTTTGCAAGCAGCGGAGGTACGGCTTTGCATCTTATGTTAGAAATTTTAAAAATTATAAATGTTAGTGTTGCGTCCTGGAATATTCGTGGCGGTAGAGAAATATATAGTTTAACGTCTTAGCATTGTATTAAGATCCAGCACACAATCAGATAAGTGAGAGGGTGTAGCATTCATAAGAGACACCAGAGTTTTTACGTGGAAAACCCCTAAAAATGAGAAAAACCACAGGGCCTGGCCCAGTTTGAATGAATCCACTAGTATTTGCAGTCGATTACAAATGAGGCCCTTCTTAGGGAGAAGGCCTTGGCTTGATGGTACAAATGTACATCACATAGAGCGCATTACATGATGGGAGTTACAATAATCAGCAAAGACATGCTTGTTTGGCCAGTAGGACCATAGTTGATAAGATAGATGTCGGAAAGACCGTAGTTGTCAGGAGACCAGGGTCAGAAAGACCGTTATCTAGTGATGGAGGTCGAAAGGATCGTATTTGGCAGGAGACCAGGGTTAGAGAGACCGTTGTCTGGTGATGGAGGTCGGAAGGACCATAGCAGGTGATGCAGGTCAGGAGGATCATACTTGGCAGGATACAGGGGTCTGAAAGATCGCAGTTGGCAAGAGACCAGGATCAGAAAGATCGTTGTCTAGCGATGTAGGTCAGAAAGACCGTAGTATTCTGGGAGAACTCTAGGCATCAAGTGGTGGCCTGGTGGAGCTCAAGGCCTCCAGTGACGGCTTGGCAGATGTCCGAGCCTTATGTGGTGGCCTGGTGGAGCACAGGGTCTTAGGTGGTGGCCTGGTGGAGCACAGGGTCTTAGGTGGTGGCCTGGTGGAGCACAGGGCCTTAAGTGGTGATCCGGAAGAAGTCCGAGCCTCAGGTGATGGTCCGGCGAAGGTCTCCGGTAGAGCAACGACGTTAGGCGGTGGTTCGGCGGAAGTGAGGGCCTCAAGTGGTGGTTTGACGGAGCAATGACGTCAGGCGGTGGTCCGGCGGAGGTGAGGGCATCAAGTGCTGGTTCGGCGAGCTGAGTTATTTCAACTCCATGAGAAGAACTTATGGGATTGAGCTGAAGATCGAACATTATGGATGTGTGGTAGATCTTCTTTGTCGTGCTGGGAGATTTGAAGAGGCAATGGGAGTAGTAAAGGACATGAAAATTGAACCTGATGAGGTTATTTGGGGTTCTTTTCTGAATGGTTGCAAGGTTCATGGAAATTTCAGTTTGGCAGAGTTTTCAGTTAAAAAACTTATTGAGATTGATCCAAGCAATGTTGGTTATGGTGTGATGTTAGCAAACTTGTACAGCAAACATGGAAAGTGGGAAGAGGTGGGACAGGTTAGGAAGATGTTGAAAGATGGTGGAGGGAAGAAGTTACCAGGCTGCAGTTGGATTGAGGTGGATAACAGGGTTCACCAATTTTACTCAGGTGATAAATTTCATCCAGAAGCTGATGTGATTTGTGGACTATTAGAAGAATTAGCTGGGCTGTTAGAACCTTAACAAGAACTATTTTAGCTGGTTTTTACATTTCTGAGTTGATTCTGGCTCTGCAAGCTGAGTTTTTCCTGATTGGTGATCTCAGTGAAAGATTAAATTCATTCAAAATATGAAGCTCATCTGTTGATAGATCTGAATAGAATTGTTTAACCACTGATTTTGCTGGATTAGAAGAACAGAAAGCTGTACTCTGCCCAACAAAAGAACCATTACCAGCATATTCTTTTCTCCTTTTGAGATTTACAAGGCGCTGTATGGGGTAAAATAATTTACTTTCAAACGTCATTGTGTCACATGATTCATCATTGAGAGCACACCTGCACCAAAACAATAATTAAGCTAGCAATATGAGCAGCTTATACTAAAGTCTAATCAACAAGAAGAGCATTTCTTTTGTTGAATCTGTAAAAAAAATTATTTGATGATTAAGATGGTGCTTACAAGATCTGAAGAAAAAGGCTTTTGAAGAACTTTATAATCATTAGCTTTACACAATACAAATTTTTAGTCGATTCGACTAGCCATATATTATATTAATCTCAAAACAAATCTAACTCGAAAGTTCTTCACTCCAAATAGGTTGTTTACATTTACAATGTTCATGTCTTATTCTTTCGCTTGTTTATGAATAGAATGGTGTCAAACTTTTTGCTCCAATGCAGTTTCAGTTATGAGGAAATTTTGATGGTTTATCAATCGATTTTTCTGTGCAGATATTTGACTAACTATAACAGTATATTTTTTTGCCCTTCAGTGCTTTTGTTGAAGTTATAACAGATCATTATGGCAGGCATTTCACAGTTACAGCAGCGTTGGGTTGTAGATTATTCACCTGAAGCAGCTGCCTGTAATCTCGGCCTTGACACTCTTGCATAATTGAGTTCTCGTTTAAAACGTAGATGATTGGGCTAAAGGCTTGTTTGGGGTGGCTTTTTTACTGCTTCTTAAAACAGTTTTTTAGTGCAAAAATTAAAATTTATGTATTAAAAAACTGCTTTAAGAAGCAATAAGATTGTCCCAAACAAAGCTTAAGTTAACATCCATCAAAATTTTGTTCAAATGTTCTTCTTTCTTGAAGACTAAGGATCTTTGTATAGTAACACTGCAACCGAGCTGTATTGGTTGCTTAACCTTTGGTCTACCATTTAGAATGTTATGACATGACAGCAGAAACTTCTCAATATAGGTTCCCTTTTAGAAGATCATCGACGATTCCCACTTCAACAGTTTGGAAGCGTAGAATGTTTGGCTGATTTAATGGTTCCTCTCGGCCTTTTTCTGCAAGCAGCGGAGGTACGGCTTTGCATTTTATGATAGAAATTTTAAAAACTATAAATGTTGGATTTAAATTTATTCATTGAAGATATCTGACTTTACTACTAGGTGAGCTCTAGAGATGTAACCTGATAATTTATGAATTTATGTGAGGATGGAGAGAAAGATTGGGAAAAACTCTATAGAAAATAACCTGCTAGCTCAAGAAGTTGAAATAAAAATGGCAAAAGATTCAAAATGTTCCTTTTCACTACTCTTTATTTATGGCATTTGAGGGTTACATGAAAGGTTATATCAATAAATAAATGAATAAACATAAATTAATTAATCTTACTACCAATTAAATTGCCTTAGACATGTATGATACTTTGGCTAACTTGATGGGTGATTTCCTTTCGTAATCTTGCTTTTCGGTCTCGTGACGAGTTTCGTAGTGTTGACTGTTGAGTGCATAAAGGCTAGTAGGTGTAGGTGAATCTGCTGGCGAGTGCTGAGCCGAGATGGCGTAACTGACTAATGTTTTGAAGTCATCAACGACCTATGCTGGAGCTATGGATTGCCTAAAGAGTGGGAGACGAGTGAGTTTGAGTTGTGGGTATGGTGAGCTTTGGGGTCAACCGATCGTAATGAGACGAACTGGAAACCTCTTTTGAATAGATACTTTCTTGTAACTAGGATAATGGCCATAGTTGATGACGCTACATCATAAATAGTGACAAGTGGCTTTGGTGGCTAGTCTTTGTTGGAGGGCTTGTGGTGCATTGAGTAGTTTGTGTAGTTATTGAATGTCTCTTGGAGGTGCAACTTCTCTCCTGATGCCCCGTTAGGGGTGTTAGTGAACAGAGTAGGCTCGCGAGCGGGCTTGAGCTCGATTAGTTAAAAAGCTCGTGAGCCGAGCTTGTCGAGCCAGGAGCTCGAGTTCAAGTTCAAACTCGAGTTTGATGCTGCTTGACTCGTGAGCTCGCGAGCTAGCTCGTTAGTAATTAATTATCTAATACAATATTAATATATTGAGTAATATATATCTGGTGGGAGGTGGGACGCGAACCAAAGACGAACGTGGGCGGGAATTTCTAAAGACGGAACGATGGGTCGCTGGAACTTCGAATGGCTGGTCTAGAATGACCGAACTGCGGGCGCATGCGAGAATTTTGAACGAACTGTGGAACAACAGAACAATGGACGTTAGCTCGCGTGCAGAATTGAGCTGTTCGACGAGCCGACTTGCAGTTCGATGAGTCAAGCTCGAGCTTGCCTTTTAAGCTTGACTCGAGCTCGATCCAATATTCTGACCGACGAGTCGAGCTTGATAAGGCCACTACTCGACTCGTTTACACCCCTATGTCCCATCAAGTTGGGTCTCGGCGGTATGGGTCTAAGAGGTATAAGTTCACCTTCTATGACACAGCAACTACCTGTTGGATTTCTACATAATTATAAAATAGATGATCTTTATCAAGCATGACAAAGAAATTCATAAGACATCTTCAATGCAATGCATTTAATATCAACTACTTAACAAAAACAATCATAATCCACATGACGATTGGTAATTAATCAGCATCACCAAGGAATTCAACCTCAACAGTTGGTTTGGTTTGGACTTTTAGCTACTTCGTTGTCGCTTATGAAATTATTTTGATCTTTGAACTTTAGAGCTTAAAAATAAGTTTAATTTATATTATTTTTTAGCTTCCAAACAATAAAAAATGTCTATTTAATTTAAGCATCAATTTATAATGATAAGTCGGATTCTTAACAAACTTATATTGAGTCAGCGATGCTCTCAACATCATTAATGTTTAATTATTATAATACTATCTAAAATACATAATTAATAATTACTTAATTAAAAGTAGATCTAGGATAAGAATTTAATTGATTAACTATTCAGTAGAAGTTGAATATTTAGACTAATTAGTTTTTAATTAGGATTTTATAAAGATTATTAATGATTTTTTAGTAAAAAATTCTAAAATCATCAACAATAACAACAACATCAAGCCTTTATCCCACTACGTGGGGTCAGTTACACGAATCCTTTTTTTTGCATTGTGTCCTATTAAAAGTTAAATTCTCATTTAAATCTAATAAAGAAAATGTTATTCATAATATTTTCTAACCAAGTTTTTTTAGGTCTGCCTCTACCTTTCTTAACATAAGTCAAATCTAATACCTCTACTCTCCTAATTGGGTCATCGGAAGGCCGCTGTTTTATGTGACCAAACCATCTAAGACGACTCTCTCTAATCTTATCTTCTACTGGAGCTACTCCAACATTTTCACATATATGCTCATTTTGTATCCTATCTCTAAGGGTAAAGCCACCCATCCACCTGAGCATCCTATTCTCTGCCACACTTAACTTAGTATTATACTTCTCTTTTAATGGCCAACATTCGGCACCATAAAGCATTGTAGGCCTCACTACCATCTTAAAAAATTGTAAATCAACAAAGAATAAAAAATTAATTTTATTACTAATCAATAATAGTAATTAATAATTAATGAGTTATTTAGATTAATTAAAGACTAGTAAGGAGTTTAAATAAGTTCATTAATGTCTTATTTATATTTATGATGATAAATTCAAAAGAATTAATAAATTTAAAAATTGGCTAGAAATTAATAATCAATTGTTTATTTAATTTAATTAATTAAAGATAAATTTGATCTTCATTAAGATTATTAAAACCTTCTTCCTAGGGATAAATAATGATTTAATTAGTCATAGTAAACAATAATGAACTATAAGCCTATAATTAATCAAGCTTTTAACTAAGGTAATTATTTAATGCTTCTATACTTAAATGGAGCTTAAGTTAACTTTAACTAAATACAATTTAAGTGATATTTATTAAGAATAGTTCTTACCTAATTATAATTAAGACATCATAAGCTCAAACAAAAGAGCTTAACTAAAAAATACAGCCAAATGCTTTTTGATCAACTTCCCCTTCTCACTTATCAGATGTCTTAATCATGCTTAAAGTCTTAACTTAGCCAGCTTAGGCTTCTTTTTGTTTCCTTTGACACTTATGCTTTGTTTGGAATGACTTTCTTATCGTAAGTACAATGTTCTCTTTCAAAGTACTTCTGGAACACAACTCTTCTTGGCCTTATCAGATGTCTTAATCATGCTTAAAGTCTTAACTTAGCCAGCTTAGGCTTCTTTTTTTTTTTTTTCCTTTGACACTTATGCTTTGTTTGGAATGACTTTCTTATCGTAAGTACAATGTTCTCTTTCAAAGTACTTATGGAAACAGAAAAATGAATTCAGAAGTATGACACAACTCACGTTAGTCTGTTAGTTGGGAGCTTAGACTACGAACTAAGAGGTCTTGGATTCGAGTCTTCCGTATGCGTTATGTTTGTGAGTCTGTCGTAATTGACCTAAATGTCCCAAAAAAAATTGAGAAGTACGAAAAATACGCATTTCCACATGTTTTATTCTGCAGCAGTTGCCATTTACAGGTTGGCAGTTTCTTGTATTGTCAAATCTATGTTGTTGTCTTTTGCGAGTTGTGGAATGTGTTTGTTCCTTCTTCTTTGATAGGTTTTCATAGTTATTGGTTGTTCCATCATATTTGAATCCATATTTCGCATCTAGATTGCATAATTTTTCAGATCCAATACAATATGCTGATGTCTAATAGTTTTCTAACCTCAGAAAGCTTTCGTGTGGCTACAGCCACTCAATTGTTATCTGTAGTTCTCAACTACAGACGGTCTGGTTAAGAGGACAAAGAGTTTGAGAGGTTTTTGTGCTTGGTTAGTTTTAGTGTTCCTGTCAGGAAATTTGAGTTGCATATGCATGAAGGATTCAGCAATGTCTTCACATATTAGAAAGTAGAGTTTCCTAAGACCATCTCCAACCGAAAATCTCACTTTTCACTTCAAAATGCCGTGAATTTAAAAAAATGCTGTGATTCATCCAATCGAACTCCAATTTTGCGAATGTAACGTTCTTTCTTCTTCTCGCACGTTTCTTCGGCAAGTTAGGTAGAGACAGAAAAGTAACAGAGATGAACAGCGCAACATCAATATTGGCGTCCCACTGTTCACCCGCAAGCAAATAGCGGGAGTTTTATCGTACTGCTGAAGCTCTGCAACAACGCCATTCAAGTGTTTGAAGTTCAGATGAAGATGCCCTAAGGCCAATTTTTCAGTACTGTTGTATCCTTCTACACGATATTTCATCACCAATGGCTACCTCGAAAAAAAAAAATTATCTTTAAGTTTTGTTTGGAATGACTTTCCTCCATCTTCTAAAAATAGTTTTTTAAATTTTGTACTAAAAAATCATTTCAAAAAGTAGTAAGAAAATCTCAAATCAAATCTTAGATTTAGGCTTCGTTTGGAATGACTTTTTTAATGCTTCTTAAAGCAGCTTTGTCGTAGAAACTTTTTAATTTTTTAATTAAAAAATTATTTTAAGAAGTAGTAAAAAAGCCATCCCAAATAAAACCTTTATTTGGGACGACTTTTAAGCTGCTTTAAGAAGAATAAGATATGAACAACTCAGCACTAATTTATTTATTTATTTTAATGTGGAGATTAACCTAAAGGTTGTGATATGCCTTAAGCAGTCTTTTTCCTCACGTGATACTAATTTAGGCTTCGTTTTGGTTGGCTTTTTCACTGTTTTTTAAAGCAGCATTTTAGTATAAAAATTCAATATGTTATACTAGAAAGTTGTTTTAAAAATTAACAAAAAATCCGCATCAAACGCAGCCTTAATCACTATTTTAATAAGGTTATAATTGTCACGGTTGACGTTAGCCTGAAAACGACCAGTGCTCCTTCCAAACCGGTCTTTTTCAAATCCGAACCGAATCTACCCGATTGACTTATTGTACTGATAAGTTAACCTATATGACTCGATAACCCAATATGAATAAATAAATGACCTGATTAAACCCATTTCTCATCAGATTTTGCAAAATTTTGAAAAATATTTAATTATTTTAAAAAAAAATTATTACATGTAAGAATCAGATTTTAATTAATGAGATAAATAAATAATTTTTAGAGCACTCGTTTTAATTTAGATAAAAAATTTAATGATCTAATTTTTTTTATTCCATGCCTGTTTTTAATATGATTTATGCAAATTTAAAATATTTTATAATAAGAGTTTAACCAATAATTGCAGGCATGTTATAAAATAATATTGGCTATTAATTTATTATTATTATTATTATTATTAATATTATTATTATTATATTTTTAAAGAGCGTAGACCAGGTGCACTGAAATAGAGGTCCAAAGAAGAGTAAATAAATCAAAATTGAGCATGTGCTCACCATTGTTAGTCGTACTTATTTTAAAATTTTTTGTAATTTATACTAACATTTTTTTTATAATGCATTTAAAATGTGGCTCATCTTGATCTCTTGGTTGGAAGCTTTCAGTACAGACTGAAATGTTATAAGTTTGAGACTTATTATATATATGTGCGTGTTTGTCTTAATGACCTAAAGCCGCTAAAAAATAATGCTACATTTAATTTAATATAATATAGTTATTTCCACTAAATAATTCTTATTTTCTTAAAAGAATTTTGAGTCATTAAGACAAATTCACACACACACACATGTGTGTGTATATATATATGATATAGTATATAATATATATATATAAAATATATTATATATAGTATTATATATATATATATAAATATTATGTATACCTATATGCTCAAATTCACGATCTCTTTGTTGAAGTCAAAGCTCCAACGCAAATATACAAAGATAGTTTGTAATAAATCTGATTTATTACATGAAGTCATTTACACAACTATCTGTTCATTGATTTGGATTAGGAAGTGTTATAATGAGTTTTTGGGTTGTGTTTGGGTCCAACCTAGACTTGACCCATTGCTAACTGCGCTGAGTTGAACCCAAATTATGAAAAACGTGGTCAGGATTCAAAACTCCGACATAACCTGGTTCGGGTAAACCGATTTGACCCGCCAAGCGCACGATGTGTCCTCTTCATGCTTGTTCGTCCCGGTTTGCTGGCTTGGATTCCCGCCAAATCTCTAGCAGAAGCAAGAAAAAAAAGGTCAATCAAGTCCCGATTGGTTTTCTCCAACAAGGAAGTCGGCCAAATCCTCAAAGGAAGACGGTCGAGAAGAGGATCACTATGAAGGTAGTTTATCTTTCTAATCCGTCGCAGCGCTTATTGTCAGAATCTTTCCTCTTTGGGGCATAACCATGGCCAATGGCGACGTGTGCAGTGCTCAATTACTCGTTTCTTTCTGTTACGTGCCTTTAACAGACCAAATCTCGTAAATCCTCCTTAATAGATGGTGAGAAAACAAGAGCTTCCGTTGGCTATGAAGTGGTTATTCCAGTATCAAATCTGGATTAATTCAGATTGTTTTGGGTTAATCAGAACCCGGCACAGTATTTACAAATGAGGTCGAAATCCACGAACTCGAACCCCGACCAATATGGCAAATCAGATTGGTGTTCGACCCAAATTTTTCTGGTCAGATTTAATTGGGTTTCTGGTCGGCGTCAAATTTGACACTCTAATTTTGGATTTTAGCTACTAAATAATAAAGGTTTGGATTAAAAATTTTTTACAAAGTGATGTGTATATGAGTGGTCTTTAATCGGCTCAAAATTCTAATAACAATATATATTGCATCAAATGATTATCCATCACGTATCAAAACCCTAAAGATTGAAAAATTAGGTTCACGCCCAACTTTCATTCGACGACGAGCTTTCCCAACATAAATCAGACACATTTAAAAAACCATTACGGCTTCCTATACCCGCATTCGTTGATTTGGATCCCTTTCATTATGAACCCCCCGGTCGTCGCCGCCGTTCCCGCCGGAATTTTCATCGTAAACGTAAGCAGAACCGCCCGTGCCGAGTAACGTCCAGGCCAGACCAACCTCATCTTTCCGCCGAGATTCGGAGCAAATCCATCTTCCGCAACCCCGTAGAACAGCGCCCCCATGGTCCGCGCCTCACCCATCCGCAAAATCAACCAGGATCTGATCACATGCGTCCGCCAGATAGCCTCCCTCCGCCTCCCATGAGAAGACACATGCGGAGCGGGCCGGGCCTCCCCCGGGTAACGGCCTCAATTCACAAACTCCCTCCTTTGCGAACAGAGCCGCGAATAGCACGCGCCAAGCTCCGCAGCCCGCCGTGGCAGCTGCGCGCTTCTAAAGGGATCATCGTAGTGAAATCTCTTCGCGAGTTTATTGCAAATCCGATGAGCAACCCATCGGCGGCCACGAAGCCAGATTATGGCCGCCCATGGATCCACCACCGCGCAGCCCGCGGTGATTGCGGCGAACCCAACCGAGCAATCCAGTTGCATACGTCGAACACGTTCACAGGTGTCCTGTTAGGAAAGCCACGTTTCCGAAGAGGTTGTTTGAGGGCTGCGGAGCAGCCGGCGAGGGTTTGGGTGACGGCGGCGCGGTCGACTGCGGACCATTGCCGTGGATTGGGAGCCGATCGGCCGTATGTATTTGACCGATCTGATGAAAGGAGCCGGCGATTGAAGCCGTACCAACCGAACCAGAAGCATGAAGGAGCCGAGACAACGAGAAGGTGGGCGCTAGTGGCCGCGGAGGGCAAGGGACGGCCGTTGTGATCGAAATCGGCCGATGCGGGGCCCCTTACGATTAAAGCGCCCCAGAAGCCCGCAATGCACCGACCATGTGGACTACGCCGAGCCTGGCGAAGTCGCATTGACGCCGGAAGCGGAAATAAAAAGGGAGGCGATGGATCACGATTAGCTGCAGCCCCAGCCGTCGGGCGACCAGAACCAGTGAGAGACGAACGGGGTTAGACGAATCCGGTTGAGGAAAGAGAGTAAATAAGATAGGCGACGAATTGGGTGCGCTCCGCGAGGAGCCGGGATGTGATGCCGGCGGCAGCGATTGCGAAGGCCCACGGAAGAAGGAAGTAGGAGTAGTCCGATCCAGGTGATGGGATGGATTATTTAGTGCAAAGAAAGTATGCGGCCGATGAAGCCGTTTGAAGGAGAATCCGAAGGCGAAGGCGAAGCCGAAAGAGGTAGTAGAAAGAGGCCGCCGGCGCTTGCGTCGATGGAAAGAAAGGCGGAGGGAAGGGGACGTTGGTGAAGCATGATGTTCCAAGTGTTCTTGGCGCGAACAGACCCGGCGCAAAGCATAGCGAAGCCGAGTTGCATGGCGAACACCATGTAGGCGGAAAAGAGGAGGTGGTCTGTATCAACAAGCCGTCGTGATATCGACGCTCGTAGCGCCGCCGCCTCAGCTTCGAGCAGATGTATACTCCGCCCGGCGTTGCGTTTCCTGTTCTATCGGCCAGCTGACAGAAGTGGCAGCTAAAGCCGGCGCCGAGCACGTCTGTCCGCATCGACCGTCGGAAGAAATGGAGAAGACGGATGCTACACGACAGAGAACAAATGAGGAAAGAGGAGCAACTCAGATGCCATGAAAATCCGGTCGAGGTTAAGCCAGCAAAAATTAAATTATAATGAACAAAAAAAAGGCCAGCTCAATTTGTGTGGTGTCCCGCGGTTTATCTTGAAAAATCACTTTCCAGCATCCGTTCGCGAACGGTTAAGAATGGCGAAGAATGTATGGTTCACTTTAGGATCTGATGCTGTTTTGTCTTATTCCAGAATCCGCAACCGCACTGAAATTGAGGCGTTATGTCGTGCATATTTGTTCTGTGATAATTTTCCGGAGAAAATATTTGTCATATTTTGAGCTTCTGAACTGAATTTTTTTTTAAATAATGTTGCGTGCTTGAAAATATGTGGCGGTAGAATTGTAAATTCGCGTCCGAGGTTGCCACGTAAATTTAGCAACAAACAGTAAAGAGAATATGAACACGCGGGATTTAAAGCGTGGAAAACCCAAAAAGGGAAAACTACGAGGCCTTGTCCAATTGTAAAATTTCAACTAGTATTTTTATAAAACTACAGGAAACTTGATTTCGTCCCATAAAATCGGGACAATCATGATGTACAATTTTGAAGCCATTGTACAAAGTTTTACAGAATACTGCGTTTCCCGAAAATCCGCAGAGTTCCGACGTACTTCAAGGCGACAGGAAGAGCTTCCGGCGATGGTTGAGAGAGGAACTTCTCTTTCCCCTTTCTTCTCTCTTCTTCTTCTCTCTACTTCACTTAATCCCTTTGTGTAGGAATGAAGCTCTATTTATAGTTTTCTGAGATGGCAATAACCCGTTTAAATAGGCGTGAGATCAGGGGCGATTGGGAGTGGTTTTGAAATGGACGGCCGATATTGAATCCCTTGATCAGTGCACCGTTCTTGGCATATTGAAGACCTTTAATGATGTCTGGATTCGGATCTTGGGCTGTTGGATTCGTCTCGTACGGCCGTTCCGATTCGAGTTACAAGCTCGTTCAAATCGGAACCGTTTGAGTAACTCAAATTGCAGTTTGAACCTTCCAACAGCGCTTCGGGTCCTGATTCGGACCCATTCTGCTCTTGGATGGGTTGATCTATTGGTTCGTTGGTTCAGTATTTCTGAGACGCTCAGTTTGACTATAAACTTGCTGAAATCGGAGTTCATTGCTCCATAAATTAATCTTTGAAATTTCCTCAATAGTTTTATGCTTCGAGTTCGGTGCCCGATACAGAAATAATTGTGATACGTACCAAACTACATATATTCAAATAATAATATATATATTAGTTGTTAAAATATTTATGATGACGATGAGGTTATTAAATTAAAAAAATTATAGGTAATAATAATGCCATCCTAGGAATTATGTGTGCTCAATTTTGTTGTTGGTGATATTTGATGTTCTAATAGTAATGAGCACCTGAAAAATATTTTTTATCCCGCCAGAGGAAAAGCTCATGTTAGATTGAATGTCTTATAATGGGATTAAAATCTGTGTATGATGTCGAAACGTTGGTTCGAGACTAACTAAAATGTGCAATGTTCCTCCCTCAGTTACTGGGAGCGCAAGGCAACTGCTTGACATATTACACATTCTGATTGAATCTCCGGAAGGTGTTCAGTGTCCAGATTACTGCCTCAAAATAATTTAATCTTTGGAAAGGAGATGTAATTGTGAGAGAATCATGATGATGATTAAAGCTAATTGAATTCATTAGACTCTAATACAATATTTTTAGAAGAATAATACATGAAAGGAAGTTTGCCAAGTATTTACAGTATTAGCCCCAAAAAAAAAAATTATTTGCAATTTATTCTCGCAACTAATTTTTATTTTCATCAAGTCATTTCCAGTATAAATAAATATAATTTAATTTATTAATCATTAGATTTTCATTTCAGCTTTTTTTTAATGAAGGAGCACGTTAATCACAAAGAAATTAGTAAGATGAGCATGATTTATTAAAATATTTAAAAAAGAGTCAATTAAGTCCCAAATATTTGGCTCAGTTTATTAAGATAATAAGTATAAGACATAATTATATAATATTATATTCTAATTAATTCATATGAAAATTAGTGCATCTGAAACTTGGTTTGATCATGTGGAACTAATTGAAATTAGATAACATATAATTTCTATTGGTACAATCAAATCCAATAATTAAGCTAAATTTTATACTAAAACAATTAAATAACTTTATACCAGGCCTCGTCGAGAGTTAGGCCAATTAGGGAAATTTAAAACACACATCAACATATGAAGACTCGAACCTTAGGGTGTCAAGTGATCAAGTCGGCTACAAACTCAACTCGTTACAAGCTCGTCGTCCAAATCTTATTGAGCTTCGACGTTCAAGTTCCGATCACTAATAATCGAGGCTCAGTATATTAAACGAGCTCGAGTTTACTCAAACTAACTCAACTTGAAATGCTTGTCAACCCTACTCAATTACATACCTATATTATGTTTATAATTAATATTATTTTAAAATTAATATTATTTTATATTCTATTTTTAGCTTGAATAAAGAGTCGAGTCAAGGCTTTTTCAATCGACCGAGCTCGAGCTTGGTTTTTATACAAGCAAATTGAATTCAAAGCTCATTAAAATAGTCGAGCTTAGTACGAGCTAAAACGAGCTCAGACGATAACATCACTATTGGAGTCGAAGCTTGACTCTTACACCGTTGTTAAACTCGAATCTAGAGTCTTTTGATTATTAGGCCAAAGATCTTAATCACCGAACTAAGTTGAGTTGACGTAAATTGAGGATAGTTTCAAAATAGCAATCATTAGCAGCCATTAAAACCTTAAAAAGTTTACAGAAATAAGCGCTGCCCACAGCCATTTATAGCGTCGGCAGTCAAAAGAAGAATGGCTTCTTTTCAAACAAATATTTAATTACTTTGAACCAGTCTTTCCTTGACAGATTGGGGCATTCTGACCGGTCAAATCTTTAGTTAATATGCTCCATTATGACAAAAGATCAGATAACAAGAGGGTAGGAGCAAGACAGCAAAGCGAAAGGATTATATACAAGCACTTCAAAAATTATTGTTTTATACATTTGATAGATTATTCTTACTATTTACTTAATCCATCGCCCATAACTCCCATCTCATGCACATGAAGATGAGAATGCCTCTTTCGACTTCTCATTAGAAAAATTATTCTATGCGGACAAATCGAATGCCTTTCCGAAAACCAACCAGAATGTGAAGACTTCATAGAGTTCTCTAACTCCTTTGCATAAACTCATAAAGAGTAATTTTTATGTAAAATAGAAATGAAAACGGAAAACTAGATTACATAAGTCTTAAAATCCTCAAGATCTTAAACAAGATGATTTTCACAATCTTAATCGGAAGAAAAACATAACTGATTCATCTTTGAATTCGTTGAATTTCGAATACGGTTCTCTCCCTTCTCCCTTCACTTTCCTTCTTTTCCATGAGTAATCATCTATGGAAGGCAAGATAACTCCTCCTTATGAGAGAGAAGAGAGGACTAATAGTTATTTCCTGCGGATTTGTCATAATAACCGCTCATAGGAGGTTATTTTACAATAACCGCTCATAAGAGGTTATTTGATTAAACGGTCCATAAACGAATGATCAATTATCTTTTCCTGTATCAATAGGATTTAAACATAATAATTTAATTATAATAAATTCAAATATATGGCGCACATAATATTTATATAATTAAATATATACTAAATAATTATATGGACGTCTTCGCATAATTAATATATTTAATTGTTCTAACAATAAAGCACCACATCACTCCGATGCTCAGTTACTGCTGATGTGGCAGAAAAAAAAAAAAAAAAAAAAAAAAAAACATTCTTGTTGGTCTCCGAAATGTCGTTAAACGTCGTTCTCCACAATAATTTCCTCCTATAAATTTGAACCCTCTTCCCCTTGTTAAAATCTGGGAATCAAGCAAATGTCAGCAAATCTAGTAATTATATATCATGTGAACACCCACAAACACACACAACGAAAGAAGAGAAAAACGAAGAAGTCATGGGGGTAAAATTAGGAGGCAATCGAGAAGGACCTAGCAATCGGCTTGAAGTTTTTGAAATGAAGAAATTGTGAGATCCTCAATGAGACCTCATATGGAAGGGGCTATTGATGAAACTAATACCATGTGTAGTCCTCGAAGGAACCAATTAATTTACAGAATAAGATGAAAAGGAATTGCAATGAGATCTTAATACGGGGAGATTATTCTGCGC
>NW_021319460.1:1350381-1499632 GCF_001605985.2 Dendrobium catenatum
GAGAGAATAATAATAAGTTATTAATATTGTGATTTAATATTTTAGAACTAAAGATGCCAAAAATAATATCTTCTTGTAATTAATAAGATATAGAAGCACATATTGATAAACCTATGCTTATTAATTATTTCCTATCATCTTACCTACTGCTTAAATTCTCCATGTTTTTTGCATTGAAAATTCTTTAATCGAAAGAATTTTAAAATAAGAAAATTAAAATAAACTCTTTTTTTTCTAAAATGTGCATAATTTAAGAAACCTTTAAAGTAGTTGGACTAAAATATGGCTTTGTATTTTCCACATAAAGTTTATTTATCAACTATAATATAATATATTGTATTAAAAAATTTGGGAGTTTTCAAATTTTGATTTTAATAAGTATATTTATATATTGTATAATATACAATATATTTATTTCTCAAAATAGTTTTAAACTGTAACATCTTCCAAACTAAATTTTTGGAGGAGTTTAAAGCCAACAATTTTGGTAAAATCTCATTTAAATATATTTTTTGTTTAATTCGGGATTTGCTAAATCCCCACCATTCATAAGAAGTAGAGTCCATTTAATTGGGGAGACTCAAATTATATTAAAGTTGATTATTGGAAATATGTGGGAAAACAACAAAAACTATTACAGGTGCAAGAATAGTTATTCTACCACTAATTTTCAGAAAAACATTAAGAAAAAACTAAAAATAAAACAGAGACAAACAAACTTGTGATGCTGTTTGAAATGCAAAATAAATAGAAAACTATCCCACTGTCCAAAAAGCCTTAACTCGATTGAATAATATTTTTTCTCACAAATTTCAAATCATGAATGAAATTATAAATAACTAAACATTTTATAAGAATTTAACAAAATTAATCCGCCTATGTCACTTGCAGAATATTATTTTAAATCCTCTGAAGACATGCTAAATTTGAATTACAATATTTACAACACTCTATTTGCATTGACGTTAACATCATAGTTTGTAGATTTAGCTTAAATTAAGTTAAACTTGTACAAATAGCCTTTTGAGCAACATAAATCCTATTGTAAGTAAAATCTTGAATCATATTGAAGTCACATCATAGTTTCTTCAATCTTCATTTTCCTACCATTTCAAGCAAAATCTTAAATTTAAATTAATCTCTACTTATAGTAACACAATTAAGAGGGGGAAAATAGTAAACCTAAACACATACAAGATACCCCACCGACCTTTCACCTTCGTGATATTGTATACAGTGCAAACACTTGCGACGGCCAGACCCACCTCCGCACAAACCACGACCTACATATGCCCAGAGCCGTAGGATCATCTCCCGCACACTATTGGTGGGAAAAAATATTATCGCATGTATATTCAGTGTTCTTCTATTTGTAATCGATACTTCATTAAAATAAAGTACAGTCGCGAGAGAATGACACAATATTCTACAATAGATTCAATATCAAAATATTAATTTTTGAAAAATAATATTCTATGATCAAGCACAATTCAAATAATAACATTCATCTTAGAAGATAAACATTAAATTCTATATAATATAGTTTAAAAATAGAAATAGTATTTTTTTTGAAAATTTGATCACTTCTTTAATTAGATACAATAAAGAGAATATTATATCATCTTAAAGATGAATTATGACATTCTTCAGACATTTAAAGTAAGATAATGAGTTTTATAAAATTCATCATTTCTAAAGTTGAATATAATAAATAGAATATTATATTACTTGAAAAGATAATAATAATATTCTACAATTATATTTATAATTAGAAATGAAGTTTTTAAAAGATATATATATTCTTGAAGATTTTTCTCTTATTTTATAAAAATAAAATAAGATTTATTTTAATCTAGAATTCTCAAATCCCTATAGGGGCTTGAATTCTCAAATCCCTATAGGAGTAAGCCCCTATAATTAGTTACATCTTAGGAGGGGTACTCCTATGATAACTCTCGATTAAAGCAGCAATTTCATATTCTTTAATTACAAAGTATGAATTTTTCAAGGAGAAAGCTCAACGTTGAAAATTTATTAACGAGTTAGAGAAAAAATAGGAGGTACCAAATTCTGAGAAGCTCAGAGGTAATCGTAGTCTACCCTATATTAGACTTTACATTTTAGGAGAGAATTTTTTATGTTTGAGTTTGGATTTTATTAAAAAGTTTGGATTATATTCTCGGAGGGTGAACCTAAATCTAAAATTGGTATTACAAAGTAGTAACCTGAGCATATCTAATGAAGTGCAAATCTAAATTTATCTCGGCTTGGATTGGAGAGCTAGTTAACCACCTAGATGCTTTAAAATCATGTGTTTGATCTCTTTATAAAAGATGGGTAGGGATATTATTTAAATTTTAAGAAATTAGAGGCCGACATCTAAGATAAATCATAATTAATTGACTCCTCAACCTATATAAGGTGAATGATGCTTGAGAGTAGAATACAATTAAAATTTTAGACTCTTTTAATTTGTATATAATATAATGCATGATAATTGACTCGAATGCATAAAATGATTATGAAGCATTTTTTAAAATCAGGCTTAGAAAATTTTTTTTTTTCTTGAGATTGCACAACATCCCTTTGATAGAACTTCACCCTAATAGGCCAAGTGGACTTCCAGAACCCACAGGCGGGGATGTGCCTGACAAGGAAGAGAAAGTAATAATATGTATATATGCTGACTCTCGATAATCCCGAGCTTACTTCTTAGATTATTAGAATTTTTATTTGAGCCTAAAAATTTTATTAGAGTTTCAAGTATAAAAATTTTATTCATACCCCATAAAAATTCTGATCGTATCTAGACTAAAACAAACACAACATACAAGAAAATTTAAAAAAAATAGGCAATTCTACAGCACAAACAATATAAATAATCAAATTAAATTATCCAAATTTTAATATCCAAAATCCATATAACAAGTGTCATTTTATTTACAACCTAGAATTTGCTGAAAAGTAAAGTGACTGATTACCATTGACAACAAATTCATATTCTAATCCTAAAGATCGACGTAAATGATTTTGAAATGTACGTGATATCTCTTCTTTTCTTCACTTTTTCGTCTTATCTCCTTAGCCTCCTTTCCTTCTATGAGCTCCTTGAATTCACTGGGTCTGGATATCCAAATGAAAAGAAACTCATTCCCGAAGGAATATTTTCTTTTCTCTTTGAATATTAAAGTCATCCTAACTTGACTTTCCAAATAGAAGAAAACATTATCCTTTAAGGATATTCTCTTCTCTTTGGATTCCAAGTTAGATGTGATATTGCAATTTCAAATCAATTTCATATTATAACTCTTTTTAAACATATTAACATTACATTTCACATATAAAAGAAAATCTAGACCTACAAGATTATCCTAAGTAGTTATAATAAAATTATCTAAAGTAGTTATATATTTATATTTAAATTAAATTCACCAGTCACACTTGGCTATGTTCTTTAATTTTAAAGGGGCTTAGCATTCTGCACCTGCAAAAAAATTAAGTCAATTTAAATATTTAATTTTCTCCCTTTGATTTAGCCATGCACGAGCATGACCACATGCATAAAATTTTGTGAGAATCCAGATCATTCCTAACATAGGGATAATCTATTACCCATCACGTCACTTCTTAGATTATATGAGTAAGTAAATAAATAAACACATTAACCATTACAGTCGACATGTAGTGAAAATTTTGAGAAAGATCGTCACATAGTATCAAGAAAGTAAATACCTTTTTAATCTAAAGCTAGAGTAGGTTGTCCTAGCAAACAAATCTAAGTGTGTGTAGTAGGGTGCGTGGTTTGGATATATCCTAAGTTAATTATTGGTTGAAGTTTTTTTAATTGATTGAGTATAATTTGATGAAAGGTCAAGAAAATTTTATGTTCAAATTTAAGTTTTAGTGTCCTTAATATTTTGAAGTTTTATTTTAAATTGAATTTTAATTGTTAAAATTGGTTATTTACGGTATTTTAATTAATCACTTTTTTAGATCAATTAATTTTTTTAAAAGGTTTTAATAATTTATTTAAAATTTAATGATTATTAATATGAAATGATTTATTAAATTTTAATTGATTTATTAAATTATTAATGATTTATTAATTCTTGAAATATTTTATAATTTTAATGATTTATTAGATTTTTAGATTTATTATATTTGTATTATTAATAATATATAATTATTTTAACCTTCTTTTCTTATTAGGATTTATCATTTTAATTGTTGTAATAATTTTATTAGTTTTATTTTTTAATTTAATCAGATGAATTATTTTATGTTATATTTATTTAATAATATGTAGCGATGGATTGAATGTTATGCTATTTAGGATTATTTAATAAGTTTATATATATTATTCAGTAATTTTTATTAACGTACAAATTAAAACCATTATTTAAGGTTTAGATTCATACATTTGTTATAGTGATTTGAATTATTATTCAGGTTGAATTTAAATTTAAAGAGAATTTAATGATTGATTGATTTATATAAGAATGCAAGGAAATTGTATTCACTAATTTGAAGTGGGAAGCCACTAAATTGTTTAATATTTTATTTCCTAAAGGTTGCAATGCATCTAAATCTAAGTTCTCTAGAGAGCTCATCATTAATTTAATCCTTAAGTATCACAAGAAAAAAAAACATACACAACCTGGAAAACGTACTAAAAGGGTTTTGGGTTCAAAATAACATAATAAAATCTAAATAGCATAAATAAAATTACTTGCAAGTAAATTTGAATTTAAAATGTATAATAAAAAAACTAGGGTTTATACAGGGCCCTAAAGTTGAAAATTCATAAAACACAACAAGGGTTCTAAGCCTTAAGGTTTATCTAAGTTCTAAAATACTCATTGTATACCAGAGCCAACGTCCAATGGTTCCGCCCGTAGCACCTCCACCTGGTTGGATGGAGGTGACTAATGCCTCTGTTCATTTCCCTTTTGTTCATTTGATTGATAAAGTTCCTAGAAGTTCATGCAAATCAAGAAAACAAAATAGGGATTAGAAGCATGTTTAATAATTAAAAAATACATTTAAATTAAAACATACATTTTTTTGGGCTTGGACATCGATTTGTTGATTGTCTTTTGAAATTGTCACTTTTGAAGGCAGACTTTGTATTTTTCTAACATTCACCTCGAGGCACAAGAAAGGGGAAGAAGAAGAAGAGAGAAAGAGGTAGAGAGGGAAATATATATTTTCTTTCTTCAACATTTTCATTTTCTAATAAACACCCAACTAACACACTCTCCAACACAAACCACTTTTCATTTCCTTTTCCAAAACTCACTCACTTTCCACTTTTACATACAAATGCAAATCACTTTTCCCTACCAAACCAAACACTTTGCTTTTCACTTAAACATACATTTCAAAAATCGTACACGTCACCTTTACAAAATTGCACAATTCATTATTTTTTAAAGCAATCAACACCTTTCAAAACATATAGTCATCAAAGCAGGGGCGAATGTAGTGTGGGGGCACTGGGGGCACGTGCCCCCATAGCCTTTTTTAAGCAGCAGCCAATGAGGTAAATTTGTTAATATATTATACTAATAATATCAGTTATTTTATCATTAATGATATAATAAACTAAATAAATATTTTACTTTTTTCATCTCGAAGCTGGCAAAGCATTAAATATGAAACTTTTTCCCAAAAGTATCCCGCTGGCCCAGGCTTTTCATCTCTCACGCAGACGCAGACACAGACGCAATCGCCGGTGGAACGTGGCTCCGTCTCCGCGCCTCCGCCCCTGTCGTACACGATTAAATGCAAGTGTTGATCTTGTGTACGTTTCATTTTACAGCAGGAGTTAGCATTTTGTGGGCATGATGAATCAGGGGATTCTGAGAATAAAGGAAATTTTCTTGAACTTCTACGCTTTCTTGCTAATCACAATGAAGATATAAGTAAAGTTGTTTTGGTACCCACTACAATTCACTCATCAGCTTAATTATTCTATTTGGGTATATTGTAGATGTTCTTGATATAGTGACACACGAGGGATCTAGTAGTGATAAAAAAGGTGAAGCATATTCTTTACTTGAATCTGTGCAAAGTTTTGAATTTATTTTCAATTTACATATGATGAAGAATATTTTGGGAGTTACAAATGAGTTATCACAAGTGCTGCAAAGAAAGGATCAGGACATTATAAATGCCAGGACTTTGGTAAGAATTTCTAAGCAAAGGCTTCAAAATATGAGAAATGATGGGTGGGATACTTTGTTTAACGAAGTTAAATTATTTTCTGAGAAGAATAGCATAAATATTCCAAACATGACTGATTCATTTGTGATGCGAGGAAGATCAAGGCGCCGTACTGAAAGTATGACAAATAGACATCATTATCAAATCGAATTATTTTACACTGTTATAGATATGCAACTTCAAGAGCTAAATATAGGTTTGATGAAATTAATACAGAATTACTAATGTGTGTCGCATGTTTGAATCCATCTCAGTCATTTTCAGCTTTTGATAAAGAACGATTGCTACGCCTAGCAAAATTTTATCCGTTAGATTTTTCAGAAATGGATCTCATCATATTAGACCATCAAATTGAAAATTTTATTATTGATATGAGATCGAGCGACACATTTATGAATTTAAAAGGACTTGGAGAACTTGCTCAGAAAATAGTGGAGACTCGGAAAAATGATATTTATCCTTTGGTATTTTTGCTTATAAAGGTTGCTTTGATATTGCCAATTGCTACAGCAATAGTCTAACGGGCATTTTCTGCAATGAATATTATAAAGAATCGTTTGCGCAATCGTATGGGAGGCTCCTGAATGAATGATTGTTTACTTACTTATATTGAAAAAGATATATTCAATAGTATCGACAATGAATTAGTTGTACAACGATCTCAAAAAATAAAGACTCGACGAGAGAAATTATAAATGATATGCAAGTTTTTTTGTTTTATTATTTATTCTATCTTTTTATAATGAATCTAACGATTAAAAAAATATTTAAAACCACCAATGCCGGTCCCAAGTCCGGATGAAAAAGTTGAGGGTTTTTAAATTAATTTAAAATTTTGTGCCCCCACATGAATAAAATCCTGGCTCCGCCCCTGCATCAAAGCACATTATTTTTCAAGACCACACTTTACCTCCCAACACATTTCACTTGGCAAAAATTTCTATATCTCACCTTCAAAACACACACAAGTTACTTTCCAAAAACACACACACTTCCCAAAACATATCCACACTACAAGATTTACATACTTCGCCCTCCCAAAAATATTATATTTCACTTTTCCACATTTACACATACTTAGGCTTCGTTTGGGACGGCTGTAGCTGTCGTTAAATCAGGTTATGAAGTTGTTGTCCATAAAGCTCCTTTCTAAAGTTGTTGTATATAAATCAATAAATTTTGTTTGGGTAGTACTATAACTGCCGAGTTCCTGTGCTACTGTTGTATGACAGCAAATTACCTTGATACCCTTTTATATATTAAGATAAATATAATAATCGACTAACATTTTTGAATTAAAATTAAATAATTTTATCATATCTTTTATAAGTTTATATATCAAAATACTATAAATTTTTAACTTAACTTTTTCTATCATACTTCAAATTAATTTGTTATGTTTTTTAGATTCTCAATTATTATTTTATAATAAACTTTTTTTCATAATAATAAAATTATGTTTTGATAAAAAAAAGTATGTTTTGATTGATCTTTTTTTAAAAAAATTATATCAACCGAATGCTTAAAGAGCAAAAATTTGGTGAATCGATTTTTTTTCTTAAATCTTTATAGCTACAACATATCAGAATTTTGAAATATAGTTTAAATTAAAAAAAGATAAAAATTTTAGTAATATAAGGTTTATTTTTATTACAAATTATATGCTTCATGTTTAAAATTTAAAACAAACAAATTTGTTGATTATACGTTTAATTTCAACCATTCAAATATATTGTTAAAAACTCAAATAAAAATATAGAGTCATATTTAATGTCACCTATGGAACACATATTTGAACACACGAGCAGCATAATATAAGTCTAAAAAGATTGTTTAATAAATTTATATATCTTCTAATAAAAAAAATTCATATATAATTTTACCAAATAATTTATAATTTTTTGAACATTGTACTATCATAGTTTTAAAATAATCTTAAAAAAAATTGAATGTTATGAGAACATTATATTACCCTTGAGACATTTCTTTGGAAATAAAATGAACTGTATTAACCAGACAAAAGATTATACATAAACATGTAAGAGGCTGAGTCAAGTGACTGTGATTACCTTATAGTGCCGAGCAATCTGCTTGATGGGTAAAGGCCATTCCTCTTAGAAGCCAAGGCTTCTTTGCTTTGAGAACAGAGAAGAAGTTGCAGAGATGAGAGGAGGGCTCACATCTCTTTTACTCGATTCCACTCAGCGGGGACCATATAGGCTTCATTCACCTTAGCCAGCTTATTTGGCTTAGATGATCTAGCACCACAAGTAGTCAGCGGCATTGATCTAATAAGATCGGTGTCAGATCTAACTCACCGAAGTGGATTTATCTTTCTCGTCGGCAGCTGGATATCCAAAAAGACGTCGTTTCTACTCGACTGTTGGAGATCCAAAAAGACGCTATTTTCAATTGCTTTGTCATTTTGTAACAAGCGAGATATGGTCGACCTTCCGATTACAAATCCCACTCCCCCTCCAAATCTCCAAACCCTAAGCCTAAACATCCATAATGTCCCTTCTGCGTCGTCCGTGAGCACGACTATGCTCCAGAGATTATTCGCATTCCACATGACACTGACAACTTCATGATCGGACGATGAGATGAGAATAAGGTGGTAGAGGTTTCACTGGAGGGGAGAATCATAGATTGCAGAACTTTGCAAGGATGAGGATGACGAACCTTTTCGCAGCAAGGTCATTTACGTATTTTTATCACATCCGAACCACGGAAAGTAGGAGAACGCGGGAGGCCTTCTCAGGATGCAAAAAGCAATGGCGGGACGCAAAAATTGTTAAAACGGAGCATGAACTCAGTACCCCAAACGTTCCTTCAGTTACGTTCCATAAAGTAAAGCAGCAAAAACGTCCTCCCAAACCCGCCCTTAACTTTTCCACACAAACATTTTCCAAAATACTTCTCCTTTCAACCATTAGCAAAGAAAGCACATGAAACTTTTCAACAACCTTTATTTGCTAAGAAATCAAAACCAATCATAAACAATCATATCCTCCCTCAAGGTACCCTATAATTTCTCACAAACATAACATTAATAAGAGAGCTTTGTATGAAGGAGAATAAACTTAAACATGCATATAATTGTTCCAACTTTACACTTATATCAAGATATGATCATGCAACAAAGTATTTGATACCACTTCATTCTTCCCAAAGACCCATCCATTTTTTCTAATATAAAGCATACAACCTTGGCTTAGAATTACATGACCATGATTTTGACCCATTGAACTTACACTTGCTACTAACATTAAAGCTCAACAGAAAATATGAATTTATGTAATCATCAAGATGCCTTTACAATGCCATCAAAGGTACAACAACTCAAGCTAATTATCAGTGAATGAAAATATTTTAGAGGAAGAAGTTTACAATAACAACCCTTACTTTTAACAAACAAAATTCTCCATAAGCAATACTATTGACTTGAATTTTTAAGAATACTTTGCAATATCTTTTGAAATCTCTATTGCGATTAAGACCAACAAATTTTGTATGAAAGAAATACATCATCATTTCAAACAATAGATTACTGCTTTGAAGTCAATCAAATATATTTTTCTTCCTTATATAGCCACTAAAGCTGGATTGTTTGATAGAATGTGAGAAACAAGTCTTTCAATCGTTTGATATTTCTCCAAACTTTATAAAATTGCATAATTGCTTTAACTAGATGCCCTTCATGGGATAATGGGATGCAATCAATTCTCCATAAGAGGATCTTATCTTAAACTTTGAAAGAGGACATCCCTCAAACTTCAATAGAAAGGATACAATGTATGCCTACCCTTTCAAACATATCTCATGCAATGAGAGATTCACATGAATAAACCGACATCTAGGAATGTGCTTTAGCATGGTGATGATCACAGATAAAACAAGCAAAACAAAAATCACAGGGGCAATTTTTAAGACTAAGCATGATTAGAACCGTAATTAGCAAATTAAACATTGATTTTATAAAATTTTAAAGTATGCATAATCGCCCGTTTAAAGGGCGATTAAATTTTTACCTAAATTGCCAGACTAACATGAGATTTACTTAAGAAAGACAAGTCTCCTATCAAACGGGTGACTTTTCTCTGTTTATAACAAAAACAGCTGAAGCCCTAGGTCCTAATCCCATCGCTTGTTTCGCCTCTCCCGATCGCGTTGCCCCTCGCCAACGAACATCGCCGATTTAGGTAAGGTTTTATGAATTTTTTGGTTAGAAATTTTATACTTTTAAATTTCTTTCCCAAATAGAAGGCAGAATAAGCAAAAAAAAAAGAGAATTCACCATGTCAAAATGTAGAATGAAGTGGCTTTAGGTGTGGCATATATTATACACATTTTTTAATAAATGTATGAATAAATCATACAAAAAAGAAAAGACTTTATGAATATTATGCATTTTTTAAGTTTTTGAATTCTAAATCATGCAAAAAGCAAATTTATGTTACTTTTTTCACCCATCAAATGTGCCGGTAATAGCTTTGCTTGGTGATGAATTTATAATGAAAAAAAAATTTATAGGATTTAGTAGATATTACTTATGGACTCACTGTGTTTGAATGTGATTTACGAATATTACTTATGATGTTTGTGGGGGAAGTTAATTTTTTGTTTTATTATTAGTCTGATTTTATTGTAATTATTTATATATAAATTTATTTTTGTAATGTCAAATTTTGATTAGTTATTATATATATTTGTAATTTAACCTAAGCATTTATTCTAATATAATTATTCCTTAATTTTGTCCAAACATATGTCGAAAATTAAATCGTTCTTTAATTATATTAATATTTATTACTTATTTTTAATAAATATCATGTAATTTCTAATAGTGTTAGTAAATATAATTGAATAAAAATAATTTCAAATTTTTTATTGAGAAAAAATTATACATTTTTTTTAACTTTTTATGGCATTATAAGGAAACATTAATATTACTATTTTTAACATTGATATTTAATGAGTTAATGATAATATTAACATAGTGAAATATTATTAATTGAAATTCTATTGGAAAATAGTATGAAAAGTTATGAATTTGACGATTGTCTCGATGAAATAAATATATGAGTGCATGACCACCTAAATTTATTATAAATGTAGGTATTCAAAATGAGTGCACGACCACCATCTTTTATGTTGTTATATGATAGAGAGTTATTCTTAGATATAAACTTGAATTATGGAGGTCAACCTTAGAGTCTATATCTTCGTGTTTACTTTTTGCTCAAGATATTTTTCTTGTTGATAAGACTAGAGAGGTAGTTCAAGGTAAACATGAATTATGGAGGTAAACCTTAGAGTTTATACCTTGATGTTTGCTTTTCCTTAGAGGATGTACCTTTGTGTTTTCTTTTTGCTCATGATATTTTTCTAAGACTAGAGAGGGAGTTCAAGGTAAACTTGAATTATAGAAGTCAACCTTAGAGTCTATACCTTGGTGTTTGTTTTTTGCTCATGATATTCTTCTTGTTAATAAGACTAGAGAGGGAGTTCAAGGTTAGTGGCGGATCTACGGTGGGGGCCCTAGGGGCACGGGCCCCCACTGACAAAATGAACGTTCAGTCGTATTGTTCAGCCAAAACAACTATTTAAACACAACAAAACCTGATTAGCTGTCTCGTTTCAATTCAGCTGCCTCGTTTCTGGTTTTAGTCAAGTAAACATAAATTTGATTTTATCGAGCATAGCAATTTAAATCCAGGCGGTGTGGGACTAAAGAGCCTACAGTTTTTTTTTTTAAATAAAACTTTTAGATACTGCTGAGGAGAGATAAAGAGGCGGGAGTTAAAAAATGCCAAATAGAGAGAGAGAGAGAGAGAGAGAGGGCGGGCGGGCAATTGGAATGAGGCTGGAGTATATATATATATATATATATATAGAGAGAGAGAGAGAGAGAGAGAGAGAGAGAGAGAGAGGGTAAGAGTTTAATATTTTTTTTTTTAAATTGAGGCGAGATATAGGCAGAACTTTTATAAATTCTTAGTAAAAGATTTAATAAAATATTATAAAAATAAAAGTTAAAAATATTTCTAATAAAAATGGTTAAAATTGAAAATACTAAATTAGTAAAAATAAATTATTAAATTAGTAGATTTAATAGTATCTAATTTTAAACCTAACTGATAGAGCTTCTTAGTCGAGCTCTAGTCGAACTTCTAAGAGAGTTTGTTCACGAACCCTTATCGAGCCGAGCCACGAGCTGCTCATCAAACGCTTGGTTCGTTTGAAGCCCTAAAGATTAGCGCTCTCATTATAGCTCTCTCTCTCTCTTTGAAATTAGAGTTAAAGCTACCAAATGTTTTTTAAATAATAAGACAATAAATTAATTAATAAATAATTTTTTTTAATAAATCTTATTAACTTAATTAATTTAATAGGCTTAACTTTAAATTTTTTTTTATTTATGATTTTCTTTAACTAATGTGAATCATTACGTCAAATTAATTTAAAAAAAGGGAGAATATTATCTTATAATTTAAATATAGTTAATCTAAATATTAAAATTAAGACTTATTTCAATTAATTCAAATAAAATATTCCTAAAAATAAAATTAATTTATTTGAACTCAATTCGTAAGCATTCTTAATTTCTTAATGAATGATAAGAGAGAGAGAGAGTGATATATATATTTCTTTTTAAGGAGATCAAATATATATTTGATTGTATTTTTTAATTTTAATTAAAAAAATATCTCATGATTTATAATTACATTAAAAAATGATATTTTTAAAATAATTTAATGACTAGTACAAATTTGTGCCCCCATTAAAATTTTTTTCTGGCTCCGCCCCTGTTCAAGGTAAACTTGAATTATGAAGGTCAATCTTAGAGGTTGTACCATTGTGTTTTCTATTTCCTCATGATATTCTTTTTATTGATAAGACAAAAGAGGGAGTTCAAGGTATACTTGAATTATGGAGGTCAACTTTAGAGTCTATAACTTGGTGTTTACTTTTTTGCCAACATATATTGGTGGTAAATATCGGCCCCTACAGGTTCCATTCAAGTCGACTTTGAAGCAGTTGAAGGACTGGGTTATTAGGGCACTGAAGCTTGATCCTTCAAAGTTCGCGGTGACCATTGTGGATTAGAAAGATTCATAGCTTCGACGTGTGCATTCCATAATAAGAAGACTTCCATATCAAACCAGAAATGTATAGAACAACGATAAATGTCATTTGCTATTGTCATCTCTTCTAACCCCTCATCAGTGAAATGCACTAAGCTTTCCGTCAATCGAGTATTGCCCTCCATAATCATTTGCTAATTAGAAGGTATTTTGGGAGTCCTATACTTTCCTTCCCTCAATTGTTGACCTCCATAATTGTTTGCTCTGAAGGATGGATGATGTGCTCAATTTATAGAAGCATTGAAGTAAATTATATTAATTATAATCTGTTGTCAACACAACTTGGTTTGAGAAGATATGATTTGACAACTCATAATGATGTGAGAATACCTAGTGACGTTACAATACAAAAGCTGATTTACAAGATAAACTGATGAGATAGCACATGTTTATTTAGCAGTACGTATGATTTCATAATATAAACTATTTAAACTTTAAGATATTATTAACTAATAAAATTTAGAGAAAATTCATGATCTCATTTTAATCTAATAAAGAGATCATTTCTAAAAATTTTAATTGCCTTTTTATATCACATTTAAATTCAAAACACGAACTGTACAAAGTAAGAAGAAGTATTCATCCAAACATATAAATATTTTTGTTTATTATAGATGCAAAAGGAACTAAATACATAATAAAGAAAAATACTTAGACACGCTTCCTACTAAACAAGAAAAATACAGTGATAAAAAAAGAAAACATGTTAGCATACATAACATTTAGGGGAGGACATAACTTTCCTATTTCCTAATCAACATATGAAAACATGACTGTAGTTGTTTCTAAGTTGGATAATATTTTTGTTGGAATTCGAACTCATACTGAAGGTCTCATCAGTCATCAACATTGAAGAACTCTCTAGGCTTACCATCGGGTAATACTTCATTCATCCGCTCTTTATAGAAATCCATAATAAAATTGTCAAACCATGAAGACCAATCAAGATATAAAATTATATGCTCAATGTCAAGGTGGCTATAATCAATATCAGACGGGGGATGTCTACTATCTCTATGGCATTTCATCTCATGGTGTTGTATCTATAAGAAATGAGGACTGATAAGGTGACCATTCGCTTCTCGGAATCTAATTTGAAGAGATTTCCAACCGGTGGCATTTAAGAATTCTCTTGTCTTATAAAGTTTTACCATAATTAACTCAACTTGCATATCCATAGGCAATCATCTTCATCTTCTGACCATTCATATACGTAACACCTACATATCTCATTCTGATTAGCCTTCTGCTCTAATGAACTGTCACCGGCTCGTGCTATGCAACCATGCATTCTTCGGCTTACATCATTGAACATTTCTTTGTTGGGGATGCCTATAACCTTCTCCGTACATGACCAAAATATTCTGAATAACTCAAACAATAACTCAAGAACTATACTTAATGTGTCCACCATTCACCCTTTAAATAACTAAGATTAAATATATTCAATAAACACTAGTAGCCAAAAACCACAATAGAACTTGAATTGACCAGATAACTTTACAGGTCATATGATGTGATGTGTCATTACAAACTAATTAAATGAATTGTCATTGCAAAATGATTCTAACATTATCAAGATCCGTTGCTTTTAAAAATATTTTTAAAAAAGATAGTTCAAATATCCAAAATTAGTACATACAAATGTTCAAAAAATATACCACATGGTTTGAATATTTTTTAAATTTTTTTCCAAAGATATGCTCCATAAATTATACAGGGTTATTTTATCAATTCATAATTTTTAATTTTCAGTAAATTGCATTAATTAGGTCACGTAACATAAACAATCTAAAATTAATTTATAAAATAATTTGGGATAAGGATAAATCGCCTGTTTAATGGGCGATTTAGCCTACACAACCTAAATCACCCATTTATCAATTATGAATCAGAATTTCATTTCTTTAAAAATTTATACTAAAGGCTAAGTCTCCTTTAGGCTAAGTCGCCCGTTTAACAGGCGATTCAGCCTTGACACAAAATCGCCCGTTAAATAGGCGATTATGCCTAGTTTTAAATTATTAAAAATCAATGTTTGCTATGCTAATTATATTTCTAATCATGCTTAGTCTTAAAAATTACCCAAATCACATATGGGAGGAATGAGGAAAAGGATTGCCGGCTCTATTCGTCGAACTTTTATTTGGTCTAGTGCAAGGACCTAGAGGAAGATTCGGTTTTGCCTCAAAAAGTGCAAATACCGAGTTTTTTTCAAAAAACTCGGTATTTGCACTTTTTGACCTATTTTTACCTAAAACCGAACCTTCCTCTACATCCAGTAAAAGGACCTAATAATTGCTCCTATTCGTCGCTGCTAGCTTAGATCGCGCATCTAAAGGAAAAGCAAAATGCCACATTATTCTCCTCGGACTCGGGCGCACAAAAGTTGGCTAGGTCTACTCGAGCAAGAGAGACGAGGGAGGATCGGGATTATGCCTGGGCTTACGAACAAGAAGTAGAGCGACGGGGTCGGTATTCTTGCAAACTGAGAGAATGATGGGGGAATTTGGTCCTTGTGAATAGATTGGGAGATCGCCTTGGTGTAGCACGAATCAGAGGGAGTGGGGGTTTTGCGAACAGGAGAGGGGCGACCGGGCTGGGACTTACGGATTTGGGGAATAGAGCGATAGGCTGGGAGCAGTTTCGGTCTGGAGGTGTGCGGGATGAGGACTTTCGCTTGGAGCTTATGAACATAGAGAAGGGACGAGTGGGAGGGGGTTTTGGTAGGGGTGTCAAAACTGGGTCACGGGTCAGGCTCGGGTCAAACTCGAATTGACCTGAATCTAAACGGGTCGACTCGAACTCGACCCATTTAGAGAAACATGTCAATATTTAGGACATGTCAACTCGAAATGACCAGCTGACCCATTTGCACAAAAATAGTAAGTAACAAGAACACAGGGAAACCAAGACAAACCAATCCAGCAAACCAAGGAAATTTTTTTTTTTTAAAAAACTTACAAATTATACAAAATTATAAATAATCAAATTATACATCCTAATTCATAAATATTAAATGAATAAATAAATTACATACCACATATAACAAGTTTACATATAATTTCATAAATTACAAAACACAAAGTTGTAAAATACAATTTGCAAATATAATTTTATCTATTTGAAGAACTGAGAACTCTGAAGATCGAAAGTCTTTTGCCTGCCCTCATGGAGATTTATGCTAACAGCCAAAAATATAAATAGTTAAATTGATATAAGTATAAATCCATGAATGAGTTAAAAGCTTGAGTCATTATCTCAGATTAATCCTCCAAATAATTCATCATATAAAAAAATTTGAGTCAACAATATAATTTTTTACGATTGCGGTATTGCAATCCAAGGCGGCATTTTGTATTTTATACTTAGTATTTGTTTGATTAGAAGATAACATAAATGGCACCTGGTTGTAATAACTTTTTCCCCCAATTGACTTCACAATTAGTTTAGAAGGGTACTCATCATCGATACTCAACTTTTAATGCTTTCGGAACCATCCCAATATTTGAATAGATACCGCAAGTAACAGAAAACCAACCCAGGTAGCAAAGGATACAAAAATGAAACCACGACAGACAGGTGAATAACAAGTAACCAAGATAGCAACTGAGGGTAACCAAGACAGCAACCTAGGTAAACCAAGCCAGCAACCGAGGGAAACTAGGCCAACATAGCAGAAAACTATTTTTTTCCCCAAAATGACTTCACAATCAATTTAGAAGAGTACTTATAATTGCAAATCAACTTTCAACGCTTTCAGAAATAACCCAGCATTTAAAAAAATGCAATAAGAAATAGGAAACCAAGCCAGCAACCCATGTAACCAAGGTAGTGATCAAGATAGAAACCTAGGCAAACCAACCCAAGAAACAAAGCCAACAATCCAGGGAAACCAAAACAAAAATCCGGGGAAGCCAACATTGCAGGAAAACCAATTAACCCTGCATTACACAAACCCACAAATATAGTAGAAAATAATATTTTTTCCCTAAATGACTTCACAATCATAATTGCTAATCAACTTTCAATGCTTTCAGAAATAATCCAGCATTTAAACAAATGCAATAAGAAAAAGAAAACCAAGACAACAACCTAGATAACCAAGACAACAACCAAGGGAAACCAAGATATTAACCCAGGAAACACAACCTAGCAAACCAAAAAATTAAGATAGCATCCCAGGGAAACTAAGATAGCAACCCAGGCAACACAATAAATTACATATGACTAAATCGAGAAAAGCCACCATAAATTACATCTGAACAAATCCATAATAGGCACCATAAATTACATTAGTTAGTGCATGACAATTGTCTTTCTTGAAACTTAGAAGGAAATATTAATAGGCATGAAATAAATAAGCGACAAATGTCATGCCAATTCATCCAATATTTGAGCTTTCCCCAAGCTCTCCATTACTTATGTTTACATAATTAAATGCCTTGTTTAAAAAATACCCATTGAGACATTAAATCATTAACTTCATCACCAAATGCCAAAAAAATAACTTATCCAACATAACAATTCAGACATAACATGTATAATTCAGAAAAAATAGCACATGTATATAACTAAAATACTAAATTAATTACTATAGCACTAATAACAGCATAAGTGCATTACTGCCAATACCTTAAACTCAACAACAATTCAGACAGAAGTCACAGAACCATCAATCAAGCATGGGTTGCTAACAATAACTCAATAGAAAAACCTCTCTCAATCCACAAATAATTGAATAGCAAGTCCTAAAAAATTCAGACAGAACAAACCCCAAACCAGAATGCATACCAAGCCAGAAATGCATGCCAAACGTTTCCATATTTTCATACCACCCTAGATAATATTCAAGATAACAGCAAGTCAGAAGACAACAACAAATAGGGCAAACCCTAAACCCAGAAATTTCACACTACTCTTCGAAAACATTTCTTCTACACGAAATACCCAAATATACTCATAGATCAATCTTCTAAAAGGAGAAACTACAAAAAAATATAAGAGATACAAGTTGCGAGTGATGTAGGTGTTCTTGTTGAACCAAACAAGCTGTACATGATGAACACCCCAGACCAACAATATGACAGAGAAGGAGAAGAGAGGAAATTGCTAACAGAGCCAGAGATCTGAGAAGATCCGAAGAGATGAAATAGAAACCCTAGATGAAGCAGAGAAGGAGAGGAGAGGGTCGAGAGGTTGAAGCAGACGCGAATTGCTATGAAGCAACAGCCAGTCCATCCCTAATTATTAATCTCTCATTCGTGTCACCTGATATTAAAATGCGTGGGTCGAAATGGGTCAGAACTTAGGTCAGTTGGTTAACTCGGACCCGACCCGAAATTTGAACCGGGTCATTTTACTAAACCCGAACCTGATCCGATTTGAAAACTGGTCATATCAAACACGAAATTTCTGGGTCATACCCTAGCCGAACACATTCATGATATTTGAACCAATTTTAATTAGCAGTTATAATTTATTTAACTTAGTTTATTTATTAAAGATTTGATCAAATAGTTTTAGTAGAAATTCTTGAATTTCATTAAATAAGTTGATTTATTTTAAGTAAATTTATTCTATTAAAATTTCTTTATTAACGATATATTTATTTGAAATTTATTTAATTGATACACGGGAGCCCAGTGTATTCAGATGACGTAGCGCGTCTGGATTGGGTGTCCGGACATCTGGTGACCAGACATAAAAATTTGCCCTCCATGTGGCACTAGCCTTACTTTCCCAAGCCCAACGCACGAGTGCCTATGTATGAGCTAGCATGTTCGGCCTGACCTCCTTTTGCTTGCATCACTCTTGTGCTTTCGACCCTGTATGCACGAATAGCTTGCATTCGTTCGAAACCCCCATGCTTAGTTATGTTCGTGACACTTCTGGAACATAATAAGGAGGAAGAAGAAGCTTCTTGAGCTTTTTTTGTTAAGAGAGAGAGGGAGAGAAGAAAGAGAAGGTTTTGGAGCAAAATAAAACTCAGCTTTATTCAATTTTTCCCATCAAATGCATACAAGTCACCACTATTTATAGTAATATGATTAGAGGGGAAAAATAGAAAAACCTAAACTTAAACACTTAAATCTAGATCAAATAACAACACAAATATTTTATTAAAATTTAATTAAATTTAATATCTATTATACCCAATAATTTCTAACATAAAACTTCAAGAGTTTACTGAGGCTTAGTTTGTGACAGCTTTCTTATTGCTTTATAAAGCGAATTTCTATTACAATTTTTTTTTTAGTTTAAAAAAAAAATCTATTAAAAATTGCTTTAGAAATCAATAAAAAACTTGTCCCAAATGAAGCCTAAATCTTCCAAATTTATTACTAAACAACAATAGAAAGGCTAAAAAAGCTGATAAAAACAATCTATCTTGTTAGAAATTTGTTTTAATAGAAGTTAATTATTTCCATTTTCCAAGAAGAAAAAATCTTAACAAAGCTGTGCCTTTGTAGACAATTTCATTAATCTTTATGATTCCCTCTTTTATAATATTAATGGGAAAGCCTATCAAAGATGCTATCATAGGATAAATGCCTCCAATAAGGCATCTAAATTCATATGAACTTATGCTTTACACTTCGTTTGGGAGAGCTTTCTAACTGACGTTAAAACAAGTTTTTAGCTTAAAAAATTTTTACTAAAAAAATTGTTTTAGAAAGTAATAAAAAAGCTATCCCAAATGAAGCCTTAATCTCAATATAAATGATACAACAATCACAAAGTAATGAACATGTTGGATGTATGATATGTATACAATGCCATTTACTTAAATCAAAATATTTGCCTCGAGCTAATATAAAGTTACAATTACTTCAACTAAAAATACAGTAGCATTTGTAAGATATCTAATATAAAATTTCCACAACAAAGTTAAACACAAGATGTGAAAACCGGACTGGACAATGAATCAGAATAAGGAGAGGTTCACGGTTGGACCGGTTCGACCGATAACAAATATTATCAACTAAATAAATAAATATTATTCATATTATAAAAATCAATTAAAATATCATAAAAAAAATATTTTGCTTTGTATAGTGTATATATGAAACCAAAGATAGCTTTTTTGCTTTGTATGGTTTAGTCCACACATCACTTGTGATGTTTTGCTTTGCATAGTTTATACATCTTTTTGCTTTTACACAACATAGGAGAGATCAAATGGAGCCTTGTGAAGCTTGATAATGTTCCAAGTATTACATAATCATATAATTTAATATTTATTTAAAAGTTTTAATAAATAAAAAGTTGTCTCAAATAAAGGATAATTTTCTTACTACTTTTTGAGATGTTGTTATGTTAAAATTAAATTTCATTAAAAAAGAATATTCAAATATTTGATTATGATAAAGTACTTAAGACATCTGCATGAGATCTAAGATCGAGTTAGCGATCAGATTTTGTTGGTCTCAAACGAAACCGTAGTTGAAAAATCGTCTCTAATAAAGCCTAAGATTTTATTTGGGATAACTTTCTTACTACTTTATGAAATGATTTTATGTTAATATTAAATTTCATTTAAAAAAGAATATTCAAATATTTGATTATGATGAAATACTTAAGACATATGCATGAGATCTAAGATAGATTTAGCCATCAGATACTTTTTTTCTTATTGGTCATAATTTAGATTTTGTTGTTGCATACAATATGGTGCAAGCAAGATGACCCATTACCCTTGGCGTTACCAATTTTTCCCATGTTGGCCTTTTTTTAAGCTTGACATTGAGCAACATTCAATGTTTTATGTGAGAGATATTTGGAACTTTGCCGGTTTCTCGTTCGCTCTCTCATTCTCATATAGGAGGAATAGTTGTATGTTCAATTCTTCATTCCTCTTTTAGTAGACCGGTCGCAATCCTCCTCGCAAGTTCCACATTTCGTTAAAGTTTGTTGGTCCCCTCCAGAACGAAGTTCTGATATATCCTCAAAAAATCATCTTGATCGGGCACGAATCTCAAGGCAAAATCGAGCAAAACATTTCAAAAATTAAATTCAGGATCACCTGAACTACAATTTCAGCGAACTTACAGTCAAACTGAGCGTCTCAGAAATACGAACTCAACGACACCAAATTCGACTCAATCCAAGCCCAAATGAGTACAAATTAAGCACCCGAAGAGCTGTTGGAAAGTTCAAACCATAATTTGAGTTATCAAATGGTTTTGGAATATGACGTTCTTATAGTCGAATCGAGCGGCTCGACGAGATGAATCCAACGAGCCCAAAATCGCCAAATTCCAATATCATTAAGACCTTCAAATATCCGACGAATGGTGCATGATCAAGGGATTCAATATCGGCCGTTTATCCGACCACTCCATATTTACCCCTGATCTCTCAGCTATTTACCAGCCATGCCACTCCAGAATATCTATAAACAGACCCCTTATTTCTCATGAGAGGGGACCCCAAGCAAGACGAAACAAGAAGAAGAGAAGAATAAGAGAAGGATAGGAGGGAAGAACTCCTCGACCACCGTCAGAGTTCTGCCCGACACCGGACTTCTGCCGGACTTCCGAACGACGCTAGAGTTTTGCTCGACGCTGGAATTCTGTTTGACTTCCGAGCGACGCCGGAGTTCTGTCCAACGCTCAAGTGATGCTAGAGTTCTACTCAACGCCGGAATTTCGCTCAACTTCCGAACGATGCTGGAATTCTACCCGACCTCCGAAGGACACCAAAATTCCACCCAATCTCCAAATGAGGCCGGAACTCTGCTCAACATTGTAACTGATTTTCAATCCTGAAGAGATTCATTGTAATCTGATCGTCCAGCCTCTTGTATTTCAAGAAAACATTAGGGGAACTCTTTCAATTGGGCATGACACCGTGGTTTTTCCCCTTTCAGGGTTTTCCGCGTAAAAATTCTGGTGTTGTTATTTCTCCTCTGTTTGCGTGCTAGATATTTGTATAACGCTGAGACGAAAGTTTTTTTAACTCTATCGCCACGTATATTCTAGTCTGCAATAGTTTGACGCCGTTTGTGGTAAACATTATCCCACAACTTCAAGTATTGCTACGATGGTCAATAGGCGCATCAGTCGTATCATTAGGGCTTCTCGCTCTAACTCTCACCAGTCCAGAAATCAGTCTCTGAATCATAGATGCCTGATATCTTTCTCTTTCTACCCAGGGGAAAAATGTCGGTGGAGAAGGAACCTCGGGACCTTCCCTAGAAGAGAGAATCCAAAAATTAGAAGAATCTCAGAACGAGATCCTTCAACTCCTACGAGAGAATCGGCAGCCAACATTACCAAAGCGGGAGGACGTTCTTCTCCCTCGAGCACCACCACTACCCGAAGATGTTCAACTTGAGCATCTTCGTGTAGAGATTCCTCTTCCTCCGCCAAGGAGGCATATACAATCACATTAAAACAACGAACTTGTCGATACAGCAAGTTCTACCCATCCTTCATACACCGGTCGGCAACCTCGTATTCATTCAGATCTATCAGAAGACTTAGTCCAACCACACGTTACTGAGCTTCCTTGCAATGGACTATTTCATGAACTATAAAGATTATTACGGGAAGAGTTCCCTAGAGGAGATATGAGACAAACTCTATGATAGCAGAACTTCTAGAAATCATCACCTTTAACTGAAGCCATTCTTCAGCACCGTATTTTGCTTGGCTTTAAACTAACAAGCATTGATTCATATGATGCGACATCTTACCCATACGAGCATGTCGACCACTATAGAACCATCATGTATATTCAACAAGCCTCAGATGCACTCCTGTGTCAGGTTTTTCCTGCCACCCTTAAAGAACAGGCTCGAACATGATTCTTTTCTCGTCCATCCAAAATGATCCCTTCATTTGTCAAATTGTCCAAAGTATTCGTCGAACAGTTTGTAGTCAATCGAAGAATTGCTAATGATTCTTCCACCTCTTCAGGATCCATCAAAATGAGGGAGAATCACTGAAGGAGTATTTTTAGCAATTTTCTATTGAGAACTGATAGATTTTAGGAGTAGACCCTAAATTGCTCAGAGGGGTCTTTCTTAGAGGCATTCAACCTGACCCCTTCTATTCAGCACTCATACAGGATACTGTTCCCTCATATGCCGACCTAATTCATCGTGTGGAAGTGCAAATCTTGATGGATGAATCCATAAATGCTCACAAAAAATAGTTTGAGCAAACCAACAGAAAGTGCAAGTGTGTACCAGGAGTGAATAATTCATCCTCACAATGGAATAAATAGGAGAATAACAATCTACCTCCTAGGCCTCCATTACTACGACGAAAACCTCGATAGGAGAAGGATTACACTCCACTCAATACATGTCGAGCAAATGTATTAATGGCTGTTCGAGATCAAGATACAGTGAAATGACCGCACCCTTTGAAGCTGAACATAGGAAATCAAGATCAGTACTGTCACTTTCATCATAGTCGTTGCCACACTATCGAAGCATGTAGGCAACTAAAGGAGGAGATTGAAAGACTTATCCACCAAGGCTATCTTCAATAGTTTATTCGGGATTCACCTACCTGAGAGGAAGCTCATCCCTCTAGGGGGCAAAATCAACAACAGAGACCACCAATGAATAATCAAATAGCAGTTGGTGAAATTGAGACAATCGTAGGAGGCCCCTTACTATTTGATCAGGTCTTTTGATTGTAGATGAAGACCCGATGCCAAAGAAGGCTCGTATAGATCACTCTATCACCTTTGATGATTCTAATTTGGAGGGAGTAAAAACCCATCATCAAGACCCGCTTGTGATTAATACGGGGATAGGTGATCCATGTTACAATATTAAAAGAATTCTTGTGGATAATGGAAGTTCTATTGATGTTCTATTTTACTCAACTTTTCTCAATATGGGTCTCACCAAAAAAAAAGCTTCAACATGCTGCAGGTCCACTGTACGGATTTAACAACTAACCTGTATGAGCAAAGGGAATAATCTATCTCCCAATTGTACTGGGAGAATTTCCTCGATAGACTATACACTCCATCCAGTTTATTATTGTAAAGTCAGAATCGGCTTGTAACACTATCTTTGGGAGGCCGCTCCAGTTAATTTTTGGGATCATCGCCTCTATCTCTCACCTTAAGTTGAAGTTTCTTACCCCGGCAGGAGTCAGTGTAATATGCGGAGATCAACAAATAGCACACACTTGTTATCTTAGGAAAGTTAAACCACACCCAACAGTTACTCTAAGTATTGAAGACTTTGATATCTGGAGCAAGGATATTCCTCAAAAAGCTTCCCTTGTAGAAGATCTCACTACTGTATCCATGTTAGAGGAACACCCTTCAAGGACCGTACAGATTGGATCCCTTCTCTCTAACGAAGAGAAGAAAAAATACATAGATTTTTTACGTGAGAATCAATATATTTTTGCATAGAGTCCAGTGGATATGCCCAGAATTGACCCTAAATTGATCATATACTCCCTCAAAGTCAATCTGACATGCAAAGCGATTATCCAAAAGAAATGAAACTTTGCACCAGATCGTCAGTAAGTGATCGAACAAGAAGTGGATAAACTTTTGGAAGTCGGATATATACGTGAGGTACACTATCCTACTTGGTTGGCAAATATTATCATGGTTCGGAAGGGGAGTGGAGCTTGAAGAATGTGTATAGATTATACAGATCTCAAAAAAGCCTGCCTGAAAGACAACTTTCTACTTCCTCGTATTGACCAAGTAGTCGATAACACCTTTGGGCATCAAATGTTGAGCTTTATGGATGCCTACTATGGCTATAATAAAAATAAAGATGAATTCTGCTGATGAAGAAGCGATAGATTTTCAAACAGACAAAGGGTTATACTGCTATCGGGAGATGCCCTTCGGGCTTAAAAATGCTAGAGCAACTTATCAGCACCTCATGAATAAGGTTTTAGTGGGTGTACTATAGAGGTGTAAGTAGAAGATATGTTGATAAAAAGTCTTGAAAAATCTCAACATATCCCTAACTTGGAGCAGTACTACCATTTATTGAGGCATTACAATATATGACTCAACCCGCTAAATACACTTTTGGAGTCACTTCTAAAATGTTTTTGGGGTTTATGGTAACCCACAGAGAGTTTGAAGCTAATCCCGAGAAGATCAAGGCGCTAAGAGATATAGTGCCAGCTAAGATTATCAAGGAGGTCCAAAGGCTAAATGGGAGAATTACAGCACTATCTCATTTCCTAGCACGTTCGAGAGACAAATATTTACCTTTCTTCAAGGTAGTAGAGGCACTCATAGATCTAGGTTCCAATGGACAGATGAATGCCAAGAAGCCTTTGAATAATTAACACTAGGAGAGAAATTGTATTTGTATATGGTTGCTTCTTTCTATGCCATTAATTCGGTCTTGGTTTGAAAAGAAAATAGTGTACACAATCTTATCTACTATGTCAGTAAAATTTTATCTAAAATTGTTGAGTTAAATATTTTTAAAAAAAACAAAAAAGAATCAAAGCAGAAACTGACCTATATTCTATGTCCCGGTCCCACCATCGGCAGTTAGTCGCCAAAGAAGATGATGCTTCACTCACAAAACTCTTGCTCGATAGTGTTGACCTCATTTTTGTATGAGGTTTCTAATGGGATCCTAAAGCTAACTCAAACTCAAGTCAATCCAAATCCAAGTCAATTCTAGACCCAGATCTCAGGTCTTAAGGTCCTGTCCTAAAGACCCTTTCCAGTGAATTTTCAAACATTTCAAAACCCAGTCAAATGGACTCTGATTCAGGCTCTGTCAGTTTCATACTAATGGGACATGTCTCTAGAGTCAACCCTCCAAATTTGAGCCCTTTCCGAGGTCTCTAACCGCAGAAACTAAATCCAAAGGCTGTAAAACCTTCAAATATTTACAGTCTATGCCACTGGGCCTGTCACTTAGAAGATCTTGACCTTGGAGACTTCACCAAAGACTGCAATCACTTCCAGACCATTAATCCTGTTATGTTGATCAATAAACTGCATTTTTCTGGACGCATTTCAGCCCCTAGGGGTCATGAGCCCAAAATGACTAAAATACCCCAATGGGGCTCAAATAGTGATTTCAAATCAAATGAACTCTAAATTGAATGCAACCACCTCCAGTAAGTTTCAAATGTCATTTCAAATCTATTGGATCCATTCCCAACCCCTGATTCAACCTGGTTGACCAAGTCAACAGGTTTGACCCAAAAGGCCCTTAAGGGTCCAAATAGGTGTTTTGAACCAAATGACCTCCCTAGACCTTGGGACAACATCCAATAGACTCAAAATGTTATTTTGAATATGTTGAACTTATTTCCAGACCCTGAACCCAGCTGGTTGACCAAGTCAACCAGTTTTGGCTTAATGGCCCATTAAGGGCCCATTAAGCCCTTTTGACCCCAACAGCCTTTTAAAATCCTAAAATCATCCTCATCAGACTCCAAATGTCTAATCAAATCTGTACAGCCCAGACCCACACCTAGGGTCAACCTAGTTGACCAGTCAACCTAGTTGACCCAATTACCCCTTAAGGCTCTTAATGGGTCATTTCAACCCATTTGATCCACCTGGCTCATTCAAGCTCTCTAGTCCAATTAACCACTTCATTGGGATTACCTCTCATGCCACCTTGGCAGTCAATATGACTGTTGACTAGTCAAACTAGTCAATAATTCATCAAAATCCCTTGAAGTGGACAAATCCCTAAGCTTGAGTTAATCCACTCTATCCCAGCAGATGAAATAGGTTCCAGAACCTTCTAAATGCTGACTAAACCCAGCTTAAGTCCTGGGTTAAGCTCCAATCACATCCTCATGTGCACAAAGAGCCAAAACCCATTTCCCACCTCATGGTCATTGAGTCCTTTTTTTTATTTCCTACCATTTCAACTATTCCAAGCCATGTAGCAGCATCCCAGCAAGCTTCCAAAGTAATCAAGACCCTCCATTGGGCCCTGGTTTGTTTGAATTTGCCAAAAGAGGTTAGATGATCAGGATTCTAATCTCTCCACCTAGCCTGAACTAGACCCATCCAGCCTTGGAAATCAATTCTAGAAACTTTCCTAGGAGCCAACCCGACCCAACCCAGGTCTTGGTTCTAGCCCAGCCAGCTCAGATGGTCCCCTCCCATGTGAGGACAAGCCAAGGGAGTGGCCAACTCATCCTTCCCCGTACAGCACGCCCTCTGCCTCTTAACCACATGAGATAGGTGTCCAGCATCCAAAGCATCCATCTGATCGATCATGACCCTTGGTTTTGTCTCCAAACAGCTAAATAGGGCAAAAGGACGGGAATTACTCATTAGACTTAATCCTGCATTCCAGTCACTCGGCAGAGCTCTTGAGACTTTGTTTTGGTTTCCTAGAGCTCAACCTTCATTCTCCCATCGATCCTTGACGTTTCAAAGCTACCGACAACGAGATCAGTGGTTGACCGAGAGCCATCTCCATCCAACTCTGCTTCCAGTGATCCTCTGAGCTCGGAGTCTGAAGGAGAACAACACGTGGACAGCCTACAAATTCAACCGTGAAAGAATCAACCCAATCGATCCATTCTACGGTGATAAATCCTAAACCCTAGTTTGTTTTCTAGGTTCTTAAATAACACATTAAGAAATGCATCAAATGACTTAAGAATACCTCCTCATCGCTCTTCAAGCTCTGTTGAATCTCTGTTTAAAATTTCAAAGCATTTGATTTGGTATTTTGCGAATACGAAACAAAAAATTCTTTTCTAGGGTTTTCGGGTGGCTGGAGGAAGAAGACGGGTTCACAGCCGTTAGATCTGCTCTGTTTTGATCAACGGCCGTGATTAAACCCAGTCCGAGACCTGCGGGATCTTAGGTAGCCGTCTGATCATCACCTCCATATTCGTGGTTTAGTCAGATCGTTAGCGGGCTAAATCTGGTCCGTCCGTTCAAACCGTGGGATCCCAGATAGCCGTCTGATCATCACGGATCGGATCCGATATCGCGGGTTTAATCCCAGTAGTTGGATCCGCACTGAGATCCATCCGACGGCCGTAAGCCCTGCCGAGCTGGATAAGTGGCAGGTCCCACCAGACCGCCGCCGTCCGTCTGGCCGCGTCCGTGCACGCCGCATGTCCCGGGTTAGCGTCACCGTTTGACCCGGTTTATCAAAACTTTAAAATAATTTAAAAAATTACCATAATTTCAAAATTTTGTAGGAATTTCATTTCTCATCCATTTTTGGAGTTCTTGGGTTCATTCTTTTCAGTTTAATCTCTATTTTATTTAAAAAATATAATAAAAATATTTTAATTATTATATTATTAACTATTTTAAAAATACATAAAATACTATTTTAATTTTAAAATCATTTATACAAATCATTTTGAGCTAAATTTTAGAAAAGATGCGATAGAGCTTAAGATTGACCTCCTATAATTTTCTTAAGTTTATTTGATGCATAAATCTCTAATATTTGAATTTACAAAAATTTGGGCCTTGATTTGACCTAAATTATTGTAAATTCAAATGCAAATCAAATCAAACTAAATCTATTGCATATTAGAATTCTATGGAGATGGTGTAAGGTCAGCCTTTTACTAAAAATAAGTTTAGACCTATGATCATGTATAGCTTAACTAAAATTTATTTCCAAAGGCATGTTAACTTAACTTAAAATATCAACAAACTATATATGATCATACTATGGAATTGGATTAACTTCAATTAGGATATGTTTACATATATCTCTAAATAAACTTAATCCAATTTCACATATCTATTCTTTTTTTTTTTTATGATAAATCGTTTAAGTTCATAGGTTATCATATAACCTATGATTACAATGATTTATTATAAAATCCTTCCATAGAGCATTAGGGAACTTTATTTTGTTCATGATTGCTATGTTGTGATTATATTTAGTGTCCAAAGGGTTAGAGAACATTGACTTGCTATCCTACAACCTAGTGACACTAAGGACAACAATTAAGGACATTGTCTTAGTAAATTTAGAACAATCTAGGTGAACTAAACACCATCCCTTTTGGGATGAAACATAAACTTAGAAAACTAGTGTCATATACCCAACGATCTAATACACTTCGATTTGACATTAATTGACCTTATAACAACTAGTAGATTAAGGATCTTTTTCTTTTATTTTGATAAATTCAAATAAATCAAATAAAATTCCATAAAGTTTAAATCAATCTCAACAAGCCCCAATCAACTATAAAATGAATTCACAATCATTAAAAAGATTAAAACTCAAGGTGCAAATATCATTAAAATAAATCAACACTTAATTAACTCTCAAAACATTTAAAAAATTGTAATAAATCAAGATTAAACCCAAAAATTATAAATAATACCTCCAATTGACCAGAATTAAATCCTTAACCAATGAAAAATAAAACCAAATTAATTGGACATCAAATTAAAGCTTAATTTAATTTTAAGTGAAATTCAATATTTAATTTATTTAATTAATTAATAATTATTAAAAATTCCAATAAATTCCAAAACACTTGGAAATCTCTCTTTAGGTCATTCCTGACCTTTGGAGCTGATTTCAAGGAGTTGGGAACTCATTTGGAGTAAAACCATAAAAAGGTCCTTTAATTAAGTAAATTTCAAAATTTCAATAAATAGTTCAAACTTCAAAAATTCATAACTAATTCAAGAAAAATCCAAATCAATCAAACTAAGTTGCATTCAAATCATAATAAGGCCTAATATTTATTAAAAATACTAAATTTCCATAAAATCATTAAATCTGAAAAAGTCAACAGATTGGTCAACTTTGAGCCAAAACTAGTTTAAAACTTCAAACCTTCATAACTAAATAAAAAAAAAATCCAATTTTAGCAAACTTACCTTCTAACTGATCGTATAAAGGTCTAACATTTTAATAAAATACTAACTTTCTAGAAAACATCCTTAAATAAAAAGTCAATTTTTGACCATTTTATTAAATGATTTAAATATTCCAAAAATTTCTAAAAATTCAGAAATTATTTTAAAACTATAGAAATGCTTAACCAACTCTTAAAATCATCAATCAAACTTCTTTTGAATAAAATTCATTAACTTTTAATTAACCAACTTAAGCTACTTAATTATACCGGGTACCACTAGGTAACCCAAGCCTACGAGGCTATTAGCTTAGCCCCAAGGAAGGTGAAACAAACTTCACGGCCTCGGTGAGAAACAAAGGTGGTATTCAACCAACAATTAAAATCAATCTCTAAATCAATTTCAAATCATTAATAATTTAATAAACCTTTAATTCTTAATAATTTCTGAATTCTATTAATTAAAAATCCATTAATTATTCAATTGAATTCTAAATTCCTTTAAACTAAATTAATTTGATAATTTGATTGATTAAGATTTATCTTAATCAATCGGATTTGATAATTAATTTAGATTAAACGAATTCGGGTCTTCTATGCCTAAAGTTTGATTCCTTTTGTAGGACTTTGGGCATTTTGATTTTAAAAGCCCCTTAAAACATCTAAATAACCAAAAGATCTCCTATGTGTTGTACACGACTCCTTTTAGGATGGCACTAATACATTTGGATTTGGAGATCTTCAAACAACTATAATAATACACCGACTTTATACGACGTGCTAGATTCCTTTGGGAGGGCACGTAGTATTGCATTCATAAGGTCCCTTTCTCTCTCTCTAATAAAACTTCAGGGACTCTCAAAATGAACATTTATCTTCTTTATAAGACGAGTGCGCATTTCGAAAGTCCTAGGACTTATAAATTGATAATTTCCTGCACTTAGGGAATTATCAATCTATAAGTTCTTTATAACTAAATAAAACAATTTTAACTTCTAAAATTGGAATAATTTGAAATTCAAATACACTCTACTTAAACTCTAATTAAATTGTCATTTGGCCTCTAATAAATAAACTCTAATAATACATGTAATTTGAACAATAATTCCTATAGGACCTATCCAAGCCACACGACCTCTTTCACACACTTAGATGCTTGCTAGGACTACCAACTTTAGCCTAGGCTAGGCCGGTGGTTTGTTGTGGTTTGTTTGCGGGTGTCTAGCCTAGAGGGCACCTATGTGTGATTGCTTACTTTTCTATACTGCATAACATGCATATTTACTTTTCTGTCTGTACACCAGAGCGCGGAGTTAATAAAGTGAGGGCCGTGTACTTTACTTTTCTGTCTTTACTTTCCTGCATATATAACTGTACACAACGCACTCATAACATGCATATATATACAACTGCTTCTACCTTTCTGTCTTTTATATTACTACAACAGTAGAATGTTCCTAGGGTCTGATGTACTGATATAAATGAAAATGTAAAGCTTTATTTTCCTAGAATTGTTGTATATAGATTGAGTCTGTACAGCGTTTGGAGTCTGTAAAAGAATTAAAAATAACTGCTTATATACATACAAATGGGGCTCCAAAAAGTAATATCCTTCCTCAGGAGGACGTTCCTTTTTTGGAATTCCATAGAAGACTCGGAGCCTGAAGACCATAAGCAGTTGTATTTAATTCTACTTTCTTATAGGATTAGAATCCAAGTTTGTTGTCGGTGGGACCTTGCCACCTTTACTTTATTGCAAATTTTGGGATGTAACCGATAAATTCAATATTAATAAAATCAGCTCATTCATATATATCTATTTCATGCATTATTAGCATTCGTGTAGATTTTTGGTTTTTGTAAGCATATTCAATTGCATATAGTTTAAGATCTTTAAACCATGCCTTGATTCCTAGGATAGAGCTATCTTAAAATCTTGCATCATCGATGAATTGTTATGATTAGGACTATTAGCTGGCAGCCCACTCTAGGCAGGTGGTAAGTCCAGATCGTATACACCTCTCTCTGCACATTCTTCTTCTACTCAATTCTAAATTCTTCTCAATTCAAATAATAATCGTATAATCTAAAGCCTGGTCATGAAAATTTAAATTAGTCTAAATATTTAGTTAAAAATATATATATAATTTTGGAAATTATTTAGTCTTCATTTAAATCGAGAGTGTTCTCTTAGGAGTTGTAATTAACTATAGGGGCTTGCCCTTATAGGGAGTCTAGATCCCAGAATAATCTAAACCCTACCTTAGTTCCTTTCTAGGGTAGGGGAAAGATTTGTGGAAGTAGATTAAGCTTTATTCATATTCGGGAAGTTATTTCTATAATTAAAGAATAGATAGATATTTGATTTGCTCTCAGAAACAGATCAAATGTCTTCTATATTCAATTATAGAAATAAATTTACACTTCATTGATCTAATCAGGCCGATTAGGGAATATACCAGTCATCCCTTTAGGATGATTTGAATATTTCCTATACTTTACCTGATTAGAAGAATGAACTGTATATTTCTTCCTTTAAAATCAATAGAAGGATATTAGTCTGCCCCTCGGGGCAGTATAATATCCGACTATGTGGATTTAATCGGAATAGGGTATTCTAAATATAAATAAAGCAAATCGTGTGAGAGAATAAAACCTTATTTTTAAAGAAAATTCTGTTTTATCTAAATTTTATTTAAATTCATTCTTGTAATCAAGAGATTAGCATATATTTGATTTGTTTTCACGAACAAGTCAAATGTCTTCTATATACTTGATTACAGGAATGAATCAACGATTCATTAGACTAATTAGGTAGATAGAGAATGTATTGATTATCCTTTAGGATGATTTGTATATTCCCTATATTATACCTGATTAGGAAAGTGAATCATCGTTCTCTTTCTTTAGAATCAGTAGAAGAATATTAGTTCGCCCTTCGGAGTGGTCTAATATTCGACTATATGGATTTAATTGAAAAGAGAATATTTCAAAATATAAATAAAGCAAATTATTTTCAATATTTAAATAAAAATATATTTTATTTTAAAATTCTTTTCTTTCCCCCTCCTTTTCTTTATTTAAATAACAGAGATTTATTTTTAAAATTACTAAAAATAAATTTTAAATCAAAATCAGGTTAGTAGTTAGACTTTATTTTCTCACAGATAGTTCCCTTATTAAAAAGGGAGAAAGAAATGAAAAAAAGAACATACGCTCATTCGCTATGACTCCGACGCTCTCGTTGTCGTTCAAATTTGTTGCTTCAGAGGAGAAGTCTAGGGTTCACCCTTCATCTTCTCTGTTCAGCTCCATTGCTTCACATGCAGAGATCACACGTGCCACTTCTTCCACTCCCTGAGGCAGTGCGACTTCAGCTCCTTCGATCCCTTTCGACTTCGTTTCTCCGAGAGATTGCACACGCCACTTCTGCGGCTTTGTCCTAGAGAGCGGAACGAGCCTCTCTTCGGCTCCTTTATTGCAGTCCGACTTTGCTCCTTCTCCAATTGACCCAGCCAGTCGACTCCACCAAGCCGAACCCGACGCCGACCTCCATCTCCGACCCGTGTGTGACCTCCGTCGCCTCCCTGCCCGATCGGGGCTTATCCCGATTCGCCTCTCCCTCTCTGTATATTGATATACATATATATAATATATATCTTAGATCTGGGCTGATGGTTTTACAATTTAAAGACACCACGCAGTCGATCTTAGATCCTGGTGGGATGATTTAAATTTGAATGCCCTACGTCGTTGACCTTAGGTCCAGGGTAGGAAGAAATTACGGCAGTACCGTCCCGATTTCTCCCTCGGTGGGGAGTTATACGCCCGGAGGCTGCCGAAATTTCCTTAAAAAAAAGTTTTAAAATTTTATTTTTTGACCAATTAGGGAGAGTCTAATTTAAGTTATTAATTACTTAATTACTACTAAAATTTAATAATTAAATAATTTAAATTAATTAGTTAAGATTAATTTAAAATAATTAATTTTGATTAGCAAAATTGATTTAATAAAAAAAATTGGAGAGCATTTTTTTTATTCGAGAGTAAAATCCAAATCAAAGTGTTGTTATTTAAAGTTTGAGAAATTTGATTTTAAAAAATGTGTGCAATAAATAAAAGAGAGCGAAGTGTTCTACTAATAAACATATACAAAGTTCTCAAACTCTTAACTCTGTATAGATTGCTCTCTAAATCCCTCAAATTACAATTCTCAAATCAATACAACTCTCAAAACCTCCATAAAATTCTCCAAAAAGATCCTTCTTATATGAGTTCATGCAACTATCTGTATGTTCTATCCTCTGTAATTGCAATCCCTGATTGCTCTCATCCACTGAAACCACTGGCTACAAACACCTACAAATAAACATATGAAGAGTCAATATATCATAAAAAAATTAAATGATTGCTGATAAATCTAAGCTACTGCAGGTAGAACATAGTACTAGAAAGCAAGAAAAGCTAAGTACAAAAAAGCTAGTAGAGCAACAATGCTAAAAGACGGGTAGAGTAGTAGAATATTGTAGTAGAAAACAAGCTACAAGCACAATACAGAACAACCAAAATACTAACCCAGTGTCAAAATCACAAATTCAAACCAATCCAAAAAACAAATGTTCAAATTTAAACCTATGAGCAGCCTAATTAGGTTGTAAGATCCACTACCCGGCAACTTTCATTGGAAAGTCGTAAGCCGGTCTTAAGGGGAAGTTTTAAGTGGAAATTGACCTAACTCGTAACCCCTTATTAAAACCCCATGCCACTTCTAATAGAAGTCGTAAGTCTGACTCCTGAGGGAAATGTTTAGGTGATGATACAACCCTAGACTCCTCACTTAGGCATCCTAGTCTATAAGAATAGGTTGTAAGACCCGCTATCGGGCAACTTCTACCTAAAATCGTAAGCCCTCACATTTTAGGAAAACTGTCAAAATAAATAGCATTGATCCTAAACCTCAAACAAGCAAATTTAAACCTAAGGGCATCTTAGTCTGAAGGATTAAGTTGTAAGACCCACAATTCGGGCCGCTTAGCTTATAGAGCTAGTTCATAAGACCCACCGTTGGGCAACTTCTAAGAAAGCCATAAGCCCCTGCCTAAATCAAATCATACGGGCAACTTCTAAGGAAGCCATAAGCCCCTGCCTAAATCAAATCATACGGGCAACTCTTAAATAAAGCCGTAAGCCCCAAACTAAATAAATAAAAGGACAACTTCTAAGGAAGTCATAAGCCCCAACCCAAATTAAATCAAATTAAAATTCAAACCTTTGGGCATCTTAATTTAAATAATTAAGTTATAATACATACTTTTCATGCAACTTCCTAAGGGAAGTTATAAGTCCTACCCAAATAGTTTAAAAACAAACCTCCAGGCAGCCTCACTATAGAGTTAGGTTGTAAGACCCATCCTTGGGCAACTCATAAATAGAGTAATAATTCTAAATTAAATCCTCGGGCTACTTTCTATGAAAGTCATAAGTCCCAATCCAAATCTAAATCCCTGGGCTACTTCATGAAGAAGTCATAAGACCTGTTCCAAACTAACTTCCTAAGTATTCTAATAGATGTAAACCTCAAACTGAATAAAATCTCTAGGTATTCTAATAGATGTAAACCCCAAACCCTAAATAAAAATAAAAAAATAAAACCAAAACCCATACCTAATCAAATTAAAATTTAAATCTATCCATTTCAGTCTACTCAAGATCCCTGAGAGGAGGCAACCCATGACTGCTATTCATATTCGCTGGACAATACGATCAATGATTGTTAGTGTTGGTAGACTGAAATATATGGTATACCCGTGACGACGGAACCATGGGATCTTGTTCGGGTTTACCTCCATTTTCCCCATTATTGAGACTATAAATTAACTAAATTTTATTCATCCTTAATCGAGAGTTCTCTTTTACCTAGTAAGAGGGGTAATTAACTATGAGTGCTTGCGCTCATAAGAAGTAAAGGCCCCATATCTAATTAAATCCTGATATTACCCTCAGGGGAAATCTGGTTAATTTTAATTTGACTTAAGGGAAATGGAATCCTACAGCTGCAAAGTGGGATTCGTGTATTCGTGCCATTTTTCTTAAGCCCACAGAAGTAGAGGGACGTTATCCTCTAGCAGATAAGACAGCCTTAACATTAGTTTATTATGCTAGAAAACTTTGCCCTTACTTTCAAGCCCATATAATTGGAGTTTACACAAATCTGTCGCTTAAAAGTATCCTGCAAAAGCCAGAAGCATCAGGTAGGCTCATTAAGTGGTATATAGAGATTGAAGAATTTGATATCCACTACTTGCCTAAGTCTGATATTAAATCTCAAGCATTTGCATATTTTGTAGTTGAATGCACCATTCTAGTATCCAATATTCAACCAAGTGCTTTGCCTTCTCCTCCATGCTGGACATTGTATGTCGATGGAGCTTCTGAAAGTTTTAGGGCTGGGGCTAGAATTTTATTGATCTCTCCATAAGAAGTTACCCTTGAGTATGGGCTCTGACATAAGTTCCCAGCAACAAACAACACAGCAAAATACGAGGCCCTCATTGCTGGATTGAGACTAACAATTGACTATGAGGTCCATAACCTAATAGTCCACACTGATTTCCAAATAGTCACCTCTCAAGTGGAGGGGGAGTTTGATATCCATAATCCGTAATTGGCCTATTATTACAGCATTGTGAAGTTACTCTTAGCCCGTATAAGAGAACATCAAATCATATATATTCTTCAAGAGCAAAATGCAAGAGCAGATGTTCTTTTCAAACTTGCTACATCAATAATAGGAGATATTTATAAAAGAAAATGTATCGAGGATATCTACTTCCAAGTATTCAAAGTTCGTGGGTTATATAATCAATCGATGAACCAAGAGAGGCATCTTGGATCGATCTCATCTTGTCTTTTCTACAGGATGGGGTAGTACCTAAACAACACATGGCTGTAACACGACTTCAGAGATAAACAGCAAATTTCACCATTATTGGTGAAGAGTTGTATAAACACGCCTTCATTAGACCGTATCTCAAGTGTCTCCCACTTTCAGAAGGTGATTATGCACTCTGAGATGTTCATTCAAGAGTGTGTGGACAACATCTAGGAGGAAGAGTGTTGGTCTATAAGATCATGAGATAGGGATTCTATTAGCACATAATAAAACAGGATGAGCTTGAGTTTACTCAAAAGTGCAAAAACTATCAACTACATTTCAATCTCACCCATACACCTGCTCTGGAGCTAACATGACTACCGAGTCTCTGGCCTTTTTTCCAGTATGGAATTGATATAATGGGATCTTTCCCTATAGCCACTGGACAACAAAAATTCATTATCCTAGCTGTAGATTACTTCACCAAATGGGTGGAGGCAGAACCTTCAATGAAGATCACTAAAGTAAATGCCAAACCGTTCTTGTGGAAGAACATAGTATGTCGCTTTGGCATTCCTGAAAGAGTTATTACTGATAACAGGACATAGTTTACTAGAAAGATCTTTATATCTTTTTGTAAGAATTTTCATATTCAACTCATCCACATAGTTATCGCCCATCCTCAAGAAAATGGGCAAACAAAGGTTACAAATCAAATAATTCTGAAAGGGCTGAAGATACGCCCAGGGAAGGATGGGGGGCAATGGGCTGAAGAAGTCCAAAATATCCTCTGGACTTATCGGACCACTGCCAGAACTCCTACAGGAGAAACCCCGTATAACCTCTATTTTGATACATAAGTAGTTATACTGGTTGATATTGGAGTCCCAAGCAATAGGGTTCAGACTTTCGACTTTAGTAATAATGAGGAGAGACTCAGAAAAAATTTAGATCTCCTCCCTGTTGCGGATCTATGGTTTATGATTTTTATGATAGTAAACATTCCTTATTTCTCTACGATTATCTTATGTGCTAACGTTTCAGGTACACATGATCATACTGCAATTTGGGACCAGCTCAAGATTAGGTAGACTAGGTCTGTGTCAGTTTATAAACTTTTTTCTTTCTTGAGTCTGTTGTATTTGGTGTGGGATCTGTTGATTTGTAACATGGAAGATTTCCTGTTATTCCCTATAAGATTTCTATTTTTGGTAATATCGGCCAGGACGATATTTATATCGTCCAGGACGATATGTCTAAAATCAAAAACCCTAATTAGGGCATCCTCATTAAGGAAGCCGTCATTGAGATCGGCCTTGACGATACATGTATCGGCCAGGACGATAGTCTTAATTCAGAAAGAATCAACCACCATAATCAGTTTAGGAATTCTTTGTTTTAGGAAATCGTCCAGGACGATATTTATATAGTCCAGGCCGATCTAACTCAATTATGCTTAAATTGATCTGGTATCTTTGAAAAGCATTAATGGTTGATTGATACGATCACATCGTCCGGGACGATCTTATGATCAGCCAGGACGATGGCCTAGACGATTGACTTCGGCCAGCACCAAATCAGTGCGATAATCAGGATTATTAAAATCAGTTTTAAACTAATCGGCTAGGACGATCGTGAGATCGGCCAGGACGATATAACCAATTTTTTTCTGATCGTCCCAGGCCGTTGAACTGAATTTGAACTAATCAGCCAGGACGATATGTCTATCGTCCTGGATGATAATGTCGACAACTTTCATTAATGAGCTCGTTTTGAGAGCTTCTATTTAAGCTTGGCATGACACTTTGGAAGAGTCTTTGGCAGCCATTATAGCTTCGTTCTTGTGGGGGATACTTGAAGAGAGAGCTTGAAAGGGAGAGAGGAAAGGGTGGAGTTTGAGAGGGAGAAGATCCTGTGAGGGGGAGGAACTCAAGGGAGTGTGGAGGGGATTCCATACGGTTGCTCCAGCGAACTCGCACCTTAGTACCATCGGATTCAAGGCTTGTCTTGAGGTAAGTTCACCAAAGAAGAAGATCTCTTTGGTGTCAAAAGACCCGGCGACTCCGCCGCACCGGGGAAGGTGGAAGTGATTTTTTAAGGGCTTCTCCGCCTAGCTGTGGGGGCAAAAGGAGAGTCACGATTTTAGTGTAATAGTTGGAGGGTACCTCCAAGGAGTGGACGTAGGCATGGTTTGACCGAACCACTATAAATCTGGTGTATTATTTTCTTATTATCGCTTCCGCATTTATTTTTATTCCGCACTTTATTTGTGGTGATTTTGGTTGGTGTTTTATCTTGGGTTTTAAAGTTTTCCAATTCACCTCTCTTTTGGTTAGCTTGGGCCAGTTCTATAGGGCTTAACATCGTTAACGAACTTTCACTCCCATAAATAAGAGATGAAACCTCACTCAGGACCGCTGCATACCACCAAAGGATCGCTCGTCACTACAATCGGAGAGTGAAACCTCGACCTATCTCTATTGGGGACTTAGTTCTACGCAGCATTGAAGCCGATGGAAAAGGCCCTCAGCATAACAAGCTCTCTCCCCTATGAGAGAGTCCTTATTTGGTGGCAACCATGGTCAAGCCTAGAACCTTTAAACTGAAGGATGCTAGTGAAAAAATGCTCCCTCAAACTTGGAATGTTAGCAACCTTCGCAAGTACTATAAGTATGAATTGATAATATTATTTGTCTCATGTTATGTTATTGGTAGTATTTGTCTTGTATAATGTCCCCCAAAGTGGTTATGCTTTATACCTTTCAAGTTTTATGTTGACTTTTCGTACACCCCTTGTGTGTTGATTGTGGGAGAACTCATTTTTGTATCCCTAAGTTATACTAGAGAATTGTTGCACTATTTTTTATAATATAATAATATAATGTTCACTTTGTCGTAATACTATCTCTTATCCTCGAACTCTTTTTCTATGATTCGAGAAATACATAATCAATATTATATCTCAATCACTGAACGATCAATTATAGGGGGATTTGATCCGATCTCTTTCATATAGGTTAAAATTATCAAGAAAATGTTTTGATTAATAACCTCGAATAGGTCATGATATCTAAGGAGGATATCTCTCGCATTCACTTAAGTCAAAAAAGGCTACCAAAATATTTCTCATTGAAATAAAATTGAGTCAATTTTATATGCAAAAAGAGAAATATCAAATATTTTCTTTATATATCATTGAACATTGAGTACATCATATGGAATCATCAACACCAAACACATATATGATCACTAGAAAGAAAATAAAGTGTACAAAATAACATCAAAGCTATCATACAAGATCTCAATATCATCATCCTCCTCCTCTAGGGAAAAAGCCTGCTGCAGCTCACTCTCTAATTCTATACCACCAGAGTCTGAAGAAGGATCATTAAAAGCCTGACTAGGAGTTAACCCCTCGATCTCCGCTCTAGTCTTATGCTGCACTGCACGCACACCCTTTATAAAACCTTTGATAAAGCCATCCTCCATACACTCTGTCTCTAAAGCCTTCACCTCTACATCATAAATATGATTGCAAGCTTCCTGAACGTGATCCTCGATAATTATCATGAAGACATAAGATTTCTTAAACTCTTCTATGGCTGTAGAAGGCAACTGTTGGGTTTCCTTCTCTGATAGCATATTATGAAGTCTTTTAATCTCAGCTTCAAGGATTTTCTTATCTCTCATCTACTGGTTGATTATCGCATGTGCATCCACCAACTCTATATATAGGCGATCCATTCGCTCATTCTGTGAAGAAGTTGAGGTTATCCTGTTTGCCAGCTCTGCTCTACACTCTTCTAACTGCTCATCACCGCCTGCATTTTCTTAACTTTTCCATCATATTTCTTTTTGTATTCTCCCTGAAGATATTTGACCTTTACGAACTCGTTGTTCCAGTCATTTAAGGTCTTGGTCATTTCAAACTTGAAATCATTATTATGTTCCAATTGAAACGACAAAAAATATAATTATAAGAGATATATCTTTTGAAATAAATACAAAAAGAGAGAAAGAAAGACGAACTCACCAACTCCTCAGCCTGTCGACAACCCACACACTGATGTTTCAAAACATCTTCTAAAATGTATGACTTGGATAGAGAGATATGAGGACCTTTATTGGAGACTGTCAAAATTTCATCAGCCTTCTTCTTCCTTGGTGCCTGCAAATCTCCCTTACTCCCTGGTCGCTTGGAGTGATTTTTTGGGGAACTGCCTCTAGAACTTTCATAGTCCTCTTCAACATTTGTGCATGCGATCTTCCTGCTTGAGTAGATAATCCCATCTTAAACAAATATTCTTCGTTTCTATATCTGTTAAAATAACTCACCTTATAATGTAGGGCGTCGATATCAGGAAGCTTGAGTATCTTCAATAAATCTTCTACTTCAATATGAAGGGGGACGGGTAACTCCTTCAACTTTCCCCATTTTTCTTGAAGGTTTCAATCATTTTGAACATAAAATAAATCGCTAATCCAACCTTTCGATGGGTCTCGAGTAAAATATCCAACCACTTGGATCTGAAAGAGATACGACACTGCACATCACTAAAGAGATGCCCCATCCGAGACATTCTGAAGATAACACCACTCCATGGTCTCTGAAAAGTACGATCATGCCCATTACGATCGACATGGCCCTATAAGAAAATTGAGATAAACTCGCTCCATAAACCGTCAGAATATCAATCAATTTAGAAGATGGTGCAAATCGCATCCCCGCTCACAAACTGAATTTGTACACCATCACATATCCTGGGGGAGGAAAACGGGCACGATCAGATCTTATCGGCACCTTCATCACTAAATTATTAGGAAAATGAAATTTTTTCCTAAAGGAGGTGAAAGAATCCTCAGTGATGGTGGAAATAACATTGTCAATCTTTGACATCTTATGAGTCTTCTTTAAACCCTCAGAATGGTGCATAGGATGATATTCCTTAGCTGGAGGATTTCTTTTAGATATGTGATCACCCATTTCAATTCCTTTACTAAAGAGGGGTGCTAATCTGAGTAGAGAAAATCACTTACGAAAGATAGCGGAAAGCCTCTAGAGTAGAAAGACAAACGGGGGAGAAAGAAGGAAGAGGAGGGGAAGTCTCCAACTTCTGTAAAAGAGGAGGGGCGTTGAGTCAAGTAGGAAAAGTCACCTACTAAAAAATAGCAGAAAATCTCAACTGTCAGAGAGCCAGAGGGATAAGATGAGAAGGTGCAGGTTTTCTCTTGGCCCTGGGGGTCTATTTATATTTTTTTGGGAGAAGGGGGAAGTTTCTAGAGTTTTCTGACATTTTCAAATTTTCTAAATTTTTTAAATTTTTTTTTAATTTTTTTGCGAATAAAAAAAATAATTACTTAAGTTGGTGGAGGCAACCAATCGCCGGCCTGAACCGGCACCTAATCGCTGGCGGGCGCGTGGCACCATGTTGGCCAGGCGCGGGTCAGCTATGCCATAGGTGCAGATCAGCGGAGGGTCAGGCGGGCCCCAAGCGAGTACGGAGCAAACCCAGGCGGGTCGCGGGCGGGCCCAGGCGGGTCTCGGGTGCTTCGATCGCGGGCCACGGGCAGGCTACAACACGAGCCAGGCAAGCCCAGGGCGGGCCGCGGGAGGACCACAATGCGGGCCGTTAGGCTTGGCACGTGGTTTCACGCCGCCGATAGCAATGGAGATGGTGGTGGAGGTGATCGGTTGGCCGGTTTGGCTGCCCACTCAATTTTGGGTCTGATTTTCATTCCTGAGAGGCCAAATCGAAAGTTTTTGGGGTCCTTGGGATCTTTTTTCGAAGTTTCGCACTCAATTTTGACAGTTTTAAAATAATTTGAGGCTCCTACATGCAAGATCAGATTTCAAATCACATGGATTATTTTCCCAAATTTGTGATGCATATTTTCAGACTCTTAGAGTTTTGACATCCAAAAATAGGGGGAAACTGATATATCCTCAAAAAATTATATTGATAGGGCACGAATCTCGAGGCAAAATTGGGCCAGAAACTTCAAAAATTAAATTTGGGATCAATTGAACTCCAATTTTAATGAACTTATAGTCAAACTGAGCGTCTTGGAAATACAAACTCAACGACACCAAATTTGACTAAATCCGAGCCCAAATGTGTCCAAATCAAGCACCCGAAGTGCTATTAGAAAGTTCAAACCATAATTTGAGTAACCAACTAATTTTCAAATGTGACGTTCTTATAGTCAAATCAAACGGCTTGAAGAGACAAATCCAACGAGCCCAAGATTGCCAAATTCTGACATCATTAAGACCTTCAAATATCTGACGAACGGTGCACGTTCAAGGGATTCAATATCGGTCATTCATCTAACCACTCCATATTTACCGCTGATCTCTCACATATTTACAAGCCATGCCACTCCATAATATCTATAAATGAACCCCTCATTTCTCATGAGAGGGGACCCCAACCAAGAAGAAGCAAGAAGAAGAGAAGAAGAAGAGAAGGATAGGAGGGAAGAACTCCTCGACCACCGCTAGAGTTCTGCCCGACGCCGGAATTCCGAACGACGCCAGATTTTTGCTCGACGCTGGAATTCTGTCCAACTTCCGAACGACGTCGGAGTTCTGTCTGACTTCCGAACGACGCCGGAGTTCTATCTAACGCTCAAGTGACGCAAGAGTTCTGCTCAACGCAGGAATTTCGCTCAACTTCCGAACGACGTTGGAATTCTACTCGACCTCCGAAGGACACCAAAATTCCACCCATCTCTAAGTGATGCCGGAACTCTGCTCGACATTGTAACTGATTTTCAATCCTGAAGAGATTCATTGTAATTTGATCGTCCTAAATTTTAAGGATGAGTCAGCCTCTTGTATTTCCAGAAAACACTAGTGAAACTCTTTAAACTAGGTGTGGCCCGTGGTTTTTCCCCTTTCAGGGTTTTCCACATAAAAATCCCGGTGTTGATATTTCTCCTCTGTTTGCGTGCTAGATATTCGTATAATATTGATACGGAAGTTTTTCAACTCTATCGCCGCGTATATTCTAATCCTCAACAAGTTCGATCGCTCATCCTCGTAGGTTCGTCAGTTTGCTCTCCTCCTCATAAATTGAATGATTTTACCGGTTAGATTTATTACGCATTTTTCATTTTTCGGGACATTTTCCATTAGCATGGGGGGGGGGGGGGCCCAAAAAAAAAAAGGGGGGGGGGGGGCCCTAAAAATAAAACACTTTGAGAGGATGTGAAGACTAAAAGGACCGGCCTTGGGAAAGCATAAATATTAATATGTAAATTTAACCATCAAGCAAATGGAATTTGGCCATCCGCCATTTTTTTTTAATGTTAACGCCACCCTCCTATATGTATATTTAGATATACTTTAAAATGTGTTGTCCTCTACAATTAATATATTTCCTTTATTAATAAATTTTTATTAAAATCTCATTAAAAAAATTACATAAGTGTTAGTTAAAATCTTTAATTTTTATTTGAAACTTTACTTCAAAGTATATCAAGTAAATTTTAGCTAAAATGATATTAAAATGATTGAATTTAAAACTTACTTAAATTAGTTGAAATGAAATAATTTAAAGAATATCGAGTAAATTTTAGCCCTCGACCCAAACGGCCTGCTTCGTTTTTCCCTTTGCTCATCTCTCACGACTCGCGACTCACGATTTCGAGTACGACTTTCATTTTCCCTTTAGCTCCTCTCTCACTCCCAAACGGAGACCGCCCGTGGCAAATATTTATGTCTTCTATAAGCTCTAAGAGTGATGTTATTTGCATTTTAATTGGGAAATTTACATGCATACCACTATATACTTATTAATTTACATATTTAACACCTAAAACATTAATATTACACTTATACCACTCAAATCCTAAATTTACATCATTTCTACCACTCCGTCTACCGCCTTCCTCACGCCGTCTTTCTTCCCGCCGAAAACTCCTCTTTGCGCACAACATTTGGTAAGTATTGTATCGGACGTCTTTCTTCCCACCCAAATCCCCCATTGTCGCTAAATGTTGCAAATTTCCTTGGTGGACGTCTCACGAATTACCTCCATGTGAGGCCGCTACAACTCGTTGTGCTCACATTGTCCTTCACGGTATTGTCTTCCGAAGCATTTTTTTATGATATGGTATTTGATTTATCTGAGAGTTACTGCATGTAGTTTGGTATTGTCTTCCTCATATTTTTTTATCCTTCGTTCATCTTGGCAGCGGCTGAGTGGTTCCAAGAAAAGTTTCTCACAACAGATTCTCTCCTCATTTAAAAACTAGATAAGCTAAAAAAATTGTCCTATATTTGAAGTCCGGCATTTTTAACGAGGTCGGTAATTTTTAACGAAACCCAAATGTGCATTTCAACACAGTTTATACATAAAAAAAATGCTTAGAAAGCCTCATTTAGGTGACGAACAACTAGCTAGACGCCGAGCAAACAAAATCATTTAGAATAAAATGAGAGCATTCATCAGAACTCGCCTTCCTCCCCTTTTGTGAGCTCCAATTCTTCCGTCCAGTTCGTTTGCCCTAACTTCCTCTCAGATTGGCGCCAAGCGGAGAAAGACGTCGTGAGGAAGCCGGTAGACGGAGTGGTAGAAATGATGTAAATTAGGGATTTGAGTGGTATAAGTGTTATATTAATGTTTCAGTTGTTAGATATGTAAAATAATAAGTATATAGTGGTATGTATGTAAATTTCCCTTTTTAATTTTGATCTTACATCTCCTCTGGCTCTAGTAATAAGACGACAAATAGAACTATTTTTAATTTAGCCCCCCCCCCCCCCCCCCCCCTTTTATTTCGCCCCCCCCCCCCCCCCCCCCGAATAAAATTTCTGGCTCCGCCAGTGGTCCATTAGGGCATTATAAATTCTATAATTATTTGAGGAACTCAGCAACTAACTCCAATCTTAGGCCCCTCATCTAAAATTTATTTTTTTTACCTATTTGCTTAGACTTTATCCATGGGATAGATGTTTGGATTTTTAACCTAAATCTCGTTCTCATATGATTTGATTAAGTAGATACATTTGTTGGGAAATGACTAATTTAATGCCAAAAAACATAAATTTAGGTCTTAAACATCAATGGAATGATGAAGAAAATTGCATTTCACTAATGTTATCTAATCATTTATAAAATAATGTTCTCTTTTTTAACATATGACAGCCACAAGATTTAGAGTTCATTTGTGACGGCTTTTTTACTGATTCTTAAAGCATTTTTTTAATGATTAAAAAGCTACTTTAAGAAGCAGTAAGAAAGCTGTCCCAAATGAAGCCTTATTTGACATTTTATTTATGATTAGCTATCTAACAGTTAAGCTTCGTTTGGGACAACTCTTTACTGCTTTCTGAAATGATTTTTTAGGGAAAAAAAATTTGAACTAAACATTTTTGTAAAAAAATAATTTTATAAAGTAGCAAAAAAAACTATCCCGAATGTAAACTTATTTTAATTCAATTTTTAAAATAATTAATCACGCTAATTTACTTCTTAGAACAAAACTGTATTTTTATCAAAAAAAAAAGAAAAAAACTTTTTTTCCAAAGGTTTTCTCTTTCTATAATCATATTTTTGTAACTTTTTTTCAGTGGAGATATCCAATCCTTTTGTTATCTTTTAACTATAGAAAAAATTAAAGAATATCTCAGTTATTTAATACTTCATCTGTCTTCAGTAAAAATAAAAATCATTTATATTTTATATTTCATAATCATTTATTTTGTTTAATTTTAATTATATTTTATATTTAATTACATTAATATAAATGAATTATATTAATATTACTACTTATTTCAGCCGCTTTCCGGACGCGGATACCAAAAAATAAAAAAATAATAATATTTAAAACAAAAAAACCGAATCACTCCTTATTTATGTCGGCGATTAGCTCTAAGCAACGAATCACAGCCGTCCAAATTCTGAATCACCGCTAATCCATCGTCTATAAAAACCCCCAAAGGACTCCGAGGGTAGGGGCCCTGCGCATCTTCTCGTTATCTCCACGTTGTTTCTTCCACGGAGAATAGAGAGCTCGAAGAATGGAAGAGAAGCCGAATGTCGAGTTCACGGCGGCCGGAGAGAAGGTGGGTTCCCTGTCCTGTTTCAAGAGGATCTGCGTCTTCTGCGGGAGTAGCACCGGGAAGAAGGCGGGTTACAGGGAAGCGGCCGTCGAGCTCGGAAAGGAACTGGTGAGTTGGAGTAATCATCAAAGATAATTTCTTTTTTCAGTTCTTTTTCGAAGCCATTGCCGCTTATGCGCTACCATGAATCGAATTCGATTAGTTCGCTGTTACAGAGAGGAGGGAGATAATATGGGTTTCTGATTATTTTGCTTAAATTGCTCAAATCTGTAATCCTGGCTGGTTTTATTCGATTTTGGGAACAAGTTTTGGATTGGAATTATGAAATTTGTTTAGGGTTACAGGACATGAAAATGGGAGAGAAGGAGATTGCTAGCTGTCATCCGTCTAGCTGATGGGCGGGTTTCTTGCATCAGTTGCATGACCTCTCTCTGACACGATTTTTGATGAAAATTTAATTTTTATGGTTAGTGAAATAATAATATTATTATTATTTTGTCCATTGCAATAAAATGCTGTTGCCATACTTTTACGGAGAGTCGTGTAGCCGCTTTCATCCAGCATCATAATTAGTATTTTCTTTGTCTTTTTTCTATTGAATTGTATGGTATTTATCTATTTTCATTCAATGAGAAATTTGATTTTATTTTATGGATTGGATATTATATTTTATAAATGTGGCATTTGGATTTTTGTTTTAGGTGGCGAGAGGAATTGATTTGGTTTATGGAGGTGGTAGCGTTGGATTGATGGGCCTCGTCGCTCACGCTGTTCATGATGGTGGCGGCCATGTCTTAGGGTCATCTCTCTCTCTCTCTCTCTCTCTCTCTCTCTCTCTCATTTAATTGCAGATTCACATCTGTGTAACACTTCGAACCGGATATTTCTTACACAAAATCTTAAGCTTTTAGACTAAAGTGAGCAGAATCTTTCTCTTTGATCACTTGCTTAAAGATAATTTCAATGTCATAAATGGAAATTTGTTTCACCTTGGGCTGAACTGTGAAGTGATTTATAACTATACACCATAGAATTTTGATATATTTACATATTAACATCCAAAGATTTATATTTATTTATACAACGTCTTACATTTTTTTTTGAAATAGATAAGAACAAATACATTAAAAGATAGATTTTTTTACTTTTAATAAGTTAATGTTAATGATGTTTTTGATGTAATATATTATCATGATGTTAAAGAAATAAATAGAAATATTTGGTGCTAGATTTTAAAATGTATAAGATTGCTGTGGTGTGTAAGTAAACCGCCGCCCATTATTATTTTTCTATCATAGAATGTTAGGGATTAATGTATATTTTTCACTCAATGATAGAAGAGTTTCTTCTAATGCTTCCTTCTGCAAAATAGTTTCAGAGTTTTACAAAGCTGTCCATTAATTACATAATTATGGGAGCCCAATAGAGTGTCTGGCACTTGAAATGCTTGGAAGAAGAATTTTTTTTTCTTTTGTTTAGCCTATTAAATACCAACGACTTCTTTGGCCTCCTTTTGTCATATTAGCAGAATATTCAGTCCCTCTTTGATAATCATTCCCTCTTTTTAGCATTTTTTTTTAATTTTTTTTTATTTTGGCTTTAGCATTTTTCATTAGCTTTGATTCTACTTTATGACTTATTCAATGGTTTTGGGTCTTGGTCTAGGACTTTTGTGCCATTTAAATGTTTTTTAAATATTTTGAATATTTTTTGTTTAGTTGTTTATGCAAGGCTTGATTTTTTTCAGAATAGTCGATTTGCTTGTGTAAAAAGGTTTTGTTTTTCCTGACTCGCATACTTCACACATTCATCAACTACACAACCCATCTTAGCTTAAGTGGTTGAGAGCTTTATCTCCCATCACTAAAGATCTGAGTTAGAAAACTTGCATATTCAAGTTGAGCCTTAATTTATGAAAATTCACTCAAAATTCCCTCAAAAAGGATTATTAATTAATTTTCATGTATCAACTCGTTTGATATAATCTTGTTGCTGACTTGCATTAAATTTTTTTTTTAATAGGGTCATCCCGAAGTCTTTGATGCCGAGGGAGGTAAGTTGTGCACTTCAAAATATCCTCATTGTATTAATCTTGGCGATCTTGCTTTCTTTTTTCTTTTTCTTTTTTTTTTGAATATTTTAGTTTTATTTTGAAATGAGAAATGCTTCGCAGATGACCGATTTTTGTGGGAGGCTTTGCCCATTTGGGTTTTAGAACCATTCTTCTCTATTGAGATTATATAAATATTTGAGCAAATGAATAATTTCTGTGGAGGAGTTATTAGAATGAGATGGCTTTTATGTCATCACTTATGTCATCATTATTATTATAATATGCTGCTAGCTTTGTTTATTGTTTTCAAGAGAAAGCTGTGCTGTCTGATAAGTCATAAAATTTTGCATCTGAGAACTTGTGATGCTCATGAAATTCCTACTTTTTTAATGTTAGTCCTTCCAGTGAGAGCTATATGAAGACATTAGCTTGTTTACTATATAGTAAATATTAAGACATTAATGTGGTAATCTGGGAGACATCTTGAGCTAAATTATACATGCTTACTAGGTTTATAAAAATGACATCATCAGTTTCTTAATAGCTTATAATATCATGGTGAGCACTCAGAGGTTGACTTAATTTGATTCTTTGAATGAATCACAAGGGTATTTTGGTAATTTCACAAAAACCTCTTCTTTCACTTTTTTATTTTTTTTTTATTTTTTTATTTATTTATTTTTTTTTTCTTCTTTCACTTGATAAACCTCATTGAGCTTGGCCTTTGTGCTCATTTGGTTCTTTTTTAGATGAAAAACTTGTTTTAGAAGGTGCATGATGATTATATTTTCACTCAATTTGACTGTAAATGTAAAATCTTTCTAAAAATTTTTGAGGGTGTCCATAGATTTTAAATATTGATTTTAATTACATTCAATCAAATGATAAAATTTAAAAAAAATTCCCAATTTTAAAACATAATTTTTAACTTCAAGCAACAGAACAAGCCCTAAATAGTGTTTTTCTATTGCAACGTGTTAGCTTTTTTCTCCCCTTTATACTTTATTTTTCATATCAGAGTTTAGCCATGGATTCTTCAAGAATTAAAATTTTGATAATTTCACTAAAATATGGATCATTCTAAAAAATATCTTAGATAACTGGAGAGACTGTTGGGGAAGTTAGAGCAGTCTCAGATATGCACGAGAGGAAAGCTGAGATGGCTCGCCAAGCTGATGCCTTCATTGCTTTGCCTGGTAAACATTTTCACTCTCCTCTGAGATATGAATTGGGTAATATTGTGATTTGATTATGTTTTTCATTCTGTTCAACACTAATGCTTCTGAAAATATAAAATTCAAGGTGGCTATGGGACATTAGAAGAATTGCTTGAAGTCATCACATGGGCACAGCTTGGAATTCATCAGAAGCCGGTAAACATTTTTACAGAAAACATTATATCTTTGATATACATAACGATAAATGTTGCCCGATTTGTATGCTTTGTTCTTTATTAGCCTAAACAACTTCGGTACATTGCATTTTGTTTGTTTCTTTGCTTTGTTTATCCATCCTAAGCACCACATCAGAAAGAAAGATATTTAGACTTTGAAATGGCTGTGTCGGCAAAACACAAAAGTGACTTTTTTGCAGCCTTTGTTAAACTTTGCTGACCAAAGACCTCATTTGATTTAGCTTCTCCTACGTGTTTTTGGGTAAGATAAATTGCTGCAAATCAGGCGATTTTTTGTGTGAAAAATGTGATTTTCTAGAAAAATTGATTTTTGATTGAAGAAATAATGATTTTACTATTTAAAATCTTTTTTATTTGCATATCTAGCACATTGCCCTAAAGCAGATATATGTACTTGTTCATGTCATGGCAACTTGGTGAGAATTTAATCAAAGTTAAAAATATAGGTTATGATTTTGCTGCTCTTTTTAAGATTTGGATATTATAAATAGAGCCAGTTGGATGTTACTTTTATAAATATTTGAAATTGTTTTGGGAAGTATTAAACAGAAAGTCCACAATTTCATGAATTCAAACTTGTGCCTTCGTGAAAGAGAGCAAAATCCATAATTATTAGAGTAATCAGACGACCACAAATATTGGCATTACATTTGTAATTGCCCTCTTTTCTTCTGACAAGATTAATATTTTATCTCATAAAATAATATTTGTAAAGTTATGTTTGAAAAAAACATAAAAACACAAAGACCAACCAAACAATGAGCCCGAAGTCATGATATTTAATTATTTATTGAAACCGTCAGTAATCTGAACTGATATCTTGTAGCTGCGCTGATTGATTAGCACCAAAAAGCATTTTTTAGCTTATTATAATACTCTCAAAGCAGATTATCTGCTTTAATTCTCCACCACTCACTCTATTGTTTTGTTTTGATGATCACTCCAAGTCTTCCATGTGGAACCATACCATAATATGTTAATATCTTACTTGTTTGTCTTGATGAGCTGCACCTATCATATAACATTCATAAAATTTTCTATATTACAAGAGTATAAAAACCTGCTTAAATCAATACAGGCATCAAATGATATCAAGTCAAACCACGGTTTCACATGGTTTACTTAGAGAACGGTCATCTGAAGCTAACATTTTTGTCATAATCTATTTGGACTAGATTCATTGTTATCTTAGATTGATCCCATGTGGTTTCATATACTGATTCTTTTCCTTAAATTTCTCATTTTTTTTTATTTGAAGGTTGGTCTTCTTAACGTGGATGGATACTATAATTCATTGCTCTCATTCATTGACATGGCTGTCATGGAGGAATTTATTTCTCAGAAGGCCCGTCACATCATTGTTTCTGCTCCAACAGCGAATGAGCTGGTCAGGAAACTAGAGGTAAATAATAACATTTTCTTCTTTAATTCATTTGACTATTCTATTCTCATCAGGGTTGTAAACAAGATAACCTATCTTGACCAACCTCGTGTTATTCAACTCGGCTTGTTAAGCAAATAAGTGAAAATATTTTATCCGTGTTGTGCTCGTTAACTTCTGGAGCTGAAGATAGAGTTATTCACGAGCAACAAATTTATATGAAAATCATATATATGTATATATGCATCTATATGTATGTATGTATCTATATGTATATATGTATCTATGTATCTATGTATGTATATGTATGTATGTTTGTTTGTATGTATGTATGTATATGTATGTATAATCAAGTTATTATTGAGCCAAACATGATCTAACTAAGCATTGGTTGTATTTACTTATGAAATATACAAGTTTATAAAAATTAATCAAACTGGAGCTAATTATTTGAGCAAGACACAATTGAATACGAACAATTAACTTATTTTTTACAGCCTTATGATTATATTGACTTTACTGCATCTGTTTTTCAGGAATATGTTCCTCAACCTGATGATTTTGTTTCAAAGTTGTGTTGGGAGGCAGCAGATCATCAAGAAGCAGCAAGCTTTGTGGCTGAGATGGAACCTGGAATGGCTTCTGCTTCTTCCTGAGTCAGCTCCTTCATGCTTTTCTTCTCTATTTTGTTGCCAACTGAATATAATCAAATATTATAGTATATACAAGCTTTTGATTACACCAACTCAGATATAGGATGATCAAGTTCAGTCATAACCTGTGGCATTTTTTGTAGAGAAATCATTATAGGGAGGTAGATTCAAACTGGTATGATTATTGTTTTGCTCCCTTTATGTATTTAAAACGTTTGAAAGCTTATAGATATTATATTCACTAAGCAATATGGCTTTCTGAGTTGTGATTGAGTTGTTTTTCTTCTTTTTGGTCTAATTTGTCAACAAATGTTTGGATGTTGGAGAAGCTGTGAAAAAGAAATTTTATGAACCGAATGACAAGTGGGAGGTAGGGGAAGCTTAGTATTGTAACATGGAAGAATAGATGGGTGGGACCCTTAATTGTCGGCTATGGTTGGAGGCTAAAAATAATAGTGGGCCCCCCTGTCATTATTCTGTTTGATCTATGTCTAGAGTATAGTAAATCCTTAGTCTTTTCAAACAGTAAGCCTCCATGGTAGCTTAGGACCTTAGGCACTCATGATGTCATTTTTATTTTCTGAAGATTTTTTTTTTCAATTTGTGAAGTTTTCAAAATTTTAATTATTTAATATATTAGAGGGGCGTGATGTACAAAAATTATGGGATGATCACTTTCTTTTTTAAGTTTGACTTATTAAAAGAAATTAATTTGGTGGATAATGATGATTCCAATTTATTAAGAGTATCCAAAATGAGATTATAAGAGAGATTCTTGTTGTTATGGTCCTTCAACGGTTGTCCCAAATCACCTTCGTTTGATTACAATCATATGGCTAACATCTCTCAACTATTGTCCTCAGATCACCATCGTTTGATTATAATCATTTCAATCATCATCGTTCACTACGATCCTTCAACCTCCATCGATCGATAATGATTCTCAAACCTCAATTGCTTAACTATAGCCCTCGAATTGACTATTTTTTTATTGTGATCATTTGACTACATTGACTCCCACTAACTTTGTCTCCTAATTGCTAACAATATTAATATATGTCATAAGATCAATGCATGATGTCTTATTAACAATGACTCCTGATATTAGCACCAAAATTTATGTTAGATTTTTTATTCTCTAGTTTCCCGTCTTTAAAAGAGTACAATCAATAAATAATCAAAATATATCATAATGATAGCCCACATTCAACATGTGTCTTTCAACTTTCACCATGCTATACATTCTACATATTATATATTTACTATATTGTATCATCACTTTCCGCTAAGGAAGGGCATAATTTATTATTGATGACATACAATAATGAAATCATTTCAATTGGATATGGCCTCATGATTTTTTTTTTTTATGAGATTTTTATGAAAAAAATATGATGTCTCTTATAACTTTTATTTTATCTGTATGTGTGTGCTAGACCTTTGTATTTAAGACAATAAATTTTCTAATTTTACTATCATAAATATTCTAGCACACAATAATTATAATACAAATTGGACAATAATGCAATATGCCAAAGGATTTGAATTGTTTTTATGATAGCTAATAAAGTTTTACAAAATTCCTTGTATGTTGGTGTGTGTTAGGCCAAAAGAAGAGAGGGTTGAGTGAGAATTTTAGAACTTTGAGCAAAATAGATTCCCTGGTTTAACCTTTAAGGGCTTCTCCTACTTATGATCTTCTCTTCTTGTCAAATTTGTCATACCTTGATTCTCCTCAAGGCACTAACCTCTTTAACCTATTAGGTTGAGAGAGATAGAAAGAGTAGAGAGAGCTTCAACAAGATAGTGGTCATTTGGCTATAGAGTGGAGAGAGAGAGTTCAACTTTCATCCTTCCCTTATTGTGACTTTTTTACATGGGCATCACTTTTTAGTATGTGTTGGGTGAAGATCAATAAAGAATATTAGAGGTTAAATGATATTAGGTTCTCTTACTTGGTCAATTTTCTTTTAAGAGAGAAGGTTGGTATGCTGGGGGAATTTATGCTAATGTTTATGATTGAAAGACTTCATATCTTGTTTTTTGATATGTATTGAAAAATTATTGAATATAACGTCAAAAGTTAGTCGACATTGGTTGCCTGACTCAATTATTCTCCTATAGGAGGGGAGATCAGCTAACCATGTAGGCTTGCATCAGATATTCTAGGGAGACTTGTATTAGATATTGGTTGTAAAAAAACATAAGGGTATGACAACAACTAGTATTAATGGCGGTCAATGGATGTTTGTTGATTATGTTGGCGTCGATATTGGTTGATGATCAACATCTTGTAATGGCAATAACACATGTCAATGTTTGTGTGTCAATGTATTTATAATTAAAAAGATTTTTTTGCGAGTTTTAGTTAATTTGGTCATCACTCCTTCAAATTGTAAGTAAAAGTCAATTCAAATAATTTACAATGAACTTCAAACACACATTTTAAATTAAGATGTTATTCAATAGATATTGATCTTCAAGTTATCAAAGTTTCATGTTAGTCTGATAGACATAATCATCCTCATCATTTTTATAATTTTGCAACTATATTGAACCACCTATAAAAATATTCATCAAATCATTAGGTGAAATTAGGAGTGCACGAGTCGAGTCAGGCCTAACTCAAGCTCAACTCATGAGTTAAATCTCGAGCTTGAACTCGAGTCGAGCTCAAAAGGCAAGCTTGAGCTCAGTAACTCAGTTTGTGCCACTACTAGCTCTTAGAGTAGCTCGATTCCACAGTTTGAGCACACAAATTAGTTCACAGACGCCGTTCGCACGCGCATAGGCCAGTTCTCCTTCAACAGTTCGCATGCGCTTCACCTTATGCAACTTAAACGTGTAGAAGCCGACAGCCTCTGTGCTTCGCTACTTTGCTTTCCACCTTCCAAGCCACTCAACAAGTAATCAAGCTGGTCATCATCTGGATCGAGTTGAGCTCAATAATCCAACAAGCTCGAAACTCGATAAACTCGACTCGTGAGCTCATTAACAAGTTGAGCTCAAGTCGGCTCGCAAGTTGACTTGACTCATTTGCACCCCTAGATGAAATCATATAAAATTTGTTATCATCAAATTCATAATGATCCACACATAAATCACCAAAGCTCTTGAAATCAACATGATATATAATTATTTGGAGGAGAGAGAAACATAAATCGTTATCAAACAAGAATCAAAATTAGTGTGACAAAAAAAATGTCTTTGTTCTTTATCCTTCAAAAGAACCCTTCAAAGGAATAAAGAGAGGAGAGATTTGGTGGAGAGGTGATGAGGATACATGTCAAAAGTGGGCTAAAAAGAGAGGAGAAAATTTGTTTTTGTTTTTGTTTTTGTTTTTGTTTTTTGTTTTTTGATGTATTTCATATAATTCATATTTTATTCTTATTTTCAAATACAATATTATAAACTATTACATTTTTATTAAATATCATTAAATTAATCAAATACACTTAACACACAAAATATATTTTATTTAATTTTTAAAAAAATTTTGGGGGCTGCGGTGTTGCCGGCCATATAATCCAAGTGTATGGGGGCGGCGGTGTCGCCGGCGGTTTGATTATTTGACTATAATTTTCTTTTAAGTAATCTCTACAAACATGCTAATTAACTAACTAATTAGTTGTCCATTCTATTTGAAGCCGGCATGGAAAGAACAAATTGTTTCTCACCATAGCTTTTGATATGATTTATTAATGACCGAAAGGTGTTGATGGATCTTCTCTTAATCTTATTCATTCTGCCATTTGTTTATTTCATGAAATTTGAATGTGAAAACAAAGATTTTTTTTCGAACTTTATGGGTCATTTCATGGTCAAAATTATGACTGTTGTGATAGAGACTACTTGGCATATGTTGATGATGCAATGTGATAAATTATTTTCTTCATGGTTTTCATTTAGGTCCCAAAAAAAAAAAAACTATTGATTCAAAATTTTTGTCTGATTAGATTTAGGTTTTGTTTGAGATGGCATTCTTACTGTTTTTTGGAGCAACTTTTTTAATAGAAAAAAGTTCTCGTTCAAAAAAAATTCGTATTAAAAAAACTACTTTAGAAATTAATAAAAAACTTGTACCAAATGAAGCCTTGAAGTTATTAGATTTACTTTAAGATGAGTGTAATATAAAAAAAATAATTAAAATACAGATTATATTCATCTTAAATTAAATCCGATGAATTTAAAATCCATCTTGATCGTAGTTTTCATCAAGATGTTTTGATATATCTTTCTCTCATATACTGATAAAAACCGTTAAATTTGCCGCCCTAAGATTAGTGCAATATGAATTTAAATTAGGTTTTAATATATTAAATTAAAAGCTCAATGATTTATTATGACTTAATTTTTTTCCCAATAAAATTACATCCAATTGTTAGTTGAAGAAAGACCCTTGAGAATGATGTACAAGTGCTTGCCAAATTGAAAACAAATAAGTAGAAATGTATATTTTAAGTTAGTTAAAAATAAAAAAAATCCTATATAATTTATCTCTTAGTAATTGCAAATCTCTATCATATCACCAACCCGTTAAAATTGACCTTACGCTTAAGGTCCAAAAAGGAAGAGAGAGAGAGGAAAGAAATCTAAGTAAGAAATTCATGGAAGTATGTAATTTGTACAATTATCAACTAAGTAGTAGATGTAAGAGTCATTCTTTAGGTTGATATTGGGAGATAATATTATAATATAGTAAGAGTATGAGTTTAGTATATTCAAAATATATTTATTCTATTGATTAAAACTATAAACATATTTCTAATTGGATTACTTTGTGAATAACAAGCATGATAAAGACATCTTTGAATTAGAGGGAGAATTTTACTATTAGAGCCTCACAATTTAAATTTGGTTGTTTATATTAAGCTAGTAAGAAACATAGACTAAAATTGATGTGATAATAGGTACAATTTTTTCTTTCAAAGCATATGAATCATTTTTTTTTAATTCAAGTTCTAGCCATTCATTTCTAATAAAAAGTTCTTTAATTTGACAAGTTTACATCTTGTTTAGGTTGTTGAGATTTTTTATTTATTTTTTTAATATATGTAAAGAGATTTAAAATTGGGGGGAATACTAACTTTGAATGATATCAATGAATTACTACAAATAACTAGTCCTATGTCAATCTACTCTATAAACTCATAATATCAATGATAAGTAAGTTAGATCTTTGAATCCCCAAAATATTCTCATTAGAATGTAGAGCTAGGTGGTTCAAAGTTTCTCAAACAAACATTATTTTTAAGGTTAATTATATCTTGTGTGATGCACAATAAAATTTTTGATATTCAAAATTTTTGCTTATGTTACTTGTATTTACTCAATAATGAATAATGATTGATTTCTTCCAATAAGGAATGAAATGGCTCAAAATAATAAGGTGAGTCGAAGTATCCAAGCATTGAAGCGTAGTTATATAGACAATCCATATTGTAGGTGAGAATGTGAAAATCCTAATGTATGCTAAGGATCATAATGTGTAATGGATGAGCATTAAGTTGTGATGGAGTATATGGGTTAGCTTTTAAGACAGGGGAGACACAATCATTGGATTGTAATCATAATAACCCAAGCTCTGAGTAGGAATAAATATTTCTTCTTTTAAAAAGCTTTTTATTTTAATTTTTAAAGATGTTATCCTTATATATTGACACCCAAAAAATGAAACTAAAGAAGACAACTTCAAAATGATGGGACTTATATTATAGAATCAACTAAGTTTGGATTATCAAAAAGCCCAAAATTGTAACTCATGGAGGTTGTTAGAAAATAAAATTTCTATAACCCATAAAACTACAAAATAGGGAAGCATAATGATAGGTGACCCCAGGGGATGACACCCTAAGGAAAGGGGAACTATCTTAAGGAAGAAGTCTATCTAGAGAAAGATGATGTTTTATCCTTAGATGAGATCTATCCTAAGGAAGGGATCTATCTTAGGAAGAAAAGAAAACATAATAATATTATGGAATGTATGAATATCCTAGGAGAAAGGCTATTCTAGATGAACTATCCCAAGAAGATATCTAACATAGATAGGTAAAAACTATCCTAAGAAATGAGCTAACTAACTTAAGTGGAAGGGTTGACTAACCTCAGATAGGAGGAAGGCCTTGATCACGATCCCATGGTTGTCCACCATCTTGGATCGTTGTAGCTTCTAGTTTACTTAGTAAAAAAATATGATCAGAATTCTCTAATCATGAGGATCCTTATTAGCAACCACAAGTTGCGTCATCCAAAGAGACTTCATAGGACATAGTCCTAGATTGATAAATGGGACTTATAATTCATAACCATTGGAAGGGAGAAGCCTAGTGGAGGCTCTATATTCTAAGGATTCAGAGTCTTCTAGATTGTGGAAAAAATCCTAAGATTTTACAACATGATTGTAACAATGATCATGAAGCCCAAAATATTGGGCTTACATCCTGTCTAGGGAGGAATGTCACTAACCAACCTATTCACATATGTAAGTAAGAGGTTAGTCAAACTCAAAAGAAGGAGAGGTTGACACACACTAGTTGGCTAGATGGAGAAGAAGTAGGTATGTGTTAAGTATGTGTCTAAGTTATTTGCCTTAAAATGAATATTGGACTACATGCAAACTCATAAGATCATGATATGATGTATATATCAACAAGGTTGAAAACTGACAAGTCAACTATCTATATTTAACATGATGAACTAAATGTCAAATCATTGCTCCTACTAAAAATATAGGCTAGGTATATTTTCAATTTATTTTAAGTGAAACTAACTTGTAAGTAAATGATGTGCAATCTTAGGACTCTAATCGTCATTACAAATAACCTAGGAATAGAAATCACAAAGCATCACAATGCAATTAATATTAAGTAGATAAAATATATTATAAAATAGTAAAAGATAAGTAGAAAAGACTATGCAAATCCCTAACCACATATCCTCCTAAGGTTCACAATCCTAGGATCTCTTGCAAAATATATGCAAATAATAGCATAGTGAAATCATGGCTCTGATAACATCATGTTACAATCACATGGATGAACTAGAACAAGACTAATATATGAATACAATGAAATCAAGACATAAATATAACATGGGATTGTGTACATAGGTGCACAAAAGAGAATGAATGCATTTAAATGCCTCAAATAAAGAATGAATATATTTTAAACAAAATTATTTATTTCTACCTTTATTCAATTTTAAAACTAAAATTTAACATTGAATAAAATTAGAAATATATTTCATTTAAATAGTGGATGAAAACCGCATGAATGTATGCTAATACTTCACTTATAAATATATTAAAATGTTATAAGATACATACAATATTCTTCTAAAACAAATTGATGCACTCACTACAAAATTGTTCTTAATCCAATATATCAATTCACGAATTTAACATGATATTTTTCCATATAAATTAATCAATATTAAATTAAATTTAATATTAAATAGAAATTTTTAATTTAAACATAACAATCCTTTGAATTTTTTATTTTGATTTTTGTTTCTTGTATTTTAAAAAAATTAAATTATCTTGTTGAAATTTGTAATTCGATATAATTATGATAGTTGAAAAAAAATATATAGGTAAATTAAATCTCTCAAATTCCCTCTTGACAACAAGTATGGTGCAACTCATGAAATCTAAAATGAGGGTCAACAATGATGCACGATATACCAAGGCTTGTGCAACCTCTATGTCTCATAACTAATTAGAAAGCAATGAATTGGAACAAGGCTCTTTCAACTAACTACGACTTGCCTAGGATGTACTATACAAAAATGGGCAATCTTAACATATGTAAGTAAGTTGAGATGACTTGAAGTGCTTCTAGAATGTGTGCTAGGACATTAGTCTAATAAGGGGAATGCGATATTGAGTCAAACCTAACAAATAGATCATAATATCTAAGGTAGATTATGTAGAGAGAGTGTATGTCTTGGGTCGCTAATGAATAAGGAAGACTTATGATAAGGTCTAATATATGGAGATAATATAACTGAGTCATTCTACAAGACTTCAAAGCTTAGATTGTATTGAGCCAAAGGAGACTGTAGAATAGCTCTAGTGTACATGTTAGAGCTTGAGTGAACCAAGAAGATAGGATTGAGTCAATGCTAGAGCATCCGTCTAGTGACATTATATTTGTTGTAGAATAGCTCTAATATATTACTTATGATTAAGTATTTGTATAGAATGATCCAAAATGAATTACAGTATATAAAGGTGACATTGCATTTGTTGATTAATAAAAATTTTATTAGACCTAATGTGTCTCCTTAGAGAGCTCATGTATTGATTGTGAAGAAGAAAGTTGAACAAGTAGTATGTGCATTAATTATAGAAAATTGCACAAAGTGATAACCTAGGATAAATATTTGGTGCTTGGAATGATGATATATTTGATCAGTTGGAACATGCTTTTATAATTTTAAAGATTAATTTGAGGACAATATGAATTGTTAAAGATGAATTATGAAAAATATGAAAACATGTACTTTGAATAGTATGTATGGCCATTAAGAGTTAATTTGTGATGCTACTTAAGGTGATGAATGAATCAAGTGGTGCTCATAGATCTTATGAACTAGGTATTCAAGCATAATCTAGATTAGTTTTTTATAGTATTCATGCATGACATCATGGTTTAGCTAAAGTTTCATGGTGATCATGCCCCCCACTTTGATATTGGTGTTGGAGATGCTAAGGAAGAAATAAGTTGTATGCCAAGATTTCAAGTATGAATTATGGTTAATGAAGCTTTACAATTTCGTTCTTATTATAAGTGGTGATTGTATATTTATTGATCATTAGAATATGTAGGTTATTAATCCCATAAGCCCATGGTGTAATGGATTTATTTTTGATGATAACAACTATGTGACTAATGAACTAATATTTTAATTAAGTTATTATATAATTGATAAGATATAATGATCAAGATGGTGAAATTGATCTAATAAGAGACATTATTTAGTGGTCACATAGAAGCAAGAGGATATGAAAAGAGCTTAAGTTTTGCAATGTTCATTTTGTAGCATTTTATTATCTTAAATATTAGTAAAAAAATATATTTTTTTAGTTGATGTTATGCAGGAATGTCTAAGAAAAAGGGAAAAACTCATAAGTGTTGAACTAGCACTGTAACGCTTTAACTACTAACGACACAGCGCCCAAAACGCCCAGTGTCATATTAAAAAATCGCAACGTCAAAGCCTTAGGAAAATGACAATTAATTTAATACCCTGGTAGAGCTAAGGTCAGCACCGCAACACCAAAAAACAACACCACAACACCTGAGTCTTTGGAATTGGAGCATGGAGCCTTGAATCAAACAAAATCGCAACGTCGGATTACACCTTCAACTGTCGCAGCCCCTAACTTCTGAAGCACCATGGTGCAACAACTGACGAAAGATGGAGCCACATTGAATCAGCCAAGTGACACACCAGTTCAGCCATTAGAAGTGTCAGATTAGCCCAACGTCATAGCGGAGCAAGCCCAGTAGTGTAGAGGCATTAGTTCATTCTATAACGCTGTGACGCCACCATGTGGATCAACGTGACGCCTGAGTCTACTTCTGTATAAGTATAAATAAATTTTAAATTCATTTGAGTAGTAGTTTTGTTAGAATTCTATAATTGTAAGTGGGGTCTGTAATTTTAATTGTCTTGAGTGTTTGGAGATCATCAGCCTATCTCAAATGTAAACAATCAGATATTTTGAGGAGAAAAGAGTGCATAGAGTATATTGTACTATTCTTGTGACATCAGATTTCACTTTTATTCTTGCACTTTCTCTTATATACAAGCAATGAAATTTGATTTGTTTTCTTTTATTTTCATGGATGGCTATTTTTTTAATTTTGGGCTAATAATATGAATCCTTTGCAAGTACTAATGTAGAATGTTGTGTTTTGAACGAATAATTGTGTTTTGAATGAATAATTGATATTTTCAATATCTCTCGTTCTTAATATAATATATATATAAGGATCATGTATGTAGTTAAAATTCAATATGATACATTGCCTCAGCAAAGAAATATTGGAATAATTAGGAGTGTTAAAATAGAACTATTGCATGCCTAGACATATGATGTTTACTTTTCTAGGTTCTATAAAAATACAATCATTATAGGAAGACTAAAAACATCTTTTTACATCCCTATAAATTTGATAGAGATCTAGGGATGTATGTGCTCTTATCCGCGTCAAACACAAAAGAGACTACTTAGGAAACTTAGGTATGTAATTCACAATAATTAGTCCAAAATATTTAATCATATGGTATCTTATCTTATCTTTTGCATTCCCCAGCTAAGATAGAATCTCAACCCTTATTTTCATTTAGAAGGATAAACATTGTAGCTATAGTAGGTAATATTAGTTCATTTAAATGTTAGCAGAATACTTTCTTATGGAATCGACACTCTCTCAATTCACTTTATTACTTGATCGACATGTGCAGTTAGGTATTTAGTGGGTATTGTATATCAAAGAAAATTTAAGCATATTTCAACACATAGCATAAACATAATTCACAAATTCAACGCAAACCCACACCCCCATCAATAATAAAAATCACTTGATATAAAGAAGCGAGATTTACTTTTTAAATATTTTAGTAATTTTATACTTAAACTCCTAAATGACCAGTCCCAAGAGCCAGTCCCAAGACAAAGAGTTGAGTTAGAACAGACTAAAGTTTATTTTGTTAGCTCATTAAACTTAACTTACAAGTAATTTATTGAGCCGAGCCCACACCAAGTCATGAGCCGGCTTCACTTACTTACACCTATCATACAATTGTGCCCTTTCTCATAATATTCATATAATGTCTTCCTATTCTTAATGATTTCTAACACTCTCGTGCTTTATATGCTTTTCATTTCTTCAATTTTAATTATACTGGAGCTTTAGCTACTCAATTGAGAATTCCTCCTGTATTGTTTTCAGATTTTTCAGCATTTAAATCACATGAATTCTTTCCATGAAATTTACACTGCAAGTGCTACTTCCTCCACATTTGTTCAACAAACTTTGTCAATTCACTAAAAATTTCAAATAAAAATGATCATAAGTTTTATTTAAAAAATAATATAATAATATTATAATGCTCATAAAATTTATATTTTCATGACATTCTTATTTATTTGATGCATGCAAGAAAGCAAGAGAATAAGATTTCATTTGGGACAGCTTTATTACTATTTTTTAAGTTGTTTTCTTGTAAAAAAAAATTAGTTCCTGAAATTTGTTTACTAAAAAATAGCTTTAGAAACCGATAAGAAAACTATCCAAAAAGAACCCTAATAGTGTACCTTTTTCTTTCTCATCTTCCACTTTCATAAAACTAGATAGTGGCCAATAACAGCAAAGACCAAATGGGCTGGTAGCTTGGGCTAATTTAAGCCCACGACTATTACAACCTTCCAGGGTTTTCTAATGGGCTTATGTACCAGCCCAACCCATTTTGTTAACCCACCCCAATACTAGAAGATGGATTGGAATCTCTCTAAAAAGCATTGTAACAACATAACTTGAAGTTCATAATCTCAATAATCAAATCTATTTTTGATGTTTGAAATTAATTATGGCAAACTTTTTTATAATCACTTTGATTTTGAAAAAGTTAATCTCAACCATCTAATAGTTCAAAATAATTAATATCTTCTACAACAGAGATGAGCAAACCATTTGATGTTGGTAAGTAGTCATTGTCACTGCAAATAAGTAATATAAATTTCATTTGAGACAACATTTTTACTACTTTTTAAAACAATATTTTAGTACAAAAATTTTGAATTCACAAAATTTTTATACAAAAAAAAACCTCTTTTAAAAAACAGTAAGAAAGTTATCTCAAACAAAATCATGAATTTCATACGTTCAATTTGATTTCAAACTTAGTGTATTCAAAATTAGCTATAAGTAACATCATTATTATATTTTCTTTATTTGAGAGACTTGAAAAAAGAATAAAACAAAATTTTTATACAAAAAAAAAACCTCTTTTAAAAAACGGTAAGAAAGTTATCGCAAACAAAATCATGAATTTCATACGTTCAATTTGATTTCAAACTTAGTGTATTCAAAATTAGCTATAAGTAACATCATTATTATATTTTGTTTATTTGGGAGACTTGAAAAAAGAATAAAGGAATTAATTAAATATTTTTGTTTCAAAAAAAAAATTAATATTTAATTTCCTATCATGATGAGTTGTCACTTTGACTATGATGTTGTTTGGTCATTTTGTACATGGTAACATCATCGTAAGATCATTTCCTTCATCTCCTAGCTCCTCTTGCCTCTCAAACTCTTTTATTTCAAAATGATCACTAATCTTAAATCCAAATAAATGTCTCGAAAAAAAGACATTGATAACTAAGATGCACAAACACAGATATATATATATGAATTATTTTTTATTTTTTATTTAATCGATCACATGGCACCCACATCTAATATTTGTTAGATGCATGCCAACCATGTGTCCATATCAGACATGTGTCAGTACAACCCCTTATAGATTGCTTATAGCATCATTCATAAATGTAAGAAAAGGAGAAGTTAGAATGAATAATAAAGAAAAGAGAAGAGCATATCTTCAAGAAAAATCAGAAATGAGGAAGGTGAAGATTGAGGCTGGTGAGGCTAGTATGGACATGAGAAATCCCACCACCCTGGCAGAATCAAAGATTTTATTTGGTGCATTCATGAATGTTTCTCCAACTAAACCAATGGAAAAAATTTGATTCCATCTTTTGAGTCAATGATTGAAGCATCATTATTCTGTTGTTCCTCTATCAAAGCTGAATATTTTTTCTTGACGCTCCATCGACTCAGATTTCACTTAGAACAGCTTTCTTACTATTTTTTAAAGCTAACTTCGATTTATATATACATCATAGTTGTAATACAACAGATATTATCTTTTACTAAGCTAATACCATTTTTGATTTCAAGCCTTTATTTTCTTCTCAAGGTTCATCCTCTACAACCATCCAACAAACCAGCTCACTTGTTGGAGTAGACAACATCACAGTAGCAGAATCCCATATTGATGCAGAAGACATCATTTTATACATCTTAAATGGACTATCACATTCCTACCAGTCATTCAAGACTGTCATTTGCACCAAACTAACCCCATTAACATTGAGGACCTCTACTCCCTCTTGTGCGACGAATAAATCAACATCGCCAATGAATCCCTAAAACAAATCCCAATAGACTCCTCCACCATGGCACTCATGGCAACACGGAATAGGTTCCCACGTTACAAGAGAGGCCAACAAAAACCACCTCGCTCTCCACCAACACCTCGCCCACCTTTCTCATATGCAAACACCATCAAGCAACAAACCAATCCTCGACCCACCTGCCAAATATGCGGCAAACTCGGACATAGATGCAATGTGCTAACACCGCTGCAACCTATAATATATACCTAACACTCATCTCCCACTCAACACATGAGTCTCTACACCAACAAGCAACCTCCAAGTTCTGAATGGATCCTAGACTCCAGAGCATCTGCCCACCTCATAAATGATCAAACCAACATTAAACAACCAACTATTGACCTTCTTTTTGGCATGAGTCACTTGCATAACTATATCACTTGAATTTCGTAGGTAGATACACTTGTTTGTATGTTGCATTGTTTTGTGTTCGATGAAGGATCAAATCACACATTTTTTACCTCAATTTGTCATTAGCTTTGGAATTTATTCCTCTAGATCACACATTGCTCGTTATCGTGCCTTTAAACATGTGTGATTAGGTCAACGATGATTTGACATGCATTTTGCGTGTATTTGAGTCTTTATCGCACATGTTTGTTCCGTGCGCAATATCTTTTGATCTAGGCCTTGTTTTTTGAAACGGACTGCTCGTGTACATCCTGCTCGTCAAGACGAATCCAACGAGTCCAATGGCGCTGGTATCAGACACTATTTTATGTGCGTCGAGAGCTTAATTAGATTATTCTTAAAATATTATATAATTATTTATTTTTTAATCATATAAATTAATATATATATATATATAATTATTAATTTATATAATTATTTAAATGATTATATTATGTTATGTTTTAAAATAGATTTTATTATTATTATCTTTCTTACATTAATATAAGTTAAGAGGTTTCTACAATGCTTACGGGTTGAGATTACGGTACACCCTTTGTGCATTAAAAATCTCCTTTATTCTTTGGACCTTAGTTTTCACATTCTTTTTTATTTATTCATACTAAAAAAAAAAAAAATACCTCACGAGGCAACCCTCTGTTATTCCATATGAAAATATGTGAAAGTGTTTTTTTTTTTTTCCTGCTAACGTATTGAAATGATTGTTTTTGCTTATTCAGAAATTTTCACTGTTGCGTTTAATATTAAAACATATATGAAGATTTTATAAAAAAAAAAAAAGAGCCTCACGTAAATTTTATTTATTTAAGGGACAAATGTGGATGATAAAAAAAGGATACATAAATAGATGATTGAATTATTTGTATTCTCATAATGCATATTAATTCTCGTGATGGACATTTGAGTGAGTTTGGTAGCTTTCATTGATTTGGCTTTGTAGTATTCTTGCTTTATATTTTGAGTGGCACTGATTATATGCATGTATATTGCACAATGTGCATTTGGAAGCTTAGCTTCATCAACTAGGAGAAAATTACTTTCACACCATTCTTTTGTTGGAATTAAGGATTCTATTATTTAAATAATTTAATGGTCATATGTTTAACATGTATATGATGTTCATAGTAAATCTTGTTCGCAAGTTATTTAATAGTTAATAAATCTTGGTTGATTTTAAAATTATTTTGGATCCGCTTATGCTCTAGAATTCAATGAGTGATAATTAGATTGCATATGTCTCTATTTATATTGATGGAGTTTTCACCTTTATCTGCGAGGTACATATGGAGCAATAGACGAAGGAGCCTACATATACGAGTATTAGTCGCCCTCATTTATTCCGATGGGGGTGCTACGGGCGGAACCACCGGGTCATAACCCCCGGTGTTGTAAGTCTTCTTAAGACTTAGAAAGCCTTTAAGAGCCCTCAAGGTTACACGTTCCCCCACCCTTTAGGACCTTATAAAAACTTCAATTATTAGATTATTTAATTGTATTATTTTATTTATAGATCCCTAAACTCATTATTATACGTGCGAATGTCCAAAGGATTAGAAACAAAATTTCTTTTCGTCTCATAACTTTAGTGACACCTAAGGACAAAAATTAAGAACCGAGTCTTAGATAACATAGACTTAGAATGCATGCTCCCTATAGGTAGAGATATTGAACATAGAAAATTTAGTGACACATCATCATAGGTCTAGTGTGCCATAACTTACTAATAATCAACCAATAAATTAATCATAATCCAACTCAAAATGCATTAAAATACTTAACTTTTAATCAAATGATAATTAACATGTATAACAGTAAAAATGTAAAACTTGAACATACACTTGAACTAAACCTAATCAACCCATTAATCACCCTCTAACAAACCTAAAACTTGAAAGATGAGCACTAACTCAAGAGAGCAAACATAAACTAAAACTTATTAAAATAAAAGACCTCTAAAATCCAAACTTTAATCAAACTCTATTATAATTAACTACACACCTAATTTAAAACACTTTTAATGTTGAATCAAGTGAATTAAAACCTAACTAACTAAACAACAAAAGAAAACTTATTAAGAGATTTAATTATAACTCAAAACTTATTAACTCGCCTAAATTTTAATCAAACTCTTAATCAATCTTGTAAAAATTAATCAACAAACCCTTTAATTAATAATAAATCATTTACTTTATCTTTCTTTTTAATTTACAACCAACTAAACTAATTCAATAAAATTGGTTACTACTAGGTAACATAGGCCTATGAGGTTATTAAGTTAACCCCAATGATGGTGAAATAAACCTCACCGTCTCGGTGAGCAATAAAGGTAGTAATCAACTAACTAAAATAAAATTCTTAAAATCAATCTTAAGATATTAATACTTAAACGTAAACTAAAATTTTTCTTTGACCTTTAACAATTCAAATTACAAACAACTTTAACTAAATCATCCTACATATGACATATCTAAAACCACACAGCCTGCTACACACACTTAGACTTACTTGTTAGGACACGACTTCTGGTTCTAGGTTAGGCCGATGTTTTATTTTCTTTCTATCTCTGTGATGTGACGTCTTGCATGTGAAATATGTGATGTTTGTGTTGCTACTTGTGTTAGTTTTTTTGTGATGACTTATGTGATGTTATTATCTACTTTCTGCACTATTATGAGCGATAGGTTACACATATGTTATGAACGATTTTGATACTTTTGATATTTTCTGCAGGTGGTCGTGCTCATACAACGCTAAAAGGGGGCTAAAAATTAATAAAATATATAATGCTACATGTGCTTCAGCTGCTTAGCCCATAAATAAATAAGAAGTGTGACTGATTTGAGGAATTTTATTTCATTTATAATTGCTTGGATGTTTGATTATAACTGCTTAGGATAACCAAGAGTCTTTTTTTTTTTTTCTTTTTTTGCAATTCTGATGTAATTCATTCATTATATAGAGTTGTGAAAGTTTGTAAAATGAGATATTTTTGTTTAGAATTAGGAGTCCAAAGGGAAAAGAAAGTCCATCTACAGGGAATTTCTTTTCCATTTGGATATCCTTTTGAGGATGAACCACTAGAAGACTGAAGGATGATGATCCATAGAAAAAATCAGAAGACGAAGATCAAAGATTAAAAATACCTCATTTTAAGATTTGCGTCATTCCATAGGGTTAGAATCCAAGTTATTGTCGGTGGAGCCTGCCCACCACTACTTTTTTTACTCTGGGTTGTATATTGAATGATACTTGCCATGGACTTTGGACACTCTATTTGTTTAACTTGTTGTGATGTTGTATTTATTTTACTTGCGTCTTAGAACTGCATGCTTTTTCCTAGGTTTCTTAAATTGTTTTGTTTGGGTGTGGCTCAGACGGAGTCAACGTTAGGCTCTTTAGGATGTTAAATTTTCTATAAAATTAAAATTTATTTATGCAAGATAAAAAATGAACTTAGGAATACAATCAACCAATCTTTCTAAAAAAAAAAAATAATAATCCATGACTCCTTTAAATGATCACTTTTAAAAATTATAATAAGTAAGTCTTGTTCACTTCACAGTGACTATTGGTTATTCTTGATTGGCCCTACCTACACATGCATAATCTTGAGTCAGCATATGAATTTTTCTTTTGCAATATAGAGGGATAGTTCACTTTAAATGTGTATAGTATCATTCATGGCCGAGTTTGATACATATTTTCTTTTCTGTACCTCCCACCACTCTTGCATTTGCATAAGACTGGACAATATGAATTTGATATGCTAGGTGAAGTTTAGCTAGTACCCTTTTCCGAGCAGGATGGTAAATCCAGGACGGAGCTACTTAGATCCCTTATGGGATTTAAGTTGTAAGTCCCCTTAAAGCGTCAACTTCAGATGGATTCTGAATCTGTTATTTATCTTAGAATAGCGAATTTAATCTTTCATATTTTAAACTTAAAATTTTAATCATATTTTTATTCATTTTAAAAAAAAAGGTCTAGTCATCACTAAGGATAAAGATAAGAGTTTATCATCTTCGGAATAGAACTTAAGAACTTCCTCGGTGCACTAAATTAAAAAGAGTATAATACAACATTCTTAATCGAGAGTTTTCTTAGGTCAAGGGCTAGGAAGTAATTAACCATAGGGGCTTGCGCTAGTGGGAAATCAATCCCCACATCAAATAAACCCCATTTGAGCTGATATATCGGATGGGGAAATCTCGTGACTTTGATTAGGTTATATATATTATTATCCATCGAGGTGTGTAGGTGAAAGTTGCTATCCTCCATAGTTAATCGTATATACAATCTCACATGCTCTTCCATTGGCATTCTTGTGTAGAGTGTAAAGATCTATGACCGTTTTGTCCTACGGGATAGTGCGATCGTACTCTTTGCATTCTGTTCCCTGCGAGCAGAATTCTTCGAAGACCCACACCAACCACCTACAATGACACAAACACCATCTTAGTCGGAAACAGTGCTAAACTTCCAATCATTGTTTAAAATTGTTCAATATAAGGTTCGCCTCAATACAATTTTAGTGAAAAATGCCTCGAGGGTTATGCCTCATACTTTTTTTATGAGGCCTATTCCTCATCTTGTCTAAGGCCCGCTTTGAGGTGCACCTCGCCTCGCTGGCATGAGGCGTACGCCTCACTCTATTTATGTATTTAAAAAAAAATTAGAACTTACCTAAATCCTATACAAAAGCCTAAAAAAAATCATGCCTTCTTGCACCCCCAAACCGTAACAACTTTCTCGCCCTCCGCCTTCACCATAGCCACCACCGTTGTAGCTGCCATAGGGGATCACTTGAAAGCCGCACACCACTACCATCTCCCCTAAAAGTTTTGGAGTATATGATAGCACAGATGATTTATGAGTTGTTGCAAATTATTTTAGCTTTCTTTAGGAATTAAACGTAGATGAGTAGGGAACTAAGAAAGAAAAATTTTAAAGCTAAACTTGATATTATATGATAATTTTATGCAATTCATATATTTTATGTTGTTTTGTTCTAGTAATGTTTGAATTTCAATTCTATTTCACATAATTCATCACTTACCATTTGAAATCTTTTGCAATTCTTTTTATTTCATATATATATAAATTTGTTACTTTATAGCTCAATAGAAATTAATATGTTATCCTTTAACATATAATTTGATTATTATATAAAAAAATCACTTTTAATTTCTATTTTCACTTTAAGCAAGTTTTTTATTTTGAAGCTTACGCCTCAAAACGCATTGAGGCTTACGCCTCTCGCCTCACAAATGAAAAATGCTTTAATACTCAATTGCACAATTTTAAACCTTGCTACCAATTTCCAATATCGACCAAGGTCTCCTACCAACACCCCTCCGCATCGTAAGCTTATTCTCAAAACTCTAATTCACACCCCCTCCTTCAAACACATTCTTCTCTCCATTCATAAATCACCAAAGACAACAACTGCTCCATCCTCTTTAATGCTAACGGCTATGTCATCACTGATCTACAGAACTCACAACCACTCCACAGCAACAACTCTAACAACCTCTACATCATTCGACAACCTCGACCATATCAACCACACATTGCTTTGTCATCTTAAATCAAATCAACTCAACTATGACATGCCCATTTAGGACATCCAAATATATATCTATTTTGTCTAAGGTAGCTAAGTAGTTACAAATACCATGAACCCAGCCTTTCTTATGCACTTCATGTTATGTTTCTAAAATTCACAAACTACCATTTGTATCAAATGTTATCAATACATCAAAATCTTTGGAACTTCTCCACCAAGAAGTATGGGGCCCCTCATCTGAGCCCTCACTGCATGGGTCACTCTATTATCTATCTATAATAGATAATCACTCAAAATATTGTTGGATTTTCCCCATCAAAACCAAATATAAACCCTGCATTCCCCACTTACATCTGATATCACCCCAACCTGTTACTCGCAAGCATACAAACAACCCGAATGGCGTCAAGCTAAGTCTATAGAATTCTTTGCATTACAAAAATAAGGAACCTGGAGCCTTGTTCCCCCTCCACCAAACCATACCATCCTAGGCTGCAAATGGACATACAAAACCAAAATTAATCTCAATGGAACTATCAACCATCACAAAGCACGCCTAAGAGCTTAAGGATTCTAACAACAGCATAACATTGATTATTTCGAAAAATTTACCCCATTAGCCAAAATGCCCACAGTTTGTTTTATCTTCATTGTTGCACTCCACCAATGGCCCATTCACCAGCTTAACATCTCCAACACCTTTCTCCACAACCCACTAAATGAAATGGTATACATGACCCAACCAACTGGCTTCATCGACCCCAACCACCCCAATCAGGTCTGCAAACTCCAAAAAGCCATTTATGGCCTTAAAACAAGCCTTCAAACAATGGTTCCACACATTCTCCTCCTTCCTTCAACAACAAAATATCTGCATCAGTAAATATGATCCCTCTTTATTCATACTTTCTACCAAAAACACATCCATCTTTCTCTTACTATACGATGAAGACATTCTACTAATGGTCAAAAACACCACTCTCATCTTAAATTTAATCAATGACCTTCACCAAACCTTACCCCTAAAAAACCTTGGCACACCATCGCTATTCCTCAACATTCAGATAACCTCCAAACCCACTTCATTCTTCCTCCAACAAACCCAATATGCCTCTGACATTCTCAACAAATCCAGATTGAAAGATTGTGAACCAATGTTATCCCCCATTTCTCAAAAACTCGCCAAAGCACCAACCAATGCCACCAAAACCCATGACCCAGCTCTCTATCACCAAATAGCTAGCTATCTCCAATACCTTATATTAACCTGCCCTGACATTGCTTCCCAACCAATCACCTGTGCCAATTTAGCATAATCCTCAAACCCAACACTATCAACAAATGAAACGTCTTCTTCATTACATCAAGGGCACCATCCACTTCAGCCTATCAATCACTCGTAGAAATTTGACACTTCACTCCTACTCAGCTGTTGACTGAGCCTCTGATCCAATCAACAGAAAATCCACCACAGGCCATTGTTCCTTCCTCGGCAACAACCTCATCTCTTGGAGCTTAAAGAAGCAAACAACTATCGTCAAATCATCAACAAAAGAAGATTATAGAGCCTCGTCGGTACCGCCTCCGACATTATATGGCTTCGCTGTCAACTAGCTAATTTCAACTTTTTCTAACCTATCACCACCCCACCATGCTGCTATAACGTCCAGCACTTGCCCTAGCAATAACTCCGGTTTTCCACACAAGAATAAAGCACATCGAGAGAGATTACCACTTCATTCGTGACAAAAATCCAATCCAATGAAGTCTCTGTTCACCATATCGCCATGAAGGATCAGCCCACCGACATCTTCATGAAACTCCCCCACTAGGTTCCATTTTCTTCGAGACAAATTAACTCTCTACTCCTTAGACACTTAATTTGAGGGGCCATGATAACCTATCTCCTGAACGCACACAAAACATACTCCCGCTCACAGTCCGCCACACCAACAAATACCAACTCAACAACAACCACTACACATTATCATTTCATCAGCTACCTTCAGTTTATATATACACCGTAGTTGTAATACAACAGATATTATCTTTTACTAAGCTAATACCAGTTCTGATTTCAAGCCTTTATTTTCTTCTCTGCTTTGCTGGGATTCTCTACAAAGGGAACTGACGAATGAAAGAGATCATCAATGGCTTCTCTAAAGAATAATGACGAAGCTGATAGATCTAACTGACGAATGATAGAACACTTTTTCAGGAATAAATTTGAAATTAATAAGCTCCTAAACTAATTTGTTCTTTTGATTATATAATGTCCCTCCCATGTGAAACATAGCTTTTTGTGCACAGATTGTCGAGTAGTAGCACTATCTTTCTCATAATAAGGTTCCCAACATGGAATACTTTCTCTGTAATACTTGAATTACGACTGCAATGTTTGAAAGCATTTCATATTATTCATTTCATGAAAAATGTTTGGCAATTCTCAAAATTTTAAAGAATAGCAAGCACTTGTTTTTTTACTAAGAAAAGAGAGCTAAGCCTGCAATTCAAACAGTAAGTTTCTACAATTCCTTAGTTGCTTTTGGAAAAGGGTCTCTAGTGGTGAACTTCTTTAATCTGGTGAATCTTTCCATCAAATAAAGAATATGTTGCTCCAGATTCTTACTTTCACAAGTCAGTAACATATGCTTTAATATTTCTTCTCTTCCAATCCTCAAGAAAAAGCCAAAAATTTTCGACCGAGTTAGATTTCTTTAGCAAACTTAGATAAAAGTGCCCCACTCACATTCGTACTCCTCAACATTAAGGCTTCGTTTGGGACGGCTTTCTTTCTGCTTCTTAAAGCATTTATTAAGACATCTTGTATAGATCTATAAATAGGGGTAATTTTGTATAATAATTAGAAGGTATTTTTACCCTTCTCCAATTCTATGAATTGTAACAAAACCTAAAATAACTATTAGCTAATTACAGTAGCTAGGCAAAAGTTCTTGGTTGTTGTAGACTGAGTGTATACCAGAAAGATTCTTCCCTTAGACCATGAGTGAATGTGATTTAGGCCGCAATTGGCTCTGAAATCTGAATCATTCACATCCAACATCTCCTTCTAGAATCTCATGATAAAGCTCCTCAACGATTCACCAAGTTCTTGCCTCATCTCCAATAAAGCCTGAGAGCCTTTAATTTGCTTTGTGCACTGACAAATTGAGTGATGAATTGTTACTTGAATTTGATGAATGTGGTTATCATTCCTAAAAACAAGTGCAACAACCACTTGAGGGTGGGTGACTCATTGAAGCTCAATTCAAAACATCACTAATTTCTAACAAATAAACAACCGACTCAAAGCAAGCAAAATGATCTATGGGATCCATCTTTCTTATGTAAGAACCTAGATAAATGATTTTAAATTTTGGAGTCTCGTCTCAGCAATTTCCCTCAAGAGCACGTTCGTCAGCTAAGGTTTTCTCTACCCATCTTGCTTCTCTGCTTGGCGGGATGGGGGACTTGACTCTTCATCACAGTCTGGATAATATGTTTCATCAATCATCAGAGTTGAAGGTAGTGCTCTCATACTTGATGGAGTCCTTTGGATCACATAATCTAAAAATCTTTCCAATATTTCTCCTCTTCCAATACTTAGAATCTTACTAGCATTCTCAATGAGAGAAAGAACATAAGATTAGAGAGAAAAGGATAAAATTATAGTGAGAAGCTCTAGTTATTAAAATTGGCTTGAATACAAATGATTGCATGTTTTAGGCTTTCCTCTTAACCCCTTATTTATAGGTTTAGCTCGAGGTTTAACAATACAAGAAAGGTTACATATTGAACTATACAATAAGAAAAAAAAAAGTAAAGCTTAATAGTAGCATGTTGTACAATACATGATGAGCTGTGCTACATGTTTTAAATATTGACTGTCTGAAACCTTGAATAAAGCCACGAGCTTATTAGTTGAGGTCAAATAGACTAGAGGAAAATGCCAACTTAACTAAGAGAAGTAGCTTACTTGCTCGAGTGAATATGATGAGTAGCTTTTGAGTTTGGGTGAGTATGCTATGCGGTAGAGAAATATAAAGTTTAACATCTTAATTTTGCACAAAGATTCAACACAAAATTGGACAAAAGGGAGAGTGCATTATTTATAAGAGACACCAAGATTTTTACGTGGAAACTCCTGAAAAGGGGGAAAATCACAGGGCCTAGCTCAGTTTGAATGAATCCACTAGTATTTGCAGTTGATTACAAATGTGGCACTTCATTGGAGGGAAGGCCTTGGCTAGATGTAACAAATATACATCATATAGAATGCATTACATGGTGGAAATTAGAAAAATCAGTATTGATATGTTCGTTTGGTCGGTAGGACCGTAGTTGGCGAGAGACGAAAGTTAGAAGGACCGTAGTCGGCAAGCGACGGAGGTCGGAAAGACCATTGTATGGCGATGGAGGTCGGAAGAACTGTAGTCGGCGGGCGACGGAGGTCAGAAGGACCGTTGTCTGGCGACAGAGGCCGGAAGGACCGTAGTCGGCGGACGACGGAGGTCGAAAAGACCGTTGTCTAACGACGGAGGTAAGAAGGACCGTAGTAGGCAAGTTATCGTGGTTAGAGAGACCGTTTATGGTGGAAGTACAAAAAGAATTGGAAGCCGGGTGAAAATCCAATGTTAGTTGGTGGCTGAGCAGAAGTCCAGTGTCAATCAATGGTTGGGTGGAAGTCTGACATCAATCGGTGGATGGACAAAAATCCAACATCAATCAGCGGACGGGCAGAAGTATGACATCAATCAGTGGCCGGGCGAAAGTTTGGCGATAGTTGATGGTCGGGCGAAAGTCCAAAGTCAATCGGCAGCTGGGTGGAAGTCCTTCGTCAGTCGGCGGCCGAGTAGAATTTCGGCATCAGTCGATGGCCGAGTGGAATTCTGGCATCAGTCGGCGGTCAGGTGGAAGTCCGGTGTTAGTCGGTGATCAGGTGAAAGTCCGGCGTCAGTCGGTGGCCGGGTGGAAGTCCGATGGTGGTCGAGGAGTCTAATGGCAAGATAACTCTATTTTCTCTTCTTTCTTCTCTTTATTTTCTTCCTTCTCTTCCTTGCCTCGAGTTCCCCCTCCATGAGAAATAAGGGTTCTATTTATAATTTTATGAGTGGCATGGTTAGTAAATAGGGAGGAGATTAAGGGTATGTTAGGAGTAGTTTGAATGGATAGTCGATACTGATTTCCTTGATCGTTGACCATTTATTAGACATTTAAATGTCTTAGTGATGTCAGAATTTGACGATCTTGGGCTCGTTGGATTTGTCTCGTCAAGCCGCTCGATTCGGCTATAAGCACGTCACATTTGGTAATTCAAACTAAGGTTTGAACCTTCCAAAGGCGCTTCGGATCTTTGATTTGGACCCATATGGGCTCAGATTGAGTCAAATTTAGCGTCGTTGGGTTCGTCTTTTCAAGACGTTCAGATCGATTATAAATTTGTTGAAATCTGAGTTCAGATGGTCCCAATTTTAATTTGGAAGTTTTCAAATTAATTTTGCCTCGAGATTCGTGCTCGGTTAAGATAAATGTTTATGATATATCAGTTACCCCCCTATTTTCGAATGTCAAAACTTGCAAAATTTGAAAATATATGTCAAAAATTTTGGTGATTTTTTTTTTGCAACTTGAAACTCCAAAACATTAAAAGTGTCTGAAATTGATAATAGAAGTTCCGTTGAACTCAAAAGTGTCAAAATTGGATTCGAAACGTTGAAAAATGATTCCATAGACCACAAAAATGTTTGATTTGGACTATTTGAGCCAATTTTTTTATTTTTTTTTTCCGGTCGCTACAATACTCTTATACCTCATCTACTACAGTTCCATGGATCTTCCTGAGCTACAATAATTTTTATAATAGTTAAGTTGCTATAGTACGCTACAATACATCGCTACAATGTTTTTTGCAGCAATGATTCCTATTACTGTAACATCAATTTCTATTATGCAATCACATTAACTGGTGGTTGTGACACGCATTACTACAGCACCGAGCGTTTATTTTATTTTTAGAATCGCGTGAGGCGATTCTAAACACACTTAGGCGGGCGGTTACTTTAACTGCCCCATCTTTTTTTTTGTGGGCTTTACCCTCTTGTTTTTTTTTTAGAGAGAACATTTTTTTTCTATTTTTTTAGAGGATTTTTCTCTTCTTTTTTTTGGGAGAGAATTCTCTCTTTTTTAGAGTATTTTTTGAAATATTATTTGAATATTCTCATAATAATTTTTATTCTAGAATATTCTTGGGATCTCTTTAGAATATTCTTATTCATGCAAAATATTTCTCTCTTTTTTCACCTATAAATAGCTACTGAGATGAGAAAAATTACTCTTCTCCTTCTCCTTCTATCATATTCCTCTAACCTTCTTACAGTTGAGGCATTCCACTAACTTGAATAGGTGGCATCCCCCTATCAAGTACAATTGACCCTATCTAGTATAGAAGTTAAAGTTTTCATCCCTCCTCTCTTTTTCTCCTGTTTTTCTTCTGACTTTAGAGGCTTTCCATTATTTTTCATAGGGGGCATCCTCTATCCAAATTCAATGTCGCTCTTTAGTGTAGAATGATTCTTACAGTTGAGGCATTCCACTAACTTGAATAGGTGGCATCCCCCTATCAAGTACAATTGACAATATCTAGTATAGAAGTTAGAGTTTTCAGCCCTCCTCTCTTTTTTCTCTCTTTTTCTTCTGACTTTAGAGGCTTTCCATTATTTTTCATAGGGGGCATCCTCTATCCAAATTCAATGTCGCTCTTTAGTGTAGAATGAATTTTCTCCTCTTTCATTTTGGTTCTCCTCTAATTTTTCACTTACATTAAAGGCATTCATTTTACACTAAAAAGGGACATTGAATTTGGATAAGGGATGCCACCTATCAAAAATAATGAAAAGACTCTAAAGAAAGAAGAAAAATTAGAAATAAAAAGAGGAGGGCTGAAAACTATAACTTCTACACAAAAGAAGGGCAATTATACTTGATAGGGGATGCTAAACAATCAAGACAATGGAAGACCTCAACTATAAGAAAGTTAGAGGAAAATGGGAGAATGAAAAGAGGAGCATTTTTTCCCTTGCCTCAGGGGGGGGGGGCTATTTATACGTGAAAAAGAATGGATGAATATTCTGCATAAATAAAAATATTCCAAAGAGATTCCAAAAATATTCTAGAATAAGAATATTTTGAAAATATTCAAAAGAATACTCTAAAAAATATGAGAAAATTCTCCCAAAAAAAAGAAGAAAAAAAATCTCTCTAAAAAAGAAAAGAGAAAAAAATGTTATCTCAAAAACATAAAACATGGCAAAGCCCACAAAAAAGGAAGTGTTAAGAACCGCCTCACTTATTCTTTAAAAAAAAATTGGTACTGTAGCAATGTGTACTACAACGACCAGTTAATGCTGTTGCGGAATAAAAATTGTTGTATTATAGCAGGAATCACTATTGCAGGAGTTACTATAGCGCGGTACTGTAGTGTACTGTAGCAACTGAACTATTATAGAAATCATTGCATCACAGAAAGATCCGTGGCACTGTAGTAGATGAGCTGTAGGAGCGTAGTACTATAACGTACTGTAGCAACTAGAAAAAAATAGAAAAATTGGCTCAAACAATCCAAATCAAACATTTTTAAGGTCCCTGAAATTATTTTTCGACGTTCTGAATTCAATTTTAACACTTTTAGATCTTAACGGAGCCTCTATTATTAATTTCAGACACTTTTAAATGTTTTGGAGTTTCATGTTGCGATAAAAAAAATTCAACAAAATATGTGACATATTTTCGGACTCAACAAGCTTCGACGTCCGAAAATAGATGGACAATTAATATATCATAAAAAATTATCTTGATGGGCACGAATCTTGAGGCAAAATTAAGTTGAAAACTTTCAAAATTAAAATTGGGATAATTCGAACTCCGATTTCAACAAATTTATAGTCGAACTGAATGTCTTAAAAAGATGAACCCAATGACACCAAATTTGACTTAATCCGAGCCCACGTTCTGAATTCAATTTTAACACTTTTAGATCTTAACGGAGCCTCTATTATTAATTTCAGACACTTTTAAATGTTTTGGAGTTTCATGTTGCGATAAAAAAAATTCAACAAAATATGTGACATATTTTCGGACTCAACAAGCTTCGACGTCCGAAAATAGATGGACAATTAATATATCATAAAAAATTATCTTGATGGGCACGAATTTTGAGGCAAAATTAAGTTGAAAACTTTCAAAATTAAAATTAGGATAATTCGAACTCTGATTTCAACAAATTTATAATCGAACTGAATGTCTTGAAAAGATGAACCCAATGACACCAAATTTGACTTAATCCGAGCCCCTATGGGTCCAAATCGAAGACCCACAGCGCCTTTGGAAGGTTCAAACCATAATTTAGATTAACAAACAGTTTCCAAATGTGACGTTCTTATAGTTGAATCGAGTGGCTCGATGATACAAATCAAACGAGCCCAAGATCGTCAAATTCAAACATCACTAAGACATTTAAATTTATAATAAACAGTCCACGATTAAGGGAATCAACATCGGCCGTCCATCAAACCACTCCTAACATACCCTTAATCTCCTCCCTATTTATCGAATACCAACCACGCCACTCTTAGAAAAGTATACAAACCCCTCATTCCTCATGGAGGAGGGGAACCAATGAAAGGAAGAGAAGAAAGAAAATGAAGAGAATGAAGAAGAGAAAATTGAGTTCTCTTTCCACTAGACTCCTCGACCTCCGTCGGACTTCTACCCAGCAACCGACTGACGCCGGACTTCAACCCAGCTGATGACTGACGTCGGACTTCCACCCGACTAATGCCAGACTTAGGACTTCCACCTGGCCGTTGACTGATATTGTACTTTCGCCCGGTCACCAACAGTCGTCGAACTTCTTACTGGCCACTGACTGACGTTAGACTTTCGCCCATCCACCGACTGATGTCGGACTTTTGCCCGTCCACCGACTGACGTCGGACTTCCAACCAACCACCAATTAATGCCAGACTTATGCCCGGCCATAACTAACATTATACTTCGACCTGACTTCCAATTCTTATTGGACTTCCACCATACAATGATCTTTCTAACAACTGTCGGCTGCCTACTACAGTCCTTTCAACCTCCATCGCCAGACAATAGTCTTTCCGATATTCCTCATCCGCCGACCACGGTCCTTCTGACCTTCGTCGCCAGACAACGGTCTTTTCGACCTTTGTCGCCTTCCGACTATGGTAATTCCGACCTCCATCGCCCACCGACTACAGTCATTTCGACCTCCGTCGCCCGCCAATTACAGTCCTTCTGACCTCCATCATCAAACAACGATCTTTCCGACCTCCGTCGCCCGCCAATTACGATCTTTTTGACTTTCGTTGCCTGCCAACTATGGTCCTGCTGACCAAACAAACATATCAATACTAATTCTTCTAATTTCTACCATGTAATGCATTCTATATGATGTATATTTGTTACATCAAGTCAAGAATTTTCCTCTAATGAAGGGCCTCATTTGTAATCAACTATAAATATTAGTGGATTCATTCAAACTGGGCTAGGCCCCATAGTTTTTCTCCTTTTTAAAAATTTCCACATAAAAATGTTGGTGTCTCTTATAAATATTGCACCCTCTCTTTTATATAAATGTATGATGGATCTTCGTACAAAGCTAAGACGTTAAACTTTATATTTCTCTACTGCCTCGAATATTCCAAGATGCCACACTATGAAATCTTTGAAATGATTGTTTTATGGCGAGTTCACCATTATCCCAATAAGTTCATAATTAGCTTGGCAAATTCATGATGATCCTGGTGAATTCAACAAAAACAAGCTTATGATGGTCCGAACAAGTTCATATTGGACCAGTTGAGTTCACCATTTCCATTGTTTTGATTTGACCATATTTATCTTGAAACAGGCCAAGTTACCTTGGACTGAATCCTTTGAATATTTGGAAGTATAAAACTTATTATAATCAAAATAAATCAATAGTTAAAAAATAGAAATATAAAATGAACCAAATCAAAGTAAATGTAAAACCATACATACATAGGTTAATCAAATTTTGGAAATTTCCCATCATTCAGTTGACAAATGTGTTAAGCATTTAGTTAACAGTAGACATGGTATTTTGTGTACATGTATATGTATAAATATAGATTAGTTCATAACTACTGTTGAAAAATCTTATTTTCCCCTCATAGAAAAACAATAACATTCTCTTCCATATCGATTCAAACAAACGACATTAGAATTTTACTCGAAATCACCATATGCATGAGATCAACTTATTAACCAAAATGATATAAAATATTTGCTGTAAAATATAGCACAGAACATTAGAACATTTATATATAATCAGCATAACAATTCTCATAAAAGATGAAACAAAAATTCCCCTAATAAATATAATAATTTCACAGATAATAAAAATTCATGAACATACTTAATATAAAATCTATGATAAAACACCAAAAAATTGAAACACAAAATGCTCTGTTTGAGATATTCTACATCAAGTTTTGCACATTTTCATGCCACATAAAAACATATTTCCTCTCACATGTCAATTTTTTAGACCCCAATTAGACGAGAATTGAATTTAGGATATCTTGACTAAGTTTGTGCTAAACATAAAGCCAACGGCAAGCATGATATTTTGTGTACATGTATGAATAGATTAGTTCCTTGCTATAATAGCTCTAGATAAATCTATGTAGTCCCTCATAAGAAACATTAACATTCTCTTCCAAATCAATTCAAACAAAGGAAATTAGCATGTTACTCGAAAGGAATTGGAATACCTTGGTTCTTATTCACGATTGCCATTGCTAAATACCTATTGCCCATACCAATAGGTCTTTGCTCCTCAGTCCCATCCCAGAATGGAGATTCACCATCTCCCACCAATCTCCAGTAACCAGTCCTTAAGGACTCTGCTTGCTCTTCAGTGCAGTTCTTTAATAGGGCCTCAACTCTAAAGTTTATGCCGAGCGAACCTAAAAGCTGGGACTGGGTGATTGGACCATAAACTGATATATTTTCTGACAAATAGATGAGTATTAGGTCAAAATATGCTCTAAAAATGCAAATGATTCTAATATATATAGCTCTTTCAGAGAAAAGCACCTGAAGCTTCTTCAGCAGAGTGCTGGATAGCAGCAAAATCAACATAAGCACTAAGATCAGCTGAACCAGGATCATCGAGAATATGAACAAATTTATGTTTTCGGATAGCCTGCACAACAAAAGGAAAATTGAGGTTCATTTCCTACATTTTAAGTGGAGCATATATAGATGGTTTGCTCATAACTGTCTTAAAGTGGAAGTGCAATATACAGATAATGTATCAAAATTTATATTCCATTCATTTTAAACAGGTTCACTGTATCTAAATTCCAGGGATATCCTGGCCCAATTTTTTTCCCTTACCATGGCCTCATATAGATGGCAGACTCCTAAAGAAGAAAAATTAATTAGAATTGTTTATTAGCTAACTTATTTATTCATCTAGATTCAAATAAATTTCTGCAGGTTTTCACTGGCTGGAGGTTGGGATTTGGATGCTAATGCTCTTTGTTCTTATGAATAGGCAAATAGGAAATTTCTGTTTGAGTCCCTCGATCTGCTGTCTTCAAAATGACAATTTTTTTTTGAGTCCCTCGATCTGCTGTCTTCATAATGAAAAGTGTAGCTTTGTATGGTAACCAACTATGTTGATCATTAGCAGAGTAAGAGTTTTCAAATCTAAAATCACAATAAAACTAAGAGTTCCAAGTTTTATTTTGTGGGAAAAAAGGAACAATTATGGCATCTTTGCATAAATCACACGAAAAAAAAAAGACTAGTATCACCGTATCCAAATTATATTACTTCCACTGTTTTTAAAGGGGACCACAACCTTTTTTTTTTTTTTTTTTTTTTTGCAAAAATAGAAAGGGTGAAGTGAAGAGGAACTTCAGGCTGAAGAAGGCAAATCTTCTATAATTAAAATGATTGAAGTTTGATTAATAAAACTGATAGGAAGTGCTTGTAAAAAGCCTATCTCCCTTGACTGAAATTAAATTACAGCAATCCCAAACACAATCTCCAAGACGAATTAAGAGCAATAATAAGAGAATACTCTTTTTAATTAATGATATATGGAAGAAAACAACACGACATAATGGATCTTCTATTGGAGAGGAAGATCCAGCTCTCCCAAATCCCTAGCCGCCAACTAGAGCCCAAAACTCTCTAAGAACAATCTAAATTCAACAAATAACCTCATAATCCCAAAATCACCCTATTGTTAGCCTTAAATAGGCTCCCCTAATTCCCTCCCAAATCAGTCCCCATTCCCTAAATAATTTCCTCATATTTGAATTCAAATCAAATCCCTTGACCTAATAATTCCCTCTCAATTGTGATTAAAAATTTCCAAAACAATTCCCCCTTGATTCCTTCCTTTCCCTAAATAATTTCCTCTTAGATTTTGAATTCAAATTAGATTTTTACCTTAAATAATTCCCTCTCAATTGTAATTAAAACTTTCCTAAATAATTAATCTTTGATTAAGAACCTTCCAAAATAGTTCCCTCTTGATTATAAAACTTTTTAATTCCCTCTCAAACAAATCGGCCGGTCCATCAAAACTCCCCGCCCAAAGTGTCACCTTGTCCTCAAGGTGAAACAAAGGAAACTGTTGCAGAAGCACTGGACTGTCACTATGTCGAATGATCCCTGCCTCCAGCATCTCTTTGATTAATCTCTCAATCTCTTCGTTCTGGATTTAGGAATGACGGTACAGGCAAACTAATAGGCGAGACTCCTTCCTTCAAGATGATAGCATGCTCGCGTTCCTGCGGAGACAACCCCTGAACTAGTTGGAACATCCATCGATACTGCTGTAGGGGTAGCTAAATAATGTTTGGTACTTCTATCTTCTTCCAATCCTTTTCTCCTTCCAAACTTTGCAGCTCCACCAAAAATCCCACTCATTCACCATTACCCCTCCTTGGAAGTGGCTCCAAAGGTGGCATCTCCTCTTCTTCCCCAAACATTTCCACCTCCTGATCTTCTATCTCCTTATCGGATTAGGGTTTCCTTCAATCCCTTGGCTGGCGGCGGCTCCCCCAGCCTCAGACAACACCATTTTGGTTTGGAACTTGAGCATCTTCCTCATCATCTCCTTCATGATGGCAAACTTCTCATTAATTTTCTCATGGATGGCTGAAAATTATTTTTTGAAATCTGAAATCTTTTCTACAAAATCATATTTAAATTGTCTGATCTCCCCTTCCCGCATTTCAACATTTCTTCCTGCCATAGGTACTCGGATCTAGACACTAAATAGTAAAATAAACAACAAAAAACAACGAATCTGGTCTTCCAACAGCAAAAATTAGCAAGATGGAGGGAACAAACACAACAAAAATTAGCGAGGAAGACTTATATTTCAACCTAAGACACGACTCTGATACCAATTTGATGCGTCATGGAAGAAAAACAGCAAGTAGATAGAAAGAAAATTGCAGGAATCAAATATTGGTTAGGGTTAGTAATCGGAACCGTCAGTGGGGTTTTGGATTGCATCTCCATAAGCTTACTCATCATCTCCTCCATAATTTCTTTTCCCTTTGGTTCAGTCCTAGGAATCATCGGTGAAGCTTTCAACGGCATCTAGATCATTTTCTTCATCATATCATTCAAGTTTTCAAAACGGTTCTCTATGGATGAGAGTCTTTCTTCCATGTTTGAAAACTTCCCTTCAATGGTTGAGAACATCCCTCCACCCTGGATTTGATTTGCTCCACTTTGCCATTCAACAAATCCACATTCTTTATTGCCATCTCTCCAAAACCTCGCTCTGATATCAATTTGATAGGAAGTGCTTGTAAAATTCCTATCTCCCTTAGCTGAAATTAAATTACAGCAATCACAAACACAATCTCCAAGATGAATTAAGAGTAATAATAAGAGAAAACTCTTTTAAATTGATGATATACTGAGAAAAACAACAAGATACAATAGATCTTCTAATGGAGAGGAAGATCCGGCTCTCCCAAATCCATAGCTGCGAGCCCAAAACTCCCTAAGAATAATCTAAATTCAGCAAATACCTCATAATCCTAAAATCACCCTTTTGTTAGTCTTAAATAGGTTATCCTAAATCAGCCCCCTTTCCCTAAATAATTCCCTCTCATATTTGGGGATGTAGCTCAAACGAAAAAGAAAAGAAAAAAAAATTCCCTCTCATATTTGAATTCCAATCAGATCTCTTGCCCTAAATAATTTCCTCTAAATTGTAATTAAAACTTTCCTAAACAATTCCCCCTTGATTCCTCCTCCCTTTCCCTACATAATTCCATCTTAGATTTTGAATTCAAATTAGATATCTTGCCATAAATAATTCCCTCCCAATTGTATTAAAACTTTCCTAAACAATTCTCCTTTGGTTAAAAACCTTCCTAAACAGTTCCCTCTTGATTAAGAAACTTTTTAATTCCCTCCCAATCAAATCATCTGGTCCATCAAAAACCCATATCAATTTAGTGCCAAATAAAAAATATCTTCCACACAATTTAATAGCAAGACAAATTAAACATAAAACCATCTATCATGCATAAATAACTAAAAAAACATATTTTTTCTACTTTTACCATGATATGATCATATAATAGCTGTGATCAGAAGGTGAACTACTAAAAAGAAAAAAAAGGAGGGATTTTGAGCGAATTAAATTGTTAACTTACATAACATATGCATGCTTCGATATCCCTCTCAATTGGAATAATGATTTTGCAAATTTTCATGCAAATATAAAAACTCGCATGATAAATTCATTTATAGCTCGCATAATTGATTTAATTCATTTATAAAACTCTCTTGATAATTATAATAAATTATATAAAACTCCCATGATAATTTTCATAATTTTCAGACTCTCGTAATAATTTTCATTTTTGTTCTACATCATATTCTCAACTTCCTCAAGAATTCTACTCTTGGAATAATTAAATGGATGGAAAAGAAAAAGATATGAATGCAAGAAGATTAAAAAATAAAAGAAACATGCAAATGCAAATCGATCAAATATGTAATATTAATTAGATAATCACTAAAACTTCCTTGGAAAATTTAAAAAAAAAAAAATTAGTCAAATCTACCAAGCAAATGTGCAATCAAGGTCACCAAATCAAAGATGCACACAAAGTGAATGAGATTGAAAAAGAAAAATTTCCATAATGTTGAAGAAAAATAGTCAAAGGGAATGGAAAATTTGGAAGAGACCAAGGGTAAAACCCCATGTATTGATTTGAAAATGCACACCAAAATAATCATTGCATGCATGCAAGTGGGTCTTTTTTGCTCAAATACCAAATGATAGGAATTTGGTTATAGGTGGAGGATAAAAACCATCATTTTGTTCAAATATGAAAAAATGAAACGATGGTTCTAATAATAGCCATACTTAAGGACAAAATAATTCGAAGGCAAATCATTTCATTCTATTTTCATGTTTTAACATGATACCATGATGCATGTTAATAAGCATTACAAAAATCAAAAGTGGCAAGGCAGGAAAAAATTAATTAATTTATTCGCATGTTTTTCTTTGTTTTGCAACTTGAATTAGCCAAACCATCTTGATGACATGGGTAATTCCAAGCATTTCTTCCACCTTGGCCAAATATTGGTTACGGAGTTCAGTAACTTCCATGCATTTCTTAAATTTTATAAGTCTTTCATATAAATGTGTCTTCATAAAAACTTGAAGCACCAAAAAAATCATGCTTTGAAAAATGAAAAATTGAACTTGATCTTCCCTCGGCCAAATTTGACATGACGTGTTGGTAATGTGGAATAATTATTAAAGATCATCAAAATTCAAGCTTTGAAAATGCAAATTTGACTAATGATCAACCCTTGCCAATTTTTGTCATGGTGGCAGGATTTTCAAGCCTTCATGCAAATATAATGATAATATTATTAAAGCTCACATAATGATTTTTCAATCTTTCATGCAAATATAATCGAAATATTAAAGATTACATAATTGATTTAATTAATTTATGATACTCTCCTAATAATTATAATTAATTATAATGACAATTTTCACAATCTTCAAACTCTCAAAATAATTTTCATGTTTTTGTTAGACATCATTATGCATCTAGGTGGGATTTGGTATCGTCTATAATTGAGTTTGCATACACTTTTTTTGTTAATAGATCTGCAGGCATGTATCCATTTGAGATTTTTACAAGGTATCAACATAGAAGGCCGAGAAGGCTTGTTGACTACTTTATAAAATGCCATCCAACCGCCTTTACACAATCATTTGCACAAAATATTCATGATTTGCATTAGGCTGTTTGTAGAAAATTGTCTAAAAATTATGATAATTACATGTTGCCTACTGATGGGAACAGAAGGTGCATGGAATTTAAATATGATAATATAATCATGGTGAGTCTAAGTCCAGAAATACCTCTATCATGAATCTTTACGAAATTGAATGCAAGGAAACTAAGACCATTTAAAATTTTTTAATGCTTTGGAACTAATGCCTATAAATTAAAAGTTCTAGTATATTATAGTATAAATTATAATTCCAATATGCCTAATTTGACCTTTTTCATTAGTATACTAGCAATTCTCTTTGATTTTTCTCTTTTTCCAACTCTTCCTTGTGAGTGCACATCTAATTTTCTACCAAAAACTTTTTTATGACTTGTTCATGAGGCTATTTTAGATAATGTGATTATATAACTACTAACGGTGGATTCAAATCTTAGCTAGTGCACTAGCATGGCATATTTATTTATGGTGACTTATGACTTCCTTTGCAAGAAGCGAAAAATTTATGTCCAATATTGCTTTATGAATATCAACAGTTATAATTACTTGAAGTCTAATTTTTCTAGGCAAAGTAGATTGATATCGTATGGCTAACTGGTGGCTTTTGGCTTTTCTTGATTTCTCCTTTTGTTAGTGTAAAATCAATTTTTTTAAGGTGTTAGAGCATGGAATTATTTGTTCAATTAACTATGGAGGCAGCTACTTTATTTCTTGTTATCTAATTAAGTCAGTGGCGTAACTCGTAGGTTTTCATGTGCAATTGTGAGTTGGCAAAGTAGCTCCTACGGCTTTGTATCTATGGTTTTATGTTGTTGCAAGAGGGGTTCACTTATATATGTACTAATAAATTGGTGGGATATTTAAATTAAATTGAATTTTTTTCGATTGATTTGATAATTTTAAAATAAATTAGGAAGTAATTTAATCTACAATTGGGATTGATCAACCTTATCTACCAACCTAAGTTATGAAAAGTCTATACATAGTTGATCTGAAGCATGTCATTCAATTTTTTGGCTTGAATATTTCTTTAGCTACAATCTAGCGAGTACAAGTTCTGCGTATAATTCCTTTAAGTGCAATACAAGTGTAACTATGTAACTTTGGGGACAAAATTGGAGGAAAGCTTTCTATGTTTCAATTTTTAGAGTCAATATCATTAGTTTGAGCTAGTATAGCTAGTGAGCTTGACCCTAGAAGTAAAAATGACCTCATGAAATGCTTTCCTTCATCAATTTCAGTCCAAAGAAAAGACAATTGTTGATTGTAGGACCAATTTGGTTTAGTTTTGATTAGTTTAGCGATTAGATCGAACACCTGGATATGTTTGAGACAAAAATGGACAAATCTAAACATTATAGAGATCATTTACTATTTTTTCTTAATATGAAGGAATGTGCTTGAATAATTCCCATTTTGTGGGTGCACCATCTCTCTGATGTCATTCAGATATTGACCAACTTATAGAGGAGCTCATATTGTCATTTTCTCACGAAGGTAAATGCCTAATATTTATAATTTCTATCACTCCCTGCGAGAGGAATGATTTTATATTTCATGCATTGCAACATCAACATAAAACTAAAGGACGCTTAACTAAAGTGAGTGCTTGCTGCTTTAGAACAAGTATCTATTTTGTCCAGAGCATCCAAGAGGAGCAGTGTTTTAGGACAATTTTGTCAATAAAATACTTAAATAGGATTTTAACAACACTACATTATTGAATGCTTAACACTGTTATTGTCAGGTTTCAACTCCTGGATGAGAAAAATAGAATGTTGTGTTAGGTAATTGACAACCAGCATAAGACTTGTTGAATAATCGGTTAGATCAATCAACGAGGGACCGGTCTTATTTTATTCCATGCGGATGAATCCCGCCCAAAAAGCCTCCGCCTCCCTCCCTGTGGGGCCCAGCAACATGTAAAGGCAATTAAATGAGGAAATTAAGGGGGGATTAGGAGAGAAATTTAAATTAGAAGAGCTGTTTGGGTATTTTAAAAAATTAAGTTTATGCTTATAGAGGAACTGGAGGCTAGGGTTAGGTATATCTCTATTTTTGCTAAAATTGTGTTTTCTCTTAGATTTGCTTGGGCTCTAGCTACCGGCTAGAGATTGGGAGAGCCGGATTTTTCTCTCGAATTGAAGATCCATTGTATCATGTTTGGTTTCTTACACTTTTCATCAATTATCAAGTTTCCCTAGTGTTTTGCCACAAGATTTATTTCAATTTCTATTTTTACCTTGCTGAAATTCAAAAATTCAGTCAAGTCCTCATCGATTCCTACACGAGTTTTCTAACAAATTGGTATCAGAGCCCATCAATTCGTCGTACCTATGTCCGGGAGAAAAATAGAAGTATTGGAAGGAGAATTGGGACATTTAAAATTAGATTTCGTGGAGAAGATTTCTAAATTTGAAAATCAATTTTCAACCTTCAACGAAAAGATGGATGAGAAGATTTTCATCATGGAAGAAATGTTGAAAAAGTTACTTGAGGCCCAGCCCAAGATGACGTCATCAAAGGCAAGGGGAGCAACTGACGATCAAGGGTGTGGTGGAAACCCAAATTCGATAAGAAGAGGGGAAAATCAAGAGCTAGAAGTTTTGGAGGGAAAGAATGGGATGCTCCCCTATAACCTGTTTCTATGGAGGATATGAGTAGTGGGTATGAGCGGGCGGGGGCTGATTTTGCAAGAAGGGGGCCGATTACACGTGAAGAGGTACTGAATTTGAAAGATTAAGCGGGAATTTTAAAGAAGGGTTTGGGTATGAGCACAAAATGGAGGATCAGAACACTATGTGTGTGGGGGGCGGGGGGGCAATCCCCATCATCAAATGGGTCTTCAAAAGAATCTTCTTCTCTAATTGTTCCACCACCTCAGGGAAAGGGTGGTTATGTAGGATTTAGGGGAAATTGAGATGATCCAAGGATAAGGAAGTTGAAGATGCCTATTATTGAAAGAGATGATGCAAATGGGTGAGTCAATAAGGTAGAGAGGTACTTCACCGTCAATGAGTTGACAAAGGAAGAGAGACGAACGACAACTAGCCTGTGTTTAGAGGGGAAGGCTTTGGCCTGGTACCAACAGAGAGACATGAGGAGGCCTATACGAAGTTGGAGGGAGTTCAATGACTACATGTTGGAACATTTCTAAACTAGCAGAGGAGGAAACTTCTATGATTAGTTCTTCGCTCTGACGCAGGAAGGCTCTGGAGTATCGGGAGAGATTTGAGCATCTAGCTAGCTAACTGGACCGATTTTCTAAGATTGTTCTGGAGGAAAACTTCATGAAGGGATCAAACCAGATATCTAGGCGGCAATTAGAGTGATGAGGCCTTGTGACTTGGGAGAGGCTATAGAGCTAGCCCAGATGGTGAAAGATCAGAAGCACCTAGAGAAGGGGGCTAGAGGTAGCAATTTAGGAGATTCACATAGGATGAATACCACTATTTTAGCACCCAAGGGCATAGCACCGGGAAGCCTTCGAGAGACCCTAAAGGAGAAGCCTATAGGAGGGGAATTTAGAAGAAATTTCAAAAAACTCACTGAGAAGGAGCTGCAAGAGAAGAGGGCAAAGGGATTGTGCTTTAGATGTAATGAAATGTACACACTAGGTATAGGTGTAAAGACAGAACTCTTGAGGTTCTTACCGTCTAAGATGACGTGAAAGCTGAGGAGGGAGATGAAAGCGAGACAAATGTAGATGAGGAAGAGTTGTATCTTGACATGGCAGGCAGAGGTCTCCTTAAACTCAGTGGTGGGATTCACCTCAAATCACATCATTAAAGTGAAAGAAGAAATAGTGGACAGAGAGATGGTGGTGTTTATCAACAAGGAGGCTACCCACAATTTTATCTCCAACCAGGACGTTGACCAATTGGGGGTGAAATTGGTGGACATAGGAAATTATGGAGTGATGATGGGAACTGGGAAGGTGGAGGCAGGAAGAGGAGCGATTTTGACAATGCAGGTGATCCAAGTGAGGGAGTACTTTCTTCTGTTAGAGTTGGGAAGCAGTGATGTCATATTGGAGACGAAATGGCTACATACTTTGGGGGATACCAAGGTAAACTAGGGAGCAATGATGATGAAGCTAATTTTGGAAGGCAGAAGGGTGGTGATCAGAGGAGATGCAAGGTTGTCCAAAGCCATGGTGTCTCTTAAGATCATGATAATGACCATACGGGAGGTGGGAGGAGGGTTCCTAATGAAGCTGCAAAGCTTAGAGAGGATCAGACTAGAAGAAGATGGGGACATTCCCCTTTCAGTATAGTAACTCATACATCAGTTCAGTGAGGTCTTTCAGCCACCTCAAGGCTTACCAACATCAAGGGAGTAAAAGCACACCATCACCCTGAGAGAGGGGGGTCACCAATTGGTGTCTGGCCTTATTGCTACCCTCAGATTCCGAAGGACAAGATTAAGAAACTGATCTGATAGATATTGGAGGCAGGTATCATTAGGCTAAGTGTGAGTCCTTTCTATAGCCCAAGGTTTAAAATTGTGTAAATAAGCCTCGAGGCGTTTTTCGTCCGTGAGGCGAGGCGTAAGCCTTGAGGGGCGGTGTGAGGCGTAAGCCTCACAGACGCAGAATTGCGTAAATGAGAATTTAAGGATTTTAGTAGGTAAATAATAGCAAGATTCTATCATACAATAAAAACATCTAAATGACATGTGAAATTAGTGGAAAGTAAGAAAATAGATGCAATAAAATCATGTCCCAAAGTACAAAATCACAAAATATTAGTCTATCAAAACTCGCAAAGTACAATTAAGAAAGAACATATAAAATCCAATCCCCATCATCAAATGGGTCTTCAAAAGAATCTTCTTCTCTAATTGTATCACCGCCTCAGGGAAAGGGTGGTTATGTAGGATTTAGGGGAAATTGAGATGATCCAAGGGTAAGGAAGTTGAAGATGCCTATTATTGAAGGAGATGATGCAAATTGGTGAATCTATAATGTGGAGAGGTACTTCACCGTCAATGAGTTGACAAAGGAAGAGAGACAAACGACAACTAGCCTGTGTTTAGAGGGGAAGGCATTGGCCTGGTACCAACAGAGAGACATGAGGAGGGCTATACGAAGTTGGAGGGAGTTCAATGACTACATGTTGGAACATTTCTAAACTAGCAGAGGAAACTTTTATGAGTAGTTCTTCGCTCTGACACAGGAAGGCTCTGGAGTATTGGGAGAGATTTGAGCATCTAGCTAGCTAGTTGGACCGATTTTCTAAGATTATTCTAGAGGAAAACTTCATGAAGGGATCAAACCAGATATCTAGGCGGAAATTAGAGTGATGAGGCCTTGTGACTTGGGAGAGGCTATAGATCTAGCCCAGATGGTGAAAGATCAGAAGCACCTAGAGAACGGGGCTAGAGGTAGCAATTTAGGAGATTCACATAAGATGAATACCACTATTTTAGCACCCAAGGGCATAGCACCGGGAAGCCTTTGAGAGACCCTGAATGAGAAGCCTATAGGAGCGGAATTTAGGAGAAATTTCAAAAAGCTCACTGAGAAGGAGCTGCAGGAGAAGAGGGCAAAGGGACTGTGCTTTAGATGTGATGAAATGTACACACTAGGTATAGGTGTAAAGACAGAACTCTTGAGGTTCTTACCGTCTAAGATGACGAGAAAGCTGAGGAGGGAGATGAAAGCGAGACAAATGTAAATGAGGAAGAGTTGTATCTTGATATGGCAGGCAGAGGTCTCCTTAAACTCAGTGGTGGGATTCACCTCAAATCACATCATGAAAGTGAAAGAAGAAATAGTGGACAGAGAGATGGTGTTGTTTATCGACAAGGAGGCTACCCACAATTTTATATCCAACCAGGACGTTGACCAATTGGGGGTGAAATTGGTGGACATAGGAAATTATAGAGTGATGATGGGAACTGGGAAGGTGGAGGCAGGTAGAGGAGTATGTAGAGGAGCGATTTTGAATATGTAGGTGATCCAAGTGAGGGAGTACTTTCTTCTGTTAGAGTTGGGAAGCAGTGATGTCATATTGGAGACGAAATGGCTACATACTTTGGGGGATACCAAGGTAAACTAGGGAGCACTGATGATGAAGCTAGTTTTGGGAAGCTAATTTTGGAGGGCAGAAGGGTGGTGTTTAGAGGAGATGCAAGGTTGTCCAAAGCCATGGTGTCTCTTAAGATCATGGTAATGACCATACGGGAGGTGGGAGGAGGGTTCCTAATGAAGCTGCAAAGCTTAGAGAGGATCAGACTAGAAGAAGATGGGGACATTCCCCTTTCAGTATAGTAACTCATACATCAGTTCAGTGAGGTCTTTCAGCCACCTCAAGGCTTTTTTCCAACATCAAGGGAGTAAAAGCACACCATCACCCTGAGGGAGGGGGTCACCAATTGGTGTCTGGCCTTATCGCTACCCTCAGATTCCGAAAGACAAGATTAAGAACTGATCTGAGAGATATTGGAGGCAGGTATCATTAGGCTAAGTGTGAGTCCTTTCTATAGCCCAAGGTTTAAAATTGTGTAAATAAGCCTCGAGGCGTTTTTCGTCTGTGAGGCGAGGCGTAAGCCTTGAGGGGCGGTGTGAGGCGTAAGCCTCACATACGCAGAATTGCTTAAATGAGAATTTAAGGATTTTAGTAGGTAAATAATAGCAAGATTCTATCTTACAAGAAAAACATCTAAATGACATGTGAAACTAGTGGAAAGTAAAAAAATAGATGCAATAAAATCATGTCCCAAAGTACAAAATCATAAAATATTAGTCTATCAAAACTCGCAAAGTACAATTAAGAAAGAACATATAAAATCCAATCATATCCCATCATCAAATGGGTCTTCAAGAGAATCTTCTTCTCTAATTGTATCTATGAATGTCATATCTTCATCATCTTTAATGTGACTCACTTTTCTCTTCCCTGTTCAATAAGAATGATCATTATCATATTAATTGCTCACTTGATATAAATATAACGCAATAGCATATAAGAAGTTGTGGAATATCTTTATTTGGTTGTTGTGCTGCAGAACTAGTGAATGTGTGTGGTGTGGTACTAAGGGATTTGCCCACTTAATCTGCTTCGTCCCTCAAGACATCCACACTTAGATCCTCTAGCTGCAGGTCTGATAATGACAAATTTGTCTCATCATCTATGAACCACTCATTATCAGATGACACATCATCACATACTAACGGGTCCTCATCATCCTTTAACCCCTTATTCCTCAACCTCCTATCTCTCACCCTATTGTTGTGCATAATATACACAAGGGAGTTCATTCTGAGTGTTGAAAGCTGATTTTTTCTCTTTGTTTGCACTTGACTATATATACTCCAATTTTGCTCACACCCAGAAGAAGAACAAGTGAGGCCCAAAATTCTAACAGCAAAACTCTGTAACTTAGGGGTTCAATCACTAAATTGGATCCACCATTCAACTATTTTCAAGAAGAAAAATGATAATCAGAACATATTAAAGTGTTATGCATTTACAAAAATAAGTATACCTGAAGACCGTTTGACAACAGTTGATTTTAATGCTTGCAGACCAAAAAATCTCTCCCTATTTTGAAATAAAACAAGTTGTAAATCTTCAAGCTCCCTAACGGTCTGATCTAGTATTAATCGTTCCATGCAATGATACAAGCCAAGCTTCACCTCATGGTTTGAGGATTTCCTCTCTGAATATTGGAATTGATGATTGAGATAATATGCCACTGCATGTAGATGACGGTGTAACTGGACCTCCCAAGCATCAATGATATCCTAAATCTCTCTATAACTTGCCTCTCTCCTCTCAAGTTATGTGCAATCAACTCCTTCGCCTCATCCATAACATTATAAATAAAACTCATTGCTGGTTTCTTCACGGCCTCCACTAAACTAGTGCTTAATATGGCATAGATCACAGTAGCCCAAAATTTTTCATTTAGAATTAGCCTTCCTATTTTCTTCCCCTCAATTTTCTTCCCCCATGCAAAATTAAGTCATTTTGTTGATGTAAACATTGCTTCGAGAGGTTGTCTCACATCCAACAAGCTCTGCAGTGTCAAATAAGATGTGGCAAACCTGTAGAATAAACTTGCATTAGGAATTGAAAATGATTTATAGTGCAAAAATATAATAACGAATCTAGTGGTTGCAAGGCGAATGATTTCCTTCTTTGAAAACTTTCTCATCAAGGCTAAGACCCATGAGTAGTTGTAGATGAACTTTGTGATCTTCTTCGCCCTAGAAAGAGCACTCTTGTGTTGAGGTAAATCATCAAGTTCCTCCAATATGAGATCGATACAATGTGCTACGCAGGGGGTCCAATATAGGTGTTTCCTCTTCTCCATCAACATCTGACCAGCTGCTTTGTATGCACTAGCATTGTCAGTCACCACCTGAACAACCAATTGCTCCCCAATCTCATCAACAACCCCATCTAATAAATTGAAAATGAATGCAACATTTTTAACCTCATCTGAAGCTTCAACTGATCGTAAAAACACCGTGCCATAGGGATTGTTGACAAGGATATTAATGAAGCTCCTCCTCTTCATGTCAGACCATCCATCTGACATAATGGTAACACCAGTCTCAATCCATGTCTGTTTAATCTCATCAATGATATGCTCTGTGTTCTGCAGCTCCTTCAAAATCCATGTTCGCAACTCATACATGGAAGGTGCCTTCAACCCTCTCCCATACAACCCTACAAACCACAGCATATTAAAGTAGGTCGACGATGTCGCAATATTAAATGGTATGGCATTCTCAAAAAAAATCTGCCAATATCCATGCATACCTGGCGTCGACCCTCTCTGGTACCACCTGCACGCATAATCTGTACTTGTCCTCTATCCTCTCCTGGTTTAGTCATATACTGGTCCATCGGACCCCATGCACCTCTATTATGTATAGTGGAGGAAGGCCCTTTCCACTCTCCCGAAGTAAGCACCATGTTAGACCCTTTCATCAAATTGCTCCTATTGTAAGTATTTTGTCGTGGTACTTTTCTTCATGTAAGCAATAATTTCATCCTTCACCTTGTCCGGTACATTTGCACACGGTGCTACGTTTTTATGGGAGCATGATAAGTTTTCCTTCATGCGGGTAACTCCGCCCTTCACCACTTTTTCACAAAAATTGCATTTCAAATACACATAAGTCTTTTCACCGACGCCTATGTCAACTTGTACACTATATTTCCAAGAAGGGTCCCTCCGCAATGACCTATTACAATTTTCTTTGCCCTTAACCATATTTCCTAAAGGAAAAAAAGCAAAATAAAACAAAAAACTCAAAAAAATTTAAAACCCTAGCTTTCCTATAAGTTGAAAAATCATACCCTAAACTTTAAAAAAAACTCTAAGAACTCTTCAAGAAGTGATGTAGAGGGGCAGCCGGAAATAAGGAACTCACCGGCGAGCGGCGGTGCAGGCGGGAGAGGCGGTGGAGACGTGCGGGATAGCCGGCTTTGAGTCTTGCAGGTTCGAGAGCTTGCGGATTGGCTTGGACCGGTAGAAGGGAGAGACAAAATTCATTTTTATGTTAAGTGAGTGAGTGGGACCCTTTCTATGAGGTGCACGCCTCAACATAAATTACGTAATTGAGGCGCGTCTCACTAAGCTTGAGGCGTAAGCCTCAGCAAACGCCAAAATTGCTTAGGCAATGAGGCGTTTTTGGCCCGAATTGCCTCAAGGCGCGCCTCTTATTGCGCAATTTTAAACTATGCTCAGTCCAATTGGTCAAGAAGAAGGATGAGAGCTGGAGATTTTTGTGTGGACTACCGGGCCCTGAATAAAGAGACTGTGCTAGAAGAGTTTCCCATTGTGATGATTAATGAGATACTAGATGAATGTTATGGAGCGATGTTGTTCACGAAGATGGATCTGAAGTTAGGATATCATCATATTAGAATGAGAGAGGAGAATATCCAGAAGATTGCATTCAGGACATATGAGGGACACTATGAGTTTTTAGTGATTTTGTTCGGCCTCACCAATGCTCCTGCTACTTTTCAGTCCCTTATAAAAAGGATATTCTGACCATACCTCTGGAAGTTTATACTAATTTTCTTTGACGACATTCTAATATATGACAGATCAGAGGAGGAGCATTTGAAGCACTTGTAGGTGGTTTTAGGGGTGTTACAGGAGCAAAGATGAGAGTCAACCTAAAGAAGTGTTGTTTTGCACAGGCTAGTGTGGATTACTTGGGGCATATGGTATCTTAAGAGGGAGTATCCGTCGATCAAGCCAAGATTCAGGAAATGCAGAAATGGCCTCTACCTAGGAATCTAAGAGAGCTAAGGGGTTTCCTAGGATTGATGAGATATTATAGAATATTTGTGATAGGATAAATAAAAATATCATAGCCACTGACAAAGCAGTTGAAGAAGGATAGTTTCTTATGGGGGGACGCGGCTACCCGGGCTTTTGAGAGATTGAAAAAGGCCATGACCACTGTACAACTCCTAGCTTTACATGATTTCAGCCAGATTTTCATAGCATAGATGGATGCATCTGGGTATGGATTGGGAGCAGTACTCATGTGGAATAATAAACTCATAGCCTACTTCAGCCAAGTGTTAACAACCATAGCTAGGCTGAAATTAGTCAATGAAAGAGAGTTGATAGCCATCGTGTTAGCCATTCAGAAGTGGCGGCCTTACTTATTGGGCTGACATTTTATTGTCAAGATAGACTAGAGGAGTTTGAAGTACTTGTAAGAATAAATGATGGTGACCGAGGAGCATCAAAGGTGACTGTCAAAGTTGTTAGGCTATGATTTTGAGATTAATACAGGCTTGGATTAGAAAATAAGGCAGTTGATGTCTTATCCAGATGTATAGGGGAGCTCCAGGAGATAGACATTTCGGTACAACTGATGGTGGATTGGGGGGCTATCAAAGAGGAAAGTGTGTAGGAAGAGGAGCTAAGGAAGATTGGGATGGATCTACTAAAGAATGAGGATAGACGCTCAGGTTATTCCCTAGAAAAAAGAGACTACTATACCAAGGGAGGTTTGTGTTGCCAATGACCTCAATTCATATTCACCACTTGCTGTAGGAGATTTATGGAAGCACTGTGGGGTGATATTCAGGTGTGCAGGAAACGTACGAGGACTTAAGGCTGGGGGAATAGCTCAACAAAGAGATCTAGGGGCCTTAAGGTCTTCTAAAATTTTTTTAAAGAAAAACTTACCTCACCGGAGCTAATATCAGGTGGTTCTGCCCGTAGCACCTCCATTTGGAAGAAATAGAGGTGACTGAAGCTACTTGGCCCTTAGCTCCCAATCAGCTCCACTAGTATCTCAAAAAAACATTGAGAGAGAAAGAGGTGTCAGAATATTATGTATGCGAATATAAAAGATGTTATGGATTGACATATGAGCGAATATTTAAAAATATGAATCAAATAAAATTATTGAAGCAATTTCAAAATGTATGTAACATTGCAAGAAACAATTTCAATGTATGTGACATCTAACAAGAATAATTTTTAGAATATACACTTGTATGTAAATAGGAATTTCAGCTCATATATCATCTCACAAGAATAATTTCAGCACATGTAATGATATGCAATTGAGGAATTCAACTCATATTGCTATCTTGCAAGAACAATAGCCATATGTAACTTATTTTAAACTATATATATATATATATACAATTATGTTCAATGTAAAAGAAATTTAGAATTTGCTTCACAACATTCTAACTCAAGTCAAACTAAACAACTTCAGTATATGCCAAGTACCTACTACCTTGATTTGTCAAACTTAAAAAAACATAAATAAACAACTGGATAGAGCAATATATGAGTTGCTCCACATTGTCTTATATTCATCATAGTTGGCATCTGATAATTTATCAAAAATGAAATCAAAGGGTAAATGCCTTGAGTCACTTCCTTCAAAATTAGAACTGGCTTCTTTCAAAGCTCTTTTACCATATTCAAAGCTTCTAATCCACTGTCAACAAATTTAACACGTGCATCAGAACAGGAAAGCAATTTCAATATGTATGCTTTTTATATAGGAAGAGACTCCAACACATATACTATCTCACAAGCGAGTGGAGGCCGAGGCCGAATTTTCGGAGCCCACAAATATGTATGCTTTTTATATAGGAAGAGACTCCAACACATATACTATCTCACAAGAATGAGTCAACATACATAATTATATGTAAGAAAGAACTTTAACTCATGTGTTTTCTCATAAAAAAAAGTCAAACATGTACAGAAATCACAACTATATTTCTTAGCAAATTTACCCATAAAAGAGATAATGCTTATGGCCCAAAGATTTCAAATCCAACAACCTTAATACTATAATATTTTTATAAAGTGTGAGTGCTCCACATCACAAAGCAAGAACAATAAGAACTTATCATCTGTTGACTTATGATTGAATAAATTTGTTTTGAAACAATCTTGATTTCAGAGATAGATACTCATCGCATGAATTTTAATTGTCAAGAGAGCAAAAAAAAAGATGCATTTGTCTTTAGTTCTTGCAAGAAAAAGGAAAATAGCGTCAATTATATTTTGTTTCCAAACAAGGGAGATTAAAAATAATGTCTCATTCTCATCACTAACAAATATTGACAATCAAAGAGACATTTTTTCAAAGCATACATTCCAATTTCTATAACTAATAGATCTTGTCGAATTTTCATCTCAAACATTTTCTTCCTAAGTGAAAGGAAAATATAGGAATTATAGCAGATTTTTTTATATTTTCCCTTCAAGAGCATTCATATGATAAAAATATGTATTAAATATTCACAAAAACACTAAGAAAATTTAAAATACTCTAACGATCTCTAACAAAATAATAGAACGAATAAATTATGTAGAGCCTCAAATAACTTTGTTATAATGATCTAAATAGATCTTAACCAAAAATAAAAGAAGAAATTATTTATAGCATTAAGTAGTTTCAATACATAAATCTAAGCACCTTTTTTTTTTAACTAAAATTTTCATTCCAATAGAACAATCTAGCTTTCAAATCAGAATAATTGTTTAGAATGAAGTTATAGTTGAAAACATTTGTTATATCTACCTATCATTCCAAATATTCTTTATAGCAAGGAATAGTAAACCCTCCATACCAAAATTACTTAAACGTATTTACCAAAAGATAAGATGAGAAAGTTTTATGGGAAAAGAAATATGCAGCCCCAAATCATTAAATCGCCTCATCAAGTAATATATCACCAAGGTACAATCTCTAATTATCATCAATTTATTCATGACTACAAAGGAAGTAAAGTTAGAATGCATGCTCTTCAACTTACGTCAAAGAGTTATCATCACTCTATCACAAGACATTGATTCTAACCAACATCCTTTAAAAGGACATACACACAGAAAACTAATTGGAGGACAAAAATAATACAAATCTTCATGTATCTCTGAAATAATAAAAGTTGCATTCAAGATCTAAACATTAAAATGAAAAACACAATATCAACAACTCGAAGCATTCCATCCAATAAGCTATGTATATATACACATAAAGAAAAACTTCATCTTCTTGCCCTTTCATGTATTGTTTAAGATTTAATCAATAGTTGGAGTAAATCAATGCAAGGATCTTTTAATCTTTAAACAAATTTTCACATATGAACTAAAATCCTTCTTTCTTGAATGAAGAGCATGAAAATCTCTTTCAGTATTTCAACTTTATAAAGGAAAACAATACATACAACTTTGACATTCATCACTTATATTCCCTAATAGAAACGTGAAATAAAATCTCCTCTAGATTTTATGAAAGAGATTTGAATGGACACAACACTAATAAAAGTGAGATCCATTATTATCAAACACTATTTAATCTGTTTAAAAAAATAATGGCTGGGTATTGGGGAGAAAAGAAATAAATTAGACAAATCAAAATCCCTTCGTTCTTGCAAGAAATTTAATTCGAGCGGAATGGCTACAGGCTTAAATATGTTCGACAAAGAAATATGGCTTCAATTCTTTTTTAAGCGATGCTATCAACTTTCATTTTTTTATTTGTCATCAAAAATGAAATGATCAATAGAAAAAAAAATGCATCCCTTAAAGTAAATAGAACAGGGTAATGCAACTATCTAACTACATGAATCTAGAATATTTATGCTGGGAAATAGAACAAAATAAAATTATCCGAATCAAAAAGAAATGATCTATATGTGTGTTTATAAATTCTGATAGATATGTGTAGATGTAATTTGCTTTTGATCAAAGTGAGAAGAAAAGAAAGTTGCTACAGTTTGCAGGCAAGGAAACAAAAAAGAAGATGAAGAAAAGAATACCATGGTAAATCGCACAAGTCAAACGCCTGAAAGTTCCCTCCTGTTCGTCTCTTCCGTCCGTCTCTCCCTTCCGTCTTTGGAGATCGCATAACCAAAAATGGGGGAGGTCCGACTGAAAGCTTTAACTTGGAACTGAGGCTTCTTGAGGATGAACCGTGAAGAGTAAGTGCTCTCGTGTATGGGGTGGCTTCTTGTAAAACAAAATGGAGTCGTAGGATGGAGGAATGAGGGTAAGTGATGGCTAAAGCTTGGAGTTATGGAATATGAGAGGGTACGGCTTGCCCTAGCTTCCTTAAAAACCTTGCTACCCGAATACTAGTAGTAGGATCAGAAGATCATCATGCCTTCAAAACTTGATCGAATGGTTGATATTAAAAGCTAAAATTAAAGAAATTTAGAGAGCTAAATTGGAGAGAAAATGTGAAATTATACAAGCCCAATTAATCATATAACATTTTGATTTAAATTGATATAGAAAATCTGCATCCATCAAAGATAATTTGACTCGAAAGAAATTAAATTGAGTCGATTAAAGTCAATAAAATTAATTTCACTTGAGTCGAATCAGGACACATTAAATTAGATCGATTAAAGCCGTCGAGATTAAAATTCACTAAAATTGATACAAATTGACTTAGATATTTGATTGAATTTGATTTAAAGTTTGATTGATGATTGATTGAGAACTGAATGTTTGAAATTTGCATTGAGATTAAACTGAAGTGTGATCAAAGATTCGATTGAAGTGTAGCTTATGGACTAGATTGGAGTGTAATCAAAATTTGATTAAAAATGATTGAATGTTGATTGGAAGTTGGATTGGAATTTTATTAAGAGTTGGATTGGGATTTGATTAGGACCTATATGATCAACAATTAAGCACCTAACGATCATTAGATCACCAAAAAAACTCAAGTAGGTCCTAGTGATCTCATACAAAAATGAGATCAATAAATGGACCCCCAATATGTGTAATAGAATGAAATTCTAGTGCACATATTGGCATTGACCAAATGAAAGTATGGAGTTTTAATTCTAAAGAAATGGAGGGTCAACCTTAGAAGATCAAAATTGAGTGGGTGCTAGGTTGGTTCCGCAAAGGGCGTTATCCACCAGTAGTGATTCTAATCCTAAGGAAAGGGGATCACCAAACCTAAAGGAAAAGAAAAGTAGAGGGAACTAGGGTGGTGCCATGAAGAGCATCCTCCACCACTAGTGGATGGTCATGTGGGGAGGAAGCTTGCTCCACATAGAGGACTAGGTATGGCCATATAATGGGGAAGATAAAGCGCCCATCGGTCCACCCTCGGTCCTCTATGATGGGCGCTTTATCTTCCCCGTCATATGACCATCCAGTTTTGGTTATGGTGGTGGGCGCATTATCTTCCCCATCACCTGATCTTCGACCCTCTATAATGGGCACTTTATCTTCCCTATCATATGGTCACCCTCGGTCATCTATGATGGGCGCTTTATCTTCCCCATCATATGACCATCCAGTTTCGATCATGGTGGCGGGCGCATTATCTTCCCCATTACCTAATATTTGACCCTCTATGATGGGCGCTTTATCTTCCCCATCATATAGCCACCCTCGGTCCTCTGTGTGGTGCAAGCTTCCTCCCCACATGACCATCCACTAATAGTGGAGGACGCCCTTGGTGGCACCACCCTAGTTCCCTCTACTTTTCTTTCCCTTTAGGTTAGGTGAACTCTTTTCCTTAGGATTAGAATCACCATTGGTGGATAACGCCCTTTGCGGCACCACCTTAGCACCCACTCAACTTTGATTTTCTAAGGTTTGATCCTCTCTTTCCTTAGAATCAAAACTTCATCCTTCCATTTGATCAATGTCAATATGTGCACGAGAACTTTGTTTTATTACACATATTGGGGGTCCATTTGTTGACCTCATTTTTGTATGAGGTCACTATGACCTACTTGGGTTTTTTTGTGACCTAATGATCTTCAGATGCTTACTTGTTAATCATATAGGTCCCAATCAAATCTCAATCCAACTCTTAATAAAATTTCAATTCATATTTCAATCAACCTTTAATCATTTTTCAATCAAATTTCAATCACACTCCAATCCAGTCCGTAAGCTACACTTCAATCAAATCTTCGATCACACTTCAGTCAAATCTCAATGCAAATTTCAAACATTCAGTTTTCAATCAATCGTCAATCAAACTTTAAATAAAATTCAATCAAACATCATTAAGTCACTTTGTATAAATTTTAGTGAATTTTAACCTCGACGGCTTTGATCGATCTAATTTAATGTGTCACGATTCGACTAAAGTGCAATTAATTTTATTGACTTTAATCGGCTCAATTTAATTTCTTTCGAGTCAAATTAATTTTGATGGATGTAGACTTTCTATATCAATTTAAATCAAAATATTATATGATTAATTTGACTTGTATAATTCAACATTTCCTCTCTAATTTAGCTCTCTAAATCTCTTTAATTCCAGCTTTTAATATCAACCATTCGATCAAGTTTTGAAAGCATGATGATCATCTGATCCTACTACTATTATTAGGGCAGCAAGGTTTTAAAGGAAGATAGGGCAATCCACCCCCTCTCATACTCCATAACTCCAAGCCCTAGCCGTCACTTACCCTCATTCCTTCATCCTACGGCTCCATTTTATTTTACAAGCAGCCACCCCATACACAAGATCACTCACTCCTCACGATTCATCCTCAAGAAGCCTTAGTTGCAAGCTAAAGCTTCCAGTCGGCATCATCTATATCGTTCGGCCTCCCCCATTTTTTTGTCATATGATCCCCAAAGACGAAAGGAAGAGACGGACGGAAGAGGTGAAAAGGAGGGAAATTTCAAGCGTTTGGCTTGTGCGATTTAGCACGGTATTCTCTTCTCCATCTTCTTCTTCTTTTCTGTTTTTCCTTGCCTGCAAGCTGAAGCAACTTTCTTTTCTTCTCAATTTGATCAAAAGCAAATTGCATCTACACATATCTATCAGAATTTATAAACACATATAGATTATTTCTTCCTGATTCAGATAATTTTATTTTGTTCTATTTCCCAGCATAAATAATCTAGATTTATGAAGTCCGATAGTTGCATTGCCCTGTTCTATTTACTTTAAGGGCTGCATTTCTTTTTTTTCTATTGATCATAACATTTTTTATGACAAATAGATAAATGAAAGTTGATATCATCGCTTAAAAGAGAATTGGAGCCATATTTTCTTGTCGAACATGATGAAGCTTGTAGTCATTCCGCTTGAATTGAATTTCTTGCAAGAACGAAGGGATTTAAATTTGTCTAATTTATTTCTTTTCTTCTCAATAACCAGTCATTGTTCTTTCAAACAGATTAAATAGTGTTTGGTAATGATGGATCTCACTTTTACTAGTGTTATGTCCATTCAAATCTTTTTCAAAAAACCCAGAGAGTGCACGTTTCTATTAGGGAATATAGGTGATGAATGTCAAAGTTGTCTATATTGTTTTCCTGTATAAAGTTGAAATACTAAAGGATATTTTCATACTCTTCATTCAAGAAAGAAGGATTTTAGTTCATATGTGAAAGTTTGTTGTAAGATTAAAAGATGCATGGATTAATTTACTCCAAATCTTGATTAAATCTTAAACAATACATGAGAGGGCAAGAATATGATGTTTTTCTTTATACAATTATGCCTTAATTGATCAGAAAAAAAAATATGATGTTTTTCTTTATGTGTATATATACATAGCTTATCGGATGGAATGCTTGGAGTTGATGATATTGTGTTTTACATTTTAATGTTTAGATCTTGAATGCAACTTTTATTATTTCAGAAATACATGAAGATTTGTATTATTTTTGTCCTCTAATTAATTTTCTGTGTATGTCCTTTTAAAGGATGTTGGTTAGAATCAATGTCTTATGATAGGGTCATGATAACACCTTGAGGTAAGTTGAAGAGCATGCATCCTAACTCTATTTTCTTTGTATTCATGAATAAATTGATGGCAATTAGAGACTGTACCAAGGTGAATATCTTACTTCATGAGAGAATTTAATAGTTTGGGGATGCATATTTCTTTTCCCATAAAACTTTCTCATCTTGTCATCTTTTGATAAATACGTTTGAGTGATTTTGGTATGGAGGGTTTACTATTCTTTATTATAAAGAATCTTTGAAACGTTAAGTAGATCTAGCAAATATTTTCAACTATAACTTCATTATGAACCATTATTCTGATTTGATGACTAGATTGCTCTATTAGAACGAAAAGTTCAATTATAAAAAAAGTGCTTAGATTTATGTGTTGAAACTACTTAATATTATAAATAATTTTTCTTCTATTTTTGTTTAAGATCTATTTAGATCATTGTAACAAAGTTATTTGAGGCTCTAAATAAATTATTCGTTCCATTATTTTGATAGAAATCATTAGTCTTTTAAGTTTTCTCAATATTTTGTGAGGATTTAATACAGGTTTTTATCATATGAATGCTCTTGAAGGAAAAATCTAAGAAAATCTGCTATAATCCATATATATTCCTTTCACTTGTAAGAAAATGTTTGAGATGAAAATTTGACGAGATTTATTAGTTATAAAAATTGCAATGTATGCTTTGGAAAAATGTCTCTTTGATTGTCAATATTTGTTAATGATGAGAATGAGGAATTGTTTTTAATCTATCTTGCTTGAAAGCAAAATAAAATTGATGTTATTTGCCTTTTTCTTCTAAAAATTAAAGACAAATGCACTTTATTTTTTGCTCACTTGACAATTAAAATTCATGCAATGAGTATCCGTCTCTGAATTCAAGATTGCTTTGAAATAAATTTCTTCAACCCAAAGTCAATAGATGATAAGTTATTATTGTTCTTGTTTTGTGATGTGGAGCACTGCACTTTATAAAAGTATTCTAACATTAAGGTTATTGGATTTAAAATCTATTTACCGTAAGCATTATCTCTCTCATGGGTAAATTTGCTAAGAAATATGGTTGTGATTTCTGTATATATTTGACTTTTTTTATGAGAAAACATATGAGTTAAAGTTCTTTCTTATATATAATTATACATGTTGACTCATTCTTGTGAGATAGTATATGTGTTGGAGTCTTTTCCTATATAGAAGCATACATATTGAAATTGTTTTCCTGTTCTGATACAATTATCAATTTTATTAACAGTGGATTAAAAGCTTTGAATATGGTAAAAGAACTTTAAAAGAAGCAAGTTCTAATTTTGAAGGAAGTGGCTCAAGGCATTTACCCTTTGATTTCATTTTTAATAAATTATCAGATGCCAACTATGATGAATATAAGACAATGCAGAACAACTCACATATTACTCTATCCAATTGTTTATTTATGTTTTTTTAAGTTGACAAATAAAGGTAGAAGATACTTGGCATATACTGAAGCTGTTTGGTTTGACTTTAGTTAGAATGTTGTGAAGTAAAATCTAAATTTCTTTAAAATTGAACATAATTTTGTGTGTGTGTGTGTGTGTGTATATATATATATATGTATGTATGGTTAATGTTAAAAATAAGTTACATATGGCTATTGTTCTTGCAAGATAGCAATATGAGCTGAATTTCTCAATGGCGTATCATTACATATGCCGAAATTGTTCTTGTGAGATGATATAAGTTGAAATTCCCATTTACATACAAGTGTATACTCTAAAAATTATTCTTGTAAGATGTCACATACATTGAAATTGTTTCTTGCAAGGTTACATACATTTTGAAATTGCTTCAATAATTTGATTTGATTCATATTTTTAAATATTTGCTCATATGTCAATTCATAACATCTTTTATAATCGCATATATGATTTTCTGACACCTCTTTTTATCTTTGTGTTTTTGCGAGGTACTGGTGGAGCTGATTGGGAGCTAAGGGCCAAGGAGCTTCAATCGCCCATATTTCTTCCAAATGGGGGTGCTACGACCAGAACCACCGGGCATTAGCTCCGGTGAAGTAAGTTTTTCTTTAAAAAAATTAGAAGACCTTAGGGGCCCTAGATCTCTTTATTAAGCTATTCCCACAGCCTTAAGTTCTCATGGTAACCAGTTGTATTTAAATTATATTTTCTTTCTTTAAATCCAAAACCTATAAGTTTACACCCGTGAGTGTGTCCAAAGGATTAATGACTATGATTATAATCCTACAAAACAATAGTTTCATTTAAGGATAATAATTAAGGACGAGTCTTAAAGAACTTAGATTAAACCTAGGACTCATGCATCTCTTAGGGAAGGAAAATCAAACATAGAAAACTTAGTAACACTCTACCTTAGGATTAGTCTACACTACCAACTTGACCTCAACCAAACTTTAAATTAATTGATCAATCATTCAACCATCTTTACAAATTAGAAAACTCCAATAATCAATAATAATCCAAGTAAAATGCATGAAAACACTTAACCTTCATTGATCAATCCTAATTAATACACATAATCGTTAATAGATAAAATTCAAACTTAAATCTAATTAAGATTTAACTAATATTTTAACTACCCCTTAATTGAATATCAACTAATTGACATTATTAAAAGTAGAACAAAATGCAAAGACATAAAACTGATTCAAATAAAAACAAATAAAGATCAGATAATCTCAATTTCAATTTAAAATAAAATATCTTAATTAAACTTTAATTTTAAATTTATTAAATAATTAAATTTATCTATAGTTAATCAAATACAATAAAAATATTTTGAAGTATATTAAAAATTGAATAAAATCTAGAGTGAATAATTCAAATTTAAATGAAACTTTTTGAATAAAATTTAATTAATAATTCATTAATTCAATAATCAACTTAAACTCTAAAAAACTTTAACTCAATAATTGAAATCAATGAAAAACAATTCAATTAAAAATCTTTAACCTCTTACCCATCAACTAATTAAATTAACTCGACTAAAAATGATTACTACTAGGTAACCCAAGCCTACAAGCCTATTAACTTAGCCCCAAGGAAGTTGAAATAAACTTCACGGCCTCTGTGAGCAACAAAGGTGGTAGCTATTTAACCATTAAAATGCACCTAAGTTAAGCTTTAATAAGTTAAAATTTAAACTCAAACGTAATTTTTTTTTTCCTTTAACATTTAACAAACCCGAACATAAGATAATTTTAACCAATTACCCCATATAGAACATATCTAAACCACATAGCCTACTACACAAACTTCGATTGGTTTGTTAGGAGACGAACTCTAGTTTTAGGTTAGGCCGATATCTCTTTCTGTTTACGAGGTATGTTAATCTATATGCAAAATGAGCGTTTGATTGATTGTTGTTTACTATGTTAGATTTCTGTAATGATTATTTCTAATGCTCATTGTGGCATCTTAGATTAGATAACATAGACATAAGTTCACTATCCACAGACTTGTGCACTTCTCATTTGTCAGCCTAGGATTAGGTCCCCAGCCCCTTGGCTTATGAGGCCCTCTTAAATGAGGTAACCCATGGTTGCTAACAAGGATCCTCTGGTCAGCACTTGATTAAGTAGGCTTAGGACCTCGACGAACCCAGGACGATGGAAAACCATGGGATCTTGACCGGAGATGCCATACCCACTTGGTAGGTTAGTCTCCACCCTCACTTTCTGGGCATTCCCCCGATCTGGTGATCAAGAATATAAGTCCCAACTTTCTAATAAAATTTTAACTCGAACATAAAGATTTCTCTCTCTAAAATACTAAAGCCCAATATATAATATAGACTGGGGTGTTTATGAAGCCTTTCAGAATCTCAAGACACGTCTTTTCCTCCTTTGATCTCCAAAAATAAGTGCTCCAATTTGTTTCAATCTCACTTGAAATTTTGGCTTCACCTCCCTTGACATCACTCCTAGAAAATCTTTTTTAACAAAATTTTGTCGTTATTTTAATCGAAAGTATTCGTAGAAGACTCCAGTTTCCTACGATGAAATTAACTACGAGGGATTACGCTCGTAGGAGATTTAAAATCCACATCAATTTTTTAAAAATCAATTAATATTTCTTTTGGGGAATCAAATTTATAATGATCGTGATCGTAATAGTCAAATGATTACTAACGAATGATGTTTTCTTTCTCCGGTGAGATATATTATGTATTAACACAAATTTGAATATAAAATTAACGATCACTTCTCTTGATTATCGTAGTCGAATATTTGATTAAACTTTGTTTTGATCCTCCAGGATCATATGTGGTTCTCCATTAAATCAGACTACAGTAACCAAAAGAAAATTTACAATTTTGGATTTGAACCTATTAGGAGATTTTATCTCTATCTTTCGAGGTGGTATATCATCTCTAATTGTCTGTTCGACTTCAGAATTGAAATTTAAATTTATTTTTTAATTTCCCGAAAGAAATTTAATTAAGATTTGTTGTGCACCTTGCAAGGAAAATCATTCTTTTCAAAAATTCCACCAACAAAAAAATGGCACGCCGTAAAACTAAATTTCACTCTCCATCTTTAATAACGTCATAAATTTTATTGCATCGGCAGTTTTGACTACCCTTCTTCCATAGGTCCCTCTACCAATTTCTTCCTTGGGTGAGTGTGGCCAACATCAAAAAGACATGTAAAATAGAGAAGTGAGCGAGAAAACCTCTGTCCAAGCCGGGCTTTGATATATTGCCTCCAAGTTAATTGGTATAGCTAAAGAGTCAAGTCAAATTATTTAAGATCTTCCTAAATGCTGCAAACTTGCATATCCAAATAAATCTCAAGTATGTTAAGTTTAACAATCTATGGAAGACCCTTCAGTCTCAAAATCAAAATTCAAATCTCCCTCTAACAAATCCTAGCTTTGACATTTTGCCTCCAAGTCAATTGGCGGAGCCAAAGGGTCAAGCCATACCTTAGGGTCTTTATTTCAACTATAAAGCTGCATATTCAAATGAAGTTCAATATATTGAGTTTCAGAATTTGAAGAAAATTCATTCTCTTCAATCCCAAAATTCAAATCTTCTCAATCAAATCTAGGCTTTGACATTTCACCTCAAGTTGATTGGTGGAATGATAGAGTGAAGCCCAATCCTGGGGATTTTTCATGTCAATTTTGTAAATCTGTATGTTCAAGAAAAATCTAACATGTTAAGTTTCAAAATTTGAAGAACATCGGTTCAATTTCAAAATTAAGTTCAATCACAATCTCAACTTCAAATCAAGGCTTTGACATTTCACCCCAAGTTAGCTCGTGGAATGGGAGAGTTAAGTCCAACTCTTGAGATTTTCTTGCCAATTTTGTGAACCTTCATATTGGGTGAAAACTCAACATTTTGAGTTCCAAAATTTGAAGAAAATCAATCAATTTTAAAATTCAAATTCTATTTCAAATCAACTGATTCAAATTACTTTTCCTTAATTCTAGGAAAATGAACGTTGATTAATTGCTGCTTACTATGTTGGATTTTTGTAATGACTATTTTTAATGCTCGTGGTGGCATCTTAGGTTAGATAACATAGACATAGGTTCACTATCCACAGATATGTGCACTTCCCATTTGTCAGTCTAGGATTAGGTCTCCAACCCCTTGGCTTACGAGATCCCCTTGAATGAGGTAACACATGGTTGCTAACAAGGATCTTCTGGTCGGCACTCGACTAAATAGGCTAAGGACATCGACGAACCCGGGACGATGTAAAACCATGGGATCTTGAACGGGGATGTCATACCCACTTGGTAGGTTAGTCTCCACCCTCACTTTCTAGGCATTCTCCTGATCTGGTAATCGAGAATATGTCCCAACTTTCTAATAAAATTTAACTCGAACATAAAGATTTCTCTCTCTAAAATACTAAAGCCCAACATATAGTATAGGGTGGGGTGTTTCTGAAGCCTTTCGGAATCTCAAGACACCTCTTCCTTTCCTCCTTTGATCTCCAGAAATAAGTGCTCCAATTTGTTCCAAACCCACTTGAAATTTTGGCTTCACCTCCCATGACATCACTCCTAAAAAATCTTTTTTAACAAAAATTCACTGTTATTTTAATTGAGAGTATTCGTAGGAGACTCCTACGATGTAATTAACTATGAGGGCTTGCGCTTGTAGGAGATTTAGAGCCCACATCAATTTTTCAAAAATCAATTAATAGAATGATTGCTAACGAATGATGTTTTCTTTCTTCGGGAAGATATATTATGTGTTAACATAAATTCAAATATGAAATTAACGATCACTTCTCTTGATTATCGTAGTCGAAAATTTGATTGAACTTCGTTTTTATCCTCCGGGATCATATGTGGTTCTCCCTTAAATCAAACTATAGTAACCAAGAAAAAATTTACAATTCTGGGTCTGAACCCATTAGAAAATTTTATCTCTGCCTTTCGAGGCGATATATCATCTCTAATGGCATGTTCGACTTCAGAATTGAAATTTAAATTTAATTTTTAATTTCCCCAAATAAATTTAATTAAGATTTGTTGTGCACCTTGCAAGGCAAATCATTCTTTTAAAAATTCCACCAACACCCTGATCTGAGAGGATTACGGTTATTCTAGTAGTGATTGACAATTAAGCTATTATGCTCATTTCATTTCCTGACGACACCGTTACACGACAGTTATAGTGACAACCTTATTCATCAGGGAGGTGGTCAGATAGCATGGGATACCGGAGTCGGTAGTTTTTTATTGTGATAAGGTGTTTCTCAATCATTTCTAGAGAGCTATTCAGGCTGCATGGAACAGTGTTGAAGAGGAGCACCACGTACCACCCTCAAACAGACAGGCAGAAGGAGATGATAAATAGGAGATTAGAGACTTACATGCGATGTTTTACTTTAGAGACACCTAGGTGGGTTAAGTGGCTAGCATGAGCAAAGTACTTGCACAACACTTCATATCATCTGACTTCTTAAATGACTCCCTTCAAAGTGTTGTACGGAAGATACCCTCCACATTTGGAGCATGTTGGGCAAAGTAGCACACCAGTCTCTTTAGTAGAGCAATACTTTGAGGAATGATATAGGGTGTTGGATGAATTGAAGAGGAACCTATTGAGGGCTTAACAAATTATAAATAAGCAGGCAAATGGACACAGAAAGAACATCAAGTTCAAAGTTGGAGGGAGTGTTCTTGAAGATACAGCCCTACATACAAAAGATGTTAGCCAACAAGAAGAATGAGAAGCTTGCCCCAAGGTACTTTGGCCCCTATGAGGTATTTGAGAGGATTGGAGCAATGGCCTATCGCTTGAGGTTATCCCCAATGGCTACCATACATCCGATGTTCCACGTGTCATAACTGAGGAGAGTTATTGGGATCATGCAGCTAGTTCAGATTTACCGGTGACACTGACTAAGGATTTAGATGTGGTGTTGGAACTACTGGATCTAAAAGGGGTACAACAAGGAGGGATCAAGAAAGTGTTGATCAAATGGAGGAACCTACCTGACTCTGACGCCACTAGGGAGCCATATGAGAGGGTGAAGCATCAGTTCTCATATTTTCACCTTGAGGACAAGGTGAGTATTTGGAAGGGGGTATTGCTAGACTGATACAACCTATCCATTATGGACCGGCCTTATTTTATTCAAGGCAAAAGAATCTCGCCCAGGCAGCCTGCGCGTTGCTCCTTGTGGGGCCCAACAACATGTAAAAGCAATTAAATGAGGAAATTAAGGAGGGATTAGGAGGGAAATTCAAATTACAAGGGTCATTTGGGTATTTTACTAAATTATGAAGGAATTGGAGGCTAGGGTTAAAGATATATATGTTTTTGTTGAATTTGGGTTTTCTCTTAGTTTGCTTAATTTCTAGCCACCGGCTAGGGATTGACAGAGTCAGATCTTCCTCTTGAATTAAACATCCATTATATCTTGTTTGTTTTCTTCCACTTTTTATCAATTATTAAGTTTCTCTAGTGTTTTGCCACGATATTTATTTCAATTTCTATTTCCATCTTGCTGAAATTCCAAATTGGCTGAATTTCAGCCAAGTCCTCTTCGATTCCTACACAAGTTTCCTAACATAATCATGACATTAATCATTTAATTATTTATTAGATTTAAATGAAAATTTGACTCTTAACCAGACAAAATGGAGAAAAAGGATTCATGTAGTCGACTCACATAGTGTGATAAAGGCTTGATGTTGTTGTTGTTATACATTAGTGAATGCTAAGTTTAGCAAATTTTATGCTGATCTTGTATCGATACATCCATTAATCAAACAAAAAATTACTTAAAATCAAACTCATATTAACAATAAACATTGAGTTTGTAGTTTGATAGGCATCACATTGAGTTTTCTCCCAAGTCATGTATGAGAAAAGTAGAGGTTTATATTAGGTAGTCGACTAGGGGTGTCAAAATTTGACACGACTTGAAACCTGACCCAGACCCGACCCAAAAAATTTAGAGTTAGAGTCAACTCGTTTGCCAAAGGGGTCGTGTTCAAGTTTCATTTTTTTTACCCGTTTGTAAAATTGGGTTCGATTCAGGTTAACCGAAAACCCAAAATCAACCCGAAAATGACCCGAGTTCGGGTTCGGCCTAGTAGCCTACTGCAAATCCATGCTCGGGTTCGGCTTGCAGCAATCTAGCGCTTGCATGCAGTGCTAGTGCCTGCCGGCGCTCACACTGTTGCGCCCGTCCATAATGCTCCACATGCGGTTGTGTTTGATCCCACCCTCAAGCTCTTTTGTCCCATATACTGCACCTGGACAGTCAGACCCATGCTCGCAACACCTCCGCTCCCCGTGGCCACTACCGCACCCCCACTCGCTAACGCGTCCGCACATCGTGCAGGCCACACTCGCTCGCACAACACACACTCACGCCCCCTTCACCACACTTGCTCTCCCTTCCGCCTACACATTCCGGGTTAACGGGTCGAGTCAGGTCAACCTAGTAACCCATTGAGTCGGATATGAGTCAAAAATTCTGACCCATTTACAAAATGGGTTAGCATAACCTGTTTGGCCCCGGGTCAATTTCGAGTTCAACCTGAACCCGACCCAAATACCTGTTTTGACACTCCTATTGACAACTAGCATAAAACTTTTTGAATAATTATGACATAAATTCTTTAATACATTGTGTTAATGCTAAGACGTTCCTTGGAAGTGACCCATTGCAATGCTTAAATACAGAGAGAAGTGTGCAAGGGTCATTGAACTGACGCCCAAGTGCAGTGTTAAATAAGAAAGGGTTCCCACATCATAAACGGATGTGGGCAAAGAAGATAGTATACGAAACTAAATTTATGATATAAACTTGGAATATATATTCCCTTACAGACAAATTAATAGAATTAATAAATATTATGATTCATAAGATTATAAATATTTTATACATTCAAAAAACTAAATGGTCTGAAGAGATAGCTAAAAAGATTGATAGTTTAAAATTTAAACTATGGTATTTTAGTAGGAATCGTACTAGAAATGATATATGTGTGATTATAGATAAGTGTTTGAAGGATAATATTGTAAAAATTAATAGGATTGGAGATAGAATTATACCTTTAAATATTGTTGTTGATGTTAAGATGTTTAATATTGTAAGTGCATATGCTCCTCAAGTAAGTTTAGATATATATTCAAAATTTAAATTTTGAAATAACTTGAATAATTAATACAAAAAATACCTTTTCAAAAAAAATTTTATTGGAGGAGATTTAAATGGATATGTTGGTAGAGAGGTAAATGATTTTAAAAGCATTTATGAACACTATGGATTTGAAGCAATTAATGAAGGTGGTAAAACCATATTAGATTTTACAATAGCTTATGAATTTATAATTACTACTACTTTATATAAGAAAAGAGATGAATATCTCATCATTTATAAGAATGGTTATAGTAAAACTGAGATTAATTATTTTCTAATAAAAAACTATATCATTTGGATTACAAAGATTCTAAAATTATTCTGAATGATAGTTTATATACCCAACATTGCTTATTAGTTTTGAACTTTAAGATGAAGGGGCATAATATAAAAAATAAAGTAAAATATTGTTCTCAGATTAGATAGTAACATTTAAAAAATATTAATAAAAATATTTTTGTGAGTAAGATTCTATATCTTAAGATTTTATTTGTGCATGAGGAAAAAATGTGCTTGGTATATCAAGGGGAAAAGCTTCTAATAGTAAAGATAATTTGTGGTGAAATCAAAATATACAAGAAAATATAAAAAATAAAAATATTTTTTTATAAAAATTAGTTTAGTTGTAAAACTCAGATAATTGAGAATGATATAAAGAGGTCTATAAGGAGCTTAACAAAGTAATATGTGATGCAAAGATTTTAGCTCTTAATAATTTATATAATAGATTAGATACTAAAGAGGGCGAAAAATATATGCATAAATTAGCCAAACAAAGGATAGGAGTAGTAAAAGGATATTGTTCAAGTGAGGTGCATTAAAGATTAAGATCAAAAAGTGCTTTTATTAGAAGAGGATATTCAACAAAATGGATGATATATTTTACTAAATATTTCAATGAAGGTAGTGAGAATACGATTGATTTTAGTGACCTTAGCATCCTAAATGAAAATAAAAGTTTTTGTTTTTATCGACATATTAGTAAAACTAAGTTACAGAGACTTTAAAAAATGAAGTATGAAAAAGTTGTTGGACCTGATGACATTCTAATAGATGTGTGGAAATGCTTAGGAGGTGAAGGAGTTTCTTAGCTTACTAAAATTTTTTATATTATTTTGAAGATTAAAAAGATGTCAGATGAGTAGAGACTGAGTGTGTTGATTCCTATTTTTAAGAATAAAAGTGATGCACATGATTATATGAATTAAAGAGGAATTAAGTTAATGTGTCGTACTTTAAAACTATGGGAGAGAGTTATGAAGCATAGGTTACGAAGTGATACTAATTCTTCTCAAAATTAATTTGGATTCACGTCAGGTAGGTCTACTATGGAAGCTATACATTTATTGAGAGGTTTGATAGAGAAGTATAGAGATAATAAGAATGATCTTCATATGATATTTATTGATTTAGAGAAAGCTTTTAATAAAGTTCCAAGAGAAGTACTATGGAGAGTTCTAAAAAAAAGGGGGGTTAATAATGCTTCTATTCAAGTCATTAAGGATATGCATGCAAGAGCTACTACTTATGTGCAAATACAAGGTGGCTTAACCAAGTATTTTCCGATTTTTGTTGGATTACATCAAATATCAACTTTAAACCCATATCTTTTTACTTAAGTCATGGTTGTTCTCACTATACATTTGCAAGAGGTTGTACCCTAGTGTATGCTTTTTTGTTGATGATATTATTCTTGTTGATATAACTAGGGAGGGAAGTAAACATAAATTATGGAGGTCAACCTTAGAGTCTAAAGGTTTTCGCTTGAGTAGATCGAAAATCGAATATATGGAGTATAATTTTAGTAGTAATAGATCTACTATAGGGATGGTGATGATGAACCATCCAATTTGATTAAGAGGGAATTAAGATCCTAATCAAGAGGGAGCTGTTAAGGAAGATTCTTAATCAAAGAGAAATTATTTAGAAAAATTTTAATTATAATTGGGAAAAATTTATTTAGGGAAAGAGATCTAATTTGAATTCAAATATGAAAGGGAATGGGAATTATTTAGGAAATGGAGGCTGATTTGGGAGGGAATTATGAGAGCCTATTTAAGGCTAACAATAGGGTGACTTTAGGATTATGTTTTGAGCTTGCTGAAATTAGAATTTCTTAGGTTGTGAGGGCTCTAGCAGCAAGCTAAGGATTTAAGAGAACTGAATCTTCCTCTCCAATTGAAGATCCAACTGTATCTTGTTGTTTTCTTTCATATATCTTGCAATAAAAAGAGTTTTGGTGTATTAATCTTCCTAATTTCTTATTATCATTTGTTGATTTCAAAAAAATTATATCCACTTCCTATCGGGTGACATCAGGCGATCAAGGCATTAATAATAGTAAACATTTTAGGTATATTGGGTCTATTGTTCAGAGTGATGGTGAAATAGATGGAGATATTATTATTAGAATTCAAGTTGGATGGTTGAAGTGGAGGAATGTACAGGCTTATTGTGTGATAGAAAAGTCTCCTTCAAACTTAAGGAAAATTTCCATAAGATAATGGTGAGACATGCAATGCTTTATGGTGCAGAATGTTATCCATTAAAAGAGAAGCATAATATTAAGTTAAGAGTTGCAGAGATGAGGATGCTCATTTGGATGAATGGTTTTTCTCTTAGAGACAGGATACGAGATAAGCATATATGTAAGAAGGTTGGAGTAGCTCCTGTGAAAGATAAGATTGGAGAGAGCCGCCTTAGATGGTTTGGTCACATAAAACAACCGCCTTCTATTGACTCGGATAGGAAAATAGATGTATTGGATTTGTCTTATGTTAACAAAGATAGAGGTAGACCTAAAAAGACTTTGTTAGAAAATATTACAAATGACCTTTCTTTATTAAATTTAAATGAGAATTTGACCCTTAACATGATACAATAGAGAAAAATAATTCATGTAGCCGACCCTACATAGTGGAATAAAGACTTGATGTTGTTGTTGTTGATGTTGTTGGTATCTTTGTCAGACAATTTAAAAAGTTTGTTGATATTAATACTGACCCCAAAAATTTGGACTATGGCTAATAATGATGATGATGATGCATCACATATAATCAATACAAGTCTAATCCACTTGCATCCGAAGCTATAAGAGCCCTGTGATCTTAATAAGGATCCCATCAGAAAAAATTGTCACTCTAGCTTAAAATAACATTATACCGAAATATCTCAAAAAATTAGAACATAATGTTAGTAGTTCAGTTATGAGAATTAGAACTTCACTTCAAAGATTAATTCCTCTCATGATAACTTAATTCTATTTTCACTAACTATTCCTTCCGTTAGGAAACTCATCTTCAATGATTACGTCCAAAAGCTTATCCGGCATGTTAGACAGAAATAAAAGATGAAAAACATGAGAACTCTTGTCAACTTCAAGAAAGATTAGATTAAGAAATTAACCTGTAAGCTGTCAGAAATAATTTCATTTTTCCCATAGTCTATGATGAGAGCTCCACCACCATCAATGCTTATTCTCTTTGCAATTTGATGAGTCAACTCAACTGCTCTAGGACACACCTCAATTTGTTCAATCTTTGCAATTTCTTCTTTGTCAGCCCATTCACAACGTTTTCTCAGATACAGTAGAGACGCAGGAGTGGGTTGTGGAGATAAAACAAAGCGGAAATTGCTAAAAAACAAATTTATTGCAATTAGCAGAAGAAGAATTTTCAAAAAGTAGCCATTTCATTTACCACTGACAAGATGCTGGACACTCACGATGAATCTTCTGACACGTCTATCATCTTTTCACTCCATCCTCGAAAAGTTTTCTGCCAATAAAGCATATTAGTTAACAAAAGGATAAGCAACAATGTTGATTGAAAAACTCAGCACAACAACTAATATGTTTGGAGTATTTTGACAGATATCTGTAACTGTTAACTTGAGCTAGAAACGTCAGGAAAGATAGCTAGGGTAGACCATACTTGAAGGCAACTGCTGGTGCAATGCAAAATTTTTAAATTCAACTGCATGTAGTTAAGCCCAGAACTAACCTAGAAGTCTACTATATTTGATCCAGCCCCAAAATATTCCAGGACTCCTTATGATATCTGAAATTTCTTACTCAGCTCAATAATTTAAAAAGGACTTAAGGCCTAGTCCCTAATGATGGAGTTGAGTATGTCATGTTTGATGACCCTATGTGGATTTTGATGGTGCAAACACTTCATGAACATTCAGACTAACAGTTTTATCAGGAATGTGAAGTTTAGGTCAAGAAAAAAAAAAACTAATAAAAAGTACTTGAGCTGAAGCTTAACTAAATTCAAGATGTAAAGAGCCTAAAGTTCTTTAATATGCAATACAAAGCTTAACTGTAAATCATTCAAAGGATGCTTGGAGATAATGTGCATACTTCAAGTAACATTACTTAAAAAAAGGTCTGTTGTGCCTAATAAAGCATACCTTAGTTGTCAAGGTTTATGATTTTGTGTTTTTCATTCTTACTCATACAAGCATAAGATTTTTCTCTAGGAAAAATAAGGTAAAAAATTTCTCAAAAATATCCCTAGGGTTCTTTGGGTTTTTTCTGAAAATTTTCAAGAATTTCCATTGTTTTTTTAAGGAGGTAACCACATTGACGCTAATATGATAAGTTAACTTGATGGACTTGCCTGAGTATTAAAATGTGAACTTCTTTATACTCATTTTATATGTTTAAAACTTCTGATTTTTTCTTAATCCATTACATAAGGTAGCCAAAATGGGGCAGACTATGTTGGAAATGAACTCGGCTGAAAAGCTTGGGTAAACATCATATTTAAGAGCCCCAAAGCAACTAATTTCCCATCAAATAAAGTTTCATACCAATGTGATTTTTTAGCCTTCTTCTTAATACTCTGTTAGTTATGGATTTGCTCCAAACTGGAATCACATATCTAGAACATATTTTCCAACAATACTGGCAACCCTTTACCATCTTTCAATGCTTTATATTACAGACGAATTCTTTTCATTTTCAAACTTTAAAATGGATGACATATTGATGCGTTTACAAATATTTACATAAATATATTTTATTGTTAAATTTATCCCTCTACATAAGTTTGCCCAGCATAATGCAACATACTGTATGAAATAATAGCCGAATATTGCATCTAGGTAGCTTTTTTGGGCAATCAAAGCATTATCGCAAGTCATGACAAACCTGAAATTGATGGATTGGCAGAGCATCATAGAATTCATGTGCAATGATGATGGTTGGCACTGTTCAAGTTGCAGGAGTTAAAGCATCAGATGGGAAAGAATGTACATACCATAGAATCTGATTATTATAACAAGCCAACTAAAAAAGGTAACAAAAAAATGTATGGCAAAAGAATAGCAAAGTTAAGTCGCATGAGTTTGAAAGAGTATCTCAGTAACTCAAAAATTAAAAAAAATTAAATAAAAAAAAGGTGAACCATAAAAAAAGTATTTTCCCAAGGTACAACTTCTTCCACAACAAACTTAGACAATGTCTAGATCCACTGCTCAATTATGGAATAAAATAATTATCATTGAAATTACACAAGAAACATGAATGTTATAAACCTCCAGCTTGAAGCAAGAGTGGGACAAAAACATTGGTTGAAAATTACCATAATTGAACACAACATCCATAGTCGGATAATATAATCACCCAGACAAACAAAAATTTCCTGAACAAAAAAACTTCTCAGCCTCAGGTATATATTCTCCACGTTTAAAATAAGTATCTCTTACATCCTGATGGAACCTCCTCTGGATCAGCGTGCCAGAGAACAGAAGCTCCATTCAATGTGGTAGTGGTTCTTGTAGCAGTATTATCTTCGGATATTGCTTCATCAATGCATTTCAAGGTATCATATTGAAGCTTCTGCAAGGTTGGACTGCACTCTACCAAGTGAATATCAAGTGATTTTGAAAAGTCTACAAATTTTGAAGAGCCCTAAAGAAAGAAAACAACTCGCTAGAAACTCAATATGTAGCACAAAATGGAAAAATGCAGAACAAAGTTAACTCGGTGCAAAGGCAGAAACTCAACAACAACAAAGAAGAGAGAATAGAGAAAAATATATTACACGTAGAAGATCAGCCATCAGTGTCCCTCGCCCTGGACCAAATTCAACCAGATTTACTTTGGCGGGTCGACCCAACTGCTCCCACAGACACATTGTCCACACTCCAACCATCTAAAAACATTCAAGAATGTCAAGCCCTTCCCATGGGAATAAGAATCTAGCCAAACTTCCCAAAATTAAATAGAGCCAAACATACTTAAAATGGTACATGGCTAGATTGATGGTTCCTATAATGAGGGAAATCACAATTAAAAGAACAAATATTACCTTTGATATTAGATTCAATGTACACTTGAAAATAAATCTAAGGCAGACACACAAACATGCAAGCAAAACTAACATATAAATACACACGCACATGCAAAGATGCACAAAGGTTCTAACCTTGCAGGGTTTCTACATGATTCATTTGTGCATTCAAAATAGCAAATAAAAAGAACATTGATCACCAAGTTACCTCTCCAAACATCTGACTCACTTCAGGAGAGGTTACGAAATCACCACAAGCTCCAAATACATCTCTGTTGATGTAAAATCCACAATTTGGATTGGTTAAAACTTCCCCCATGTACTCAGCAATGGAAATTGGACCTCCACGGAACTATTTAGCAAGGATCAAATGGTCATGATGCATTAAAAGAGGCCAAATATTGATCTTATCAATACCCAAAGCAACAAACAAGTGTTAGTACTTTAAAGGGCAAAAGGCATCAAGAAAAATGGCTAAAACATCATTTTTTTAATCATGAGAAGTTTCCTAGTTGTTAGATCCCCATAAGCTTTTATTTCTTTTCCTTTTTCATCAAATCACAATACGTGCCTCTATAATGCTTCAAAAATTGTTTCAGTTGTTGAATATAAGGTAACAGCAAAGCAGAGAATAGAAAGAAAGAGAGAAGTTAAAAGCAGTAATGAATTCTATTGATTTCATCATCTGTTACATGGCTTAGGACTGAGTGTTTATAGAGTAAAGATGTACAGTTTGCTAAAATATTTGTTAGGCCGTGAGCACTGCACATGGGCATAACAGAAAGCTTGCGTTGTCCTATTGCAGCCGTTTGTGAAGCATGTGCCAACTGATGCAGCTGCTTATAGAGCATATGCTAACAGCTCACCTCAGATTAATGATCCATAAGGTGGATCGTTAATTTGCGGCGGAAACCATGAAAACGGGTGGCTGAAAGTGGTTTCATAAGTATGTCAGCAAGTTGATCGAGAGAACTGATGTGATGAAATGCAATCTCCATAGACTTGATGTGATCGCTAATAAAATGATAATCAATCTCGATGTATTTTGTTAGAGCATGAAAGACTGGGTTGTTTGCAAGAGCCAAGGTTGAGGTGTTGTCACAGTAGAGAGATGTAGCTGAGTGTTGAGGTGCTTGAAGATCATCCAGAAGACGTGAAAGCCAAATTATATCCGAAGTTGCTAAAGCCAATGCCCTATGTTCAGCTTCTATGGATGATTTAGCTACCGTTGGTTGCTTTTTAACACTCCATGAGATGAGATTATCTCCTAGAAATGTACAGAAACTGGTGATGGACTTGCAGTCGGAGAGATCAGCCGCCCAATCAACATTCACGAACGTTCTGAGCTGAAGTGTGCTGCGAACAAGAGAAAAACCATAATCAAGAGTTCCTTGAATGTACCTGAGAAGCTGTTTGAGAGACTGTTAATGACGGTTTGTTGGATTGTGCATATGCTGGCAGATTTGGTTGGTGGCAAATGCAATATTAGGTCTTGTGATCGTACAATACTGCAAGGACCCAGCAAGTTGATGGTAGAAATGTGGATTGGCGTAGGGAAGATATGCATCTTGACACTGTGAAGGCTTGGTCGGCATGGGCGTAAGAGCTAGTTTGCATTGATCAAAGCCAAATGCTTTTAGAATGTCACGGTCATAGTGTGATTGGGTAAGGAAATAGCCTTGGGAGGTGGAAGCTATTAGAATGCCTAGAAATAGTGAAACCATCCCGAGATCTTTGAGGGAAAATTCTGACTGGTGTTGGGACATAAGGTGTTGAATGGTGGCGGGAAGGTTACTTGTGATTAGCATATCATCGACATACATCAGTAGATAGATTTGTACCATATCATGAGAGTATTAGAAGTGAGGGGTCTGGTTTGCTAAAGGAAAAGCCTATCTAAAGAAGCATTGTTGTAAACTTTTGAAACCATTGTCTCGGAGTCTGTTTTAGACCGTAGATGGCTTTGTGAAGCTTGCAGACATAGTGGAAAAACTATGCATCAAGGAAACCTGGTGGTTGATGAATATAAACATCTTCCTGGAGTTCGCCATGTAGAAATGCATTAGAGACATCCAGCTGCGTGACTATCCAGTTGCATTGAAGAGCTAAAAGAAGGAGAATAAGAATTGTTGAAATTTTTGTAACTATACTGAAGGTCTCTTGGTAATCAACGCCATGTTCTTGAGTGAAGCCTTGAGCGACGAGCCGAGCCTTATAGTGATGGATCTGACCATTGGGTTAAAGCTTGAATCATAAGGTCCAACGGCAACCGAGCATGAGTTAATTGACGGGAGTAGGAACTAAAGACCACGTGCCCTATTTTTGCAATGCTAAGAATTCGGAAGACATGGTGGAACACCACTGTTCTGATTTGGCAGGTTTAGAGTAGCTAGTGGGAGTGGTAGTGGGTTGAAAGGTGGCCAGGAGATCGAAGATGGGCTTGGGCTTAAGATGACCCATTTTGGTTTGCATATGGTGAGCTGAGGTGGGTAAGAGCGGTAGTGGTTGATCTGATATGGGAGCAAGAGGGAGTGAGATGTGGTTGGGTTGGTGGCGATATGATGAGACACATAAGATGTTGGAATGATTTCTATAGAGGATTGAGGAAATTTGGTGGATATGATTGGAATGGGATTTTGAGAGGTGATAGTGGAGGTTGGAATAAGAAGCAAAGGAGGTAGAGTTGCTGGTGTAGGCAGGGCAACATAGAGGATTAGAGGAGATACATATGGAAATGTTTGCTCGTGAAAGGTAACGTGTCTAGATATATGAATTTTCTTGGTGTGAGGATCATAACACATGTATCCTTTATGGGAAGGGGAATGGCCCAAGAAAATGCATGGTTGTGAGTGGGGAGTAAGTTCGTTGGTGGCAAGATGTAATAGATGGGAAAAACACAAACACCCAAAAGTGCAAAGATGACTATAAGAAGGATGGTACCCATGGAGTAATTGAAAGGGTAGTTGAAGATTACGGGCTATGGTGGGGATGAAGTTGATAAGGTAATTTGAGGTGAGCACTGCCTCGGCCCAGAATTGCGGCAGAAGATTAGATGCATGAAGAAGAGTACGGGTTGTGTCTAGGAGATGGAGGTTTTTACACTGCAATATTGTTTTGCTCTAGGGTGTATGGACAACTTAGTTGGTGAAAGATGCCATAAGTTTGCTCGAATTGCTTAAAGGTGGAGCTAATGTATTCGTCGTCACCATCGGAGCGAAGAGCTTTAATTTTAGCATTGAATTGAGTGTCAATTAGTTTGGCGAACTGTTGGAATTTGATTAGAGTTTCAGTTGCTATGCACGAGAAAATGCCAACAAAATCTAGAACAGTCATCTATAAATGTCACAAAATACCGATATCCATTTAAAGATGAAATCAAGCCTGGACCCCAAACGTCTGAGTGTACTAAAGAAAACAAAGAGGTTACAATGGTAGAACTAGAAGAGAATGATAATTTATGACTCTTGGCCATAAATTATCGAGATTGAAAATACATAAAGATGGATGACATTTTGCTATACTTTGCAGAACTTTCTAATGTGGATGTCTGAGGCGGGGGTTCCATAGAGATGTTGGGGAGAGAGCTATGAAATGTTGTGGTGGGAGTGTTGAGGGATGTTGAAACGTGATAAAGACCATTATGGCAGTGACCACGAAGGAGAATGTGATTGTCCATAAGGTCCTTGATAAGAAAGCCAGTAGAATCAAAAGATATAGAACAATTGTTGTCATATGTTAGTTTGTAAATGGAAAGCAAGTTATGAGAGAGGGAGAGAACATGTAGAAGGTTACGAAGGAATAGCGTATGGTGAGAGTCCGGAAGAGGTAACATTCCTTAGTGTGATGGATCGGAAGTGACTTGTCATTGGCAATTGAGACACTATCAGAACCTTGATAGGGTGCGGATTGTCGTAGATTGGAAGCGTCGACAGTCAGATGATTTGTTGCTCCGGAGTCTAGCACCCAGTTGGTAGAAGTGGAAGACAGCTGCGGGGAGAAGAGGGTGCGGGTTGGGCTACTGGTTGTACGACCATATTGCATGTTGCAGCGATGCCAACAAGGCAAGGCTGTATGACCCACTTTGTTGAAAATTTGGCATGTCGGGCGAGAAGAGTTGGGTACAGGTTGGCCACGTCCATTGGTGAACGATGGTTTGGGTGAGGATCCTCTATCACAAGGAGGTCTTGACTGGGTGGAGAAGGAACCGTTGCCGTTTGGATGATTAGGTGGAGCTAAGTTTCGACCACTGTAGAGCGCTTGATGATCTTTGGGTTGGACTGATTCTTTAAGTAAATCAGTTTGTTGGTGTATCTCCACACTGCATAGTAATGAGTAAAGCACATTGAGGTTTATAGGATGAAGAACCACTCGAATGGAGATTTTGAAGGGATTATAGGTACTGGGCAAGCCATTAAGGATATATAGAATTATGTCCTCATAAACAACTTGAGAACCAGCTGCCGCTATATTAACCACTAGCGCTTTGATTTGGGTGAGATATTGGTTCATGGTGCTATTACCCTTTTGCATATGATGTAATTCATTTTTGCGTTGAATCACACGAGAGCGATTTGTAGGTTGAAGCCTAAGTTCAAGAGTTGTCCAAATTTTATTAGCGGTTGTGAGATTGAGAATGTAGGGAAGAATTGAAGGGGAGATAGGGGCAAAGAGAGCTGAAACTAGATTTTGGTCAATTAGGTGCCATAAACGAAAGTTTGTGAGAGCGGATGAGGAATTACAAGAAGAAGAGGTGGGTTCGGGTGGGCACCGAAGACTACCTGTTAGATAGCCTTCAAAGCTGTTTGTCTAGAACAGTTTGTACACCTGTAATCACCAAATGTGATAGTTATCATTTGTGAGCAGAAGATTGCTATGAGTTTCATATTGGACATCAAGAATTTGAGAGGAAGAGGTATAGTATATTTAGCTATTGATGCAAGGAGGTAAGAAGCTTGTTGGGTGCTTGATGATTCCTGTTCTGCCATTTGATGGAGAGGAGGCTGTTGCCTTTAAGGCTATGATACCATATTGAATATAAGGTAACAGCAAAGCAGAGAATAGAAAGAAACAGAGAAGTTAAATGCAATAATGAATTCTATTGATTTCATCATTTGTTACATTGTTTAGGACTGAGTATTTATAGAGTAAAAAGGTACAATTTGTTAGAATATTTTGTTAGGCCGTGAGCACTGCACATGGGCATAACAGAAAGCTTGTATTCTCCTAGTGCAGCCATTTGTGAAGCATGTGCCAACTGATGCAGCTGCTTATAGAGCATGTGCTAACATCAATTTAGTCTGTAACTTATTTCTCTTTCTTCAAAACCAAAGAATATCATAGCCATATTTTCAGCTTGTGATTGAAGGTGGGCCTGGTGGAATAAATAGGTTGCTTTCATAGTGATCTAGAGGTCATAGATTTAAAATAAGAAAACAGCTACCATTCAATGCAGGGGTAAGTTACGTATATGAACACTGTCCATACCAGCATTTGAACTGCTTACACCCTTTATATTTGAGTCATAATGCTAGCACTAAAGTTATGACTATACCGCAACCAACATCGCTCAACACGGAGAACATATACTGTAGAAACAAAATTCTGAAATTTGAAACATTTATTAAATAATCTTCATCGTTAAATATATCAGCTTTGTGAAATTATTATGCTCCACTGCTTGCGATTTAGTTAGGATCAATCAAGGCTTACAAGTGCATCTCACATGACATGATGCTAAATAAAAATAAAAATAATAATAAAACATTATAAAAACCTAAAAAGGAAAAAAAAAAAAAAACCTTTATGATGCTCTTCAGATGCTTTACGAGTTTCGAATCAGCAGAAAGCTTGTGGAAATGATCTGCGAAATTGAATGCCCAAAGAAAACAAGCTGACTTGAAAATGCAGAAACTTAAAACTAGAGAAGTGAGCGCCCATTCGTATCATACCTTGAGGATTATACAAGCCCGATCGATCAATTGAGATCGTCTCAGTCGGACGGGAATCTTGATTGTTCTCATTGGCTTGGTCTTCAAGAGAAGTGCAAGGGTTTAAGGTATTAGAGGACGAGAATGAAAAAGAAGCTCCTGCGTGCGACTGCGAAGGGAGGATGCGGATCCGGTGAGAGAGCAGAAACGAGAGTGATTTCCGAAGCATATCTCTCCTCGGGAAGAGCGTGAGTTGATAAAGCTTTTGTTCAACGAAGGGAAACAATGTTTTTCATTCCTGTTGGAGTATAATAGTGTATACCATCATAATCTACTTTCATATCAAAATTTAGATCATAAATTTTTATTATTGATTGAGATTTATCTACAAAAAATGGGTCAAAAGCGATCAAACAATAAAGATAAAAAGAAAATAGTTGCTAAAGATGATTAATCATTCAATTTCTACAAAATGTATGTTGAAGTTGCCTTGAATTTCGCTTGACCCCTATCTGTTTATATACTTGATCGACACACGCTTCGTAGATATGTCAAGGGTCCAAGGGGGCAGTGCCCTTGCCAGGGATTGCCCCCATAACAAATTTTTGTTGTAAGGATATTTTTGAAATTCAAATTAATAAATAAAATGATGATTTCTCTTTACTATTTCTCTTTGTATTTGGCTCATCGTTCCCTAACAATAACACCTCTATATAATGTATTTAATTATGTTTATGAGGCAATTGCCTAAAGACCATAATATTTTAAAACTTTTTGGGGGGAGAGCAACTGCATAAAAACCCATGTAATAAAGACTAAAAAAATACATGGATATTGACAAATTACCTAAAAAATCATATAATAAATTGCCCCTGGGCTTAAGAGGGATCCCCCCATGCCAACAAGCTTGACAGAGACGATGAGTACTTATGCTCTGATACACGACAATATTAGGAAGAAATCACTCTTATGAAAGCATGTATTTGTAAATATTATAGGTTTATAGATGTTAAAACTAACGAATTTATCTTTTGTAAATGTAGTTTTTTATTTTGAATTGTCTAACCTTTTGTGAATTGACTGATTAGATAAATAGAGTAGTTTTATTAAGCGTCATTAAATTAATTTTAAAAAAATTCAATCCTCGTGAGAATGATATTCTTCTCATCACTTCATTACTTTGTATGACACATGTACTTGCATAAAACAAGAGTTACACCATAGAATTAAGCAAATCATAATTAAAAAGATAAAATGGTGTGGGTAAAATGCCAATCAAAATTTTAGCGCTCTTACTGGAGAATTGAAATTAATTATCCTAATTTATATTTTATATTATTGAACAAATTGTTAATTTAATCTAGTTTTTCTTTATTTTATTTTATTTGCTTTGTGTTGCCAATACTTAATGTTGCTTTATTAATTGTCAATTGTTTGTGTTCTACAAATTTCCTATTATGTTGTTTTATGTTGCATGCATATTAATATACAACTAATAGAAATCTTGTTTGATGTTGAAATTGAAAAGACACTTAAAATTTTAGAAAAGTTAAAAAAATTTAAAAAGATTTAAATATAATCGAATAAATTTCAGAAAACAATCAACCTAGAACACTTAGGAAATTTATTAACTCTAAGGTTGAATGCATTCATCAAAGCATTAATAGACGTAGCATTCATGCTAATAATTTAGAACTTAAAAACTACAAAAATTTAGATGATACAAAATTCTCAATTTAGGGAAATACCAATGGATGGTCCTAATCTTAATATAGTTAGTTTCCTTGAAATATCTGTTATATTTAAATACCCCCATTAAACTTAGATTATTTTTTTCATTAAGAGATAAAGTTAATATGTGATTAAATTCGTTACCTCCAAGCTCAATCACTACTTAGAATGACTTAACTCACAAATTTTTAGCTAAATGCTTTCCACCATCTAAGGCTGTTAAGCTTAGAAAGGATATCACCTTACTTACCTAATTAGATGGTGAGTCCAACCTTTTGTTATTTTTTATATAGTCATGGATAGTTCATTATTTAATTATGTAGCTTATGTTTGTAGCCATATACTGTAATATATATATATATATATATATATATATTATGACATGAATAAAATTTTGTGGATAAGTTTTTTTTTTCAGTACTTAAATATTTTAATAGCAATATAGTATGTTATTTATTTAAATTGAATATTGAAAAAGAATCTAAAATATTTCAAAACTAGGTTTTGAGATTTGTTTGTCATGGCTCATTACAATAGGAATCTTGTTAGGTTGGATTGGCTCAAAACGTCATTTAATATAAGGTATGGATATTACGAATTCTTATTCATGTCTTTTAAGGTGATTAATGTAGTTGTAGTATTTTATGAATATGATGAACATGATATTTATGGAATATCTGGATCAATTTGTAATCGTGCTCTTAGATGATATTATGTATTACTCAGATTCTAAAGAGAATCATGAAGTACATTTGAACCTTGTTCTAAAAAAAGTTGAGGTAACATCAGTTGCATGCTAAATTCTTAAAATATGAATTTTAGTTGAGAAGTATCTCATTTTTAGGCACATGATAAGTAGTGCAGGTATTTTTGTAGATCCCCAAAAGGTTTAGGCTATTTTTTATTGACCAAGGCCTACTACTATATATGAGGTACACAATTTTTTGGCATAGCTAGTTATTATAGATAGTTTGTGAAAAGCTTTTTTCATATTTTTGCATATTGAATCATTAGTCAAGAGCCTTCATTTATATATCTAATTATGAGGGGAATTTTCAAAGATGGATAAGTTGTATTACATTTACTCCACCTTTGATTACCCAATTTGGTACCGAGGGATTTTGGGTATTCAGTGATACTTCACTGAAGGGATTAGGATGTGTTCAAATGAAGCGTGGGAAGATCATGTGAGAAGAATTATCTAACACATTATTTAAAACTTATTGTTATTATAGTTGCATTGAAGATTTAGGAGAATTACTTGTACAGAGTCAAATTTAGGATCTTCATTGATCACTATAATTTAAAGTACATATTTACACATAAGTTTTTGAATTTGAGATAAAGAAGATAAATTGATAAAGGATTATGACCTGATTATCTAGTATCAACCTGGTAAGACGAATTTGGTGGCATATGCTTTGCGTAAGAAGTCTTCGGGAGTTTCAAGCCTTCTACTTATTAATGACAATCTTTTGAAATGGGAAATGAAAGGCTAGAGTTAGAAGTTATTGCTCATATTAATCAAAATTCAGGTATTTTAGCTAAGATCATTATTTAACCATCTCTATAAGAAAGGATTTAGGAAGCCCAGAAGTCAGATGCAAAATATTTAAAGTTGACTCACCAAATCATATATTATAAAAAAACCAAAACTATGACTATTTGATTCTGGAATCTTCTCTCTACAAGAAAATCGCTCATTATCGTCGATTTAGATCTATTTTCTGGCAGTTTTCCAACGATTTTTAAACTGCCAGTATTCAATGAATTTCATATACTGTTTGTAAGAATGGGTTTTAGGGTTCCTAATTTTGTAGATTTAAGGTAGAAAATTTTGCATGAAGCATATTATTCAAGATATATGATGCATCCAAAAAGTAGTAAAATGTATAGTGATCTGAAATATATGGTTTGGTGGCCTGGACTAAAGTTTCAAAGAATATTAAAATATTCAGAATTTCAATCTCTATAATATATAAAAAGTTTTGCTATGAAAGTTTTATCATGAAAAGGTATAATCATTTTCAGTAGTAAAAATATAAATTTAATTAGAAATTTAAAAAAAAAATCATATTTTGAAAAACTAAGATAGTCTTAGTGTGACCTACCTAGATTAGCAAAACTCTCAGATTCAGGCCAGCGGCTAAAAAAGAACCAAAGCAGCTCAAATACACCCTTTTCTCTCTCTAAAAATCCTTCTCCTCTGCTCTCTAAAATGGCTACCAAATGAAATAGAATGGAATGAATCGTGGATTTGGATATTTTAAGTGTAGAAAATGACTCAATGCCTTGGCACCATATTTAAGTGCTGTGGCGCTAGTTCAAATTCCAAAAATCAGAAAGTATAGTGCCAAGGAGACATTATTACAATGTCATGGTACCATAACACCACACAGTCAGGCATTCAAGGGGGGAAAGTTTCAGATTTTACCAATATGCATTCATACCCCCATAACTTACTTTAAAATACATGAAGACTTTTTTCAAACTCACAACACACTTTCAATCACATACCAAACACATAAAAAAGAGTTCAAAATATCTCAGAATAGGTTGAACTGAACACTGAATTTGAAGGTATTACAAAATAAAATTTATTTGATATGGCACTAATGCCTACATCTACACCTTGAGCCTCCAGTTCAAGGATTCATCACTATATTCATCAGCGACCACTAAGTGAAGAAGCCTCTCTCCTTAACAGGAAAAGGAGAAACCATACACTCTAAGAAAATTATTAGTTTAGCACCCTCGCTAGTCTACACCTTATTACAATGCAAAGGCTTCAAGATATCACAAATCTCTTACCCCCCTTGCTTTATACTATTCAATTAGATTAATTTAGAAATGTGATTATATAATATGATATGCTTTGTGCAGTACAATTACTTCAAATTTTGGATTAATTTAACTAAGAAAATATTCTAGTAATGATAATTTAATTTAAATTTAGGCCCGATCATACTGTAAGATTTGCATTATATAATACAATTAGTTCAGGATAATTAATTTATAATTTTATCAACTAATACATATTAATCTTATTTGATTTCTCAATTAACTCGTATTATATACATTACAATTTATAAGAGATCAATTTATATTATTATTTTGAATTTTGTATAATTAGTTTTGTCATTAAATCTCATGTATGTGCTGGTTGTTTCACAAATGCCCTTGGACCATAAAATAGAACACTTAAAAAATGTCAAAATATATATATAAGTATTGACTTAATTTGTATTATCTTCTTGTTTGAATCATTCATGGCTTATCTAGATGCTTTACTCTTGATTTCTTAGCCTTGGCCTCAACGTCCTGATTCACATCTTTCTTTGTGCAATCTTTGTTTCAGGTTCACACAACACATTTTCATTTTTTATCCTCATGTACACTTGCAATTGTTAGTTCTATTTTTCAAAACAAGTGTATTAGTTTGAAAAATAATCTAAATAATAATTAAGCCAAATTATATTTGTAATTATCAAAACAATATAGTTTGAGTTAAGAACCATGTATGATGCCCAAGAGCTATCTAATAACACCAGAGCTATCAAATTTGAAAAAAATTATTCATTTATCTTTTAATAAACAACACCAAAGCTATCTAATATTATATATTAATATTAAACAAAAAATGGATTATATAATTCAAAACATTAATGTATAAATATATATTAATTTCCAAAATCATATACATTACTCAAGATCAACACAATTATTACATATCTACCATGTCATGAGTACAAAAGAATAGCTAAAATAAAAAAAATAGAACTTGAAAAATTTTGACCAGCCTCACACTCATGATCCTCTACCCTGATCTGGAATCATTTAACTACATATAATGAGCTAAAAAACTCAGTAGATCACCAAAATCTATATCTGAATTCAAAGCATGATAACAAAATAATATGCATATCAACAGTTAAATTATAATAAAAATATTCATATGATCATTGAATCAATATAGAAATAGTAAAATTCGTATACAATACTAGTAGAATTTATAAATAGTAAAACTCTATAGTACGGAAGCAAGTAAAATAGTAAACCAGTACGAGTGTCAAATCTATAAAATAATCATCATATCCTCAATATAAATCAATAAAGAAATTGGATAAAACATTAAATCAAAATATCAGTAAAAATTAGTGAAATCCTGTTAATGTAATAAATTCATATAAAAGTGTACACATGGTGTCCAATTATTCTATATCAACATTAAATCAGTAGCTCAATCACAAACTCAATATCTCAATCACATGCTCAATAAATTTTATATATCACGTGCTGAGTATATCACATGCTTACTATTATTACAATGAATTAATAGTATCAAATAATATTATTATCTAAATTGATAATAATAACAATCAAGTGGCATGAGTAGTAGAATAATGTAATAACAGTAAATTCATACATAACAATAAATTCATACAATAATAAGAAAAATGTCTCAAGAATATGCATTTCAGTTGTTATACTAAACAAGTAAAAATCCTAGCTATCACGGTATTTTTCAGTATTGTATATGTATCAATAAATTGTTGGCTCGGTAAAGAGAGTCGTCACTCTTTGCCTGTTGGCACAATAATAATCCCCTTATAACTCTCAATCAGTATCACGTAAATTGGTAGAGGATAACACCAAATGATAGTATTTAAACAAAAGCCTGTAGGGCCACCATCCTATACAAGTTAATTAATCTCCAACCAACGGGTCAATTAGTCTTTACTTGTCTTTTACACATACATTATTATCACAGAACTATAATAGTAATCTCAATCACATATCCACATTCATTTCTAATATATTGCAATAAATAATGCACAATTGAGCTTAATTTAAAAAATACTAAAATATCATAATGGTAGACAACAAAAATCATACTCAGTAAAAAATCACAATTTTAGAATTTAATCAAATTACTAAATATTGCATAAATTAACATTTTGAAGCTTTTGTTTAACTAAATCACTATTTTTTGACATCAAAATAAATTTTTGAGTAGACAAAAATTACTTTATTTTTAAAACCACACAATGAAAAATCATAAATAAATACTCAAAATGTTCACAATCTCGATCTCTATAACATACAAAAAGTTACATTGTGAAAGTTTTATCAATACAAAGTTATTCATGTTTTTCGGTAACATAAACATAAATTTGATCAAATAAATACCAAAAATAAAGATTCCTTACAGCAATATGGACAATTTTTCTTAAAGGCCCGACGGACGAAATCGTTCTGCAGCCTCTAAATCAAAGATTTCTTTCTCTTTCCTCACATTTCTCTCATTTTCTCTCTAAAATGTCTCGGTTTCCCAAATCAACGGGGAAAAAGAATTTTATAAGAGAATTTTGAAATGCTTTAAGATATTTTATAAAAAAATAATATATATTATTAATATAATATTTTTAATAAGTCAGAGTTCAAGCCAGCTCACTTACACTTCTATGTATTTTGCCAGAAAAAAAATAAAAAAGAATCACACATTAATTAGGTGTTATTATCTCCCTACGAAGTCTCACCCATTCACAATTAGGTAGGAGCATCCTTTTAGTGAGAGCCATAAATCATTAATCAACAACATAACTTATAGGTGTGAATAGGAAGAGCATAGGGTGGGCAATTGCCCATCTTGAAATCTTTTTATTTATAAGAATAAATATATTAACTATTTTTCTCACCTTCATAAACGCAGTTACCTAGTTCTAAGAAAAAATATATTTTTTTTATTTCATATATATATAATTACGTATTTCATAATCTTATTTTACTCACGCTAAAAAAAGAGGCGGGTTCCATCTCCGAACATGAGAAAATTGTTTGTCGAGCTTAAAGGAAATCACTAGCCTAGCATGAATGAATGGTCAAATAATTGAATAGCTAATCAATAATTTCTCAAAAGTTGTTCACTTGAAATAGTATTCCAAAAGACTTGGTAATACTTTTTCCTTTTTCAAGATTTTCACCCAAAAATTTATGTGATCTAAACTCTATTTATCTCTTTTATTTTATATTTACAGTGATTTATAGCTTAGAGAAGAAAATATTTGCTCTCTATTAAAATAATTGTTTGACACAAACTTAATTTTATTAATAAAAATAGCCTTTCAATATAAAGAGGAATAAAAATTGTTAGGTAAACATTATTAAATTTATTTTAAAATTAATATAATATATTTCAATATAACTATGGGCCGTTGTTGGCCGGTGCGTGCGGTCGGGTTCGAGAGAACCGAAGCTGGGATTTTTTTCCGTGTAAAACTCGTCGCTATAAATCATTAAATATTGAAAGGATCGCCTTTACTCATTCCTTCTGAAAGCTTCCTCTTCTGCAATTTTGATGGTTGGGTCGTATAATTGAGGTGAGCAATCCCTTCTTTGTTATTTGATTTTGCTCAATATACTTTTTTTTTTGTTTGTTTCTTAATTGAGATCCCTTTCAAATCATTGTCATATCGGTGTTATTGTCGGTTTCATGTGGATGGGTTTGATCTAGGGTTTAATTTCTTAAGTTGCGTAAACGTTTGCTCTGCTCGTTTATTAATGAGCGATAGCGGAATTATCTAAGAGGGTTTGATTTCTTTCGGAAAGAAATTGTGTTATTGACGCAGAATAGTATTCAGACGTACCTTTCTGTATCAGAATTCTTGTAATTTCAATATTCAAAACTTCTGCATTAACAGTTAGATTTGTAAAATACTTAGCACTTTCATATTTCCCAGTGTTTTAAGTAGAGGCCTTTCCTGTATTAGTTGTTTTGAGACTTGTGATTTCTTTATTATTAATATTTATTTTTAATTTGTTCCTTTCTTTAACGAGATTTGACTTTTCTGTTCTTCAATTAGAGTTTGGCTTTCAAGCTACTTATTCAAACGGATCTGGTGGAGGTTGGATAAGTTGATGATGGATGTTTTTATGCGCAATCTATTATACCATTCATTTGTTGTTTATTTCTTGTAAAACCAATGCTACATGTATTCTCATATTTGTTAGAGGAAATTTGGGTTGGGACATTTAATTAAATTTTGCTTAAGATTTGATTTATTTTAAGTGCAACTTCTAGATCATAATAATAAAAAAATTTAGTCAAGATACGCTGAGCCAAATTTTTTCCTTATTTGTTGGTTCCAGCAAAATATTACTAATTAATATGTTACTGTTTCATTATCACATAGCTGTTGCTCATGTTCTTGGATATAAATATTATAGTTAGTTGTTCAGGAAAAATATAATGATATAATTTGTTTTATTTAGGCAATTGAATTTGTTAGTATTTTAAAATTTTTAGGGGGGGAAATTGCATGAAAACCCTTGTAATAAAGACTAAAAAATGAATAAAAAGGGATAAATTACCTAAAAAAACCATATAAAAAAATTTTAAAAAAAATTTGGGGGCAACTGCCCCCCCTAGAACCTATTGGGTTCCGCCCTTGTTCAATAGCTTCTAGATCATAATAATAAAAAAATTTAGTCAAGATATGCTGAGCCAATTTTTTTCCTTATTTGTTGGTTACAGCAAAATATTACTAATTAATATGTGATAATTTGATTATCATATAGCTGTTGCTCATGTTCTTGGATATAAATATTATATTTAGTTGTTCAGGAGAAATATAATGATATAATTTGTTTTATTTAGGCAATTGAATTTGTTTGAGTACATTTTGACTGTAGATGAATTATTGAAATTTCTGGAACTCCTACTATTGGTGTACCTTCTATAATCCTTTGTTTCGTCTTCCTCTAATTTTAATATTCCTTGATAGGCCAAAACTGTGCTGATCTAAAGGTGAAATCCTAATTTAAACTGACCCGAAATGTTGGTTAGGATGGTTATTACAATTATTATGTTTACTATGAGATGACTTCAAACATATTGTACTATTTTGGAGGCCATCATGATAAAAAATTTGTTCAAAATATCTTTAGTCAAATTTTTTACATATTTATTGGTCCCAGAAAACTACTTTTTTTAATATGCGTGGCAATTTTATTATCACATGGTTGTTGCTCGTGTTATTTGATTTAGATATTATATTTATTTTCTCAGGATAAGGATAATCATATATTGTGTTTATTTGGTTCATTCAACTATGTTCGATAGGTACCCTTTGACTTTAGATGGATAATTGAAATTTCTGAAACTGCTGCTATTGGTGTTCCTTCAATGACCATCCTTTGTTTCTGAATATACGAGACTGGCTTCCCTGTTATTGCTATAAATACCTTTTATGGCTCTCTTTTTTATAGTCCTTGATAGCCAACACCTGCTTCTGATCTACGGTGAAATCTTTATGATTCTCATCTTTTTTTTTTTTTCAGTTTTATTTGCTTTATGGTAGGAAGTTTTCATATATAAGTATTCATAGCTTAATTGTTTCCTTTATCAATTTATAGCTTAATACCTTTTAACTACGTTTAGTTGTGCGGGGCCGTTCCAGTATAGCTAACACGCAATTATTTATTCACCGTTTCCTTTTCAAGTTATTGCTTTTATTTTAGGGGCTGTTTGGTAGCAGATGCGGATTTGAGCAAAATCCAGCCAAACGGCCTAAAATGCAAAACCAAATCTCACAGCAAATGAAAGCCGCCACAGACGGAAAATTCCGCCTTTTGGTGCTAAATCCCTGATTTCCGAAATCCTATTTCTTGTCGGATTTACGAAATCCATTGGCTCGAGAGGAAGAGTCAGCTCGTTAAATCCGCTCCATAGTCAAACAGTCACATGGGATTTAATAGGATTTATCATGTATGTTACCAAACAGTTTTCAGGATTTAGGCCTCTCAGGATTTCCAAAATCCGGATTTAGAGGATTTATGAAATCCTACTTAAATCAAATCCTAGATGATACCAAAAAACCCCTTAGTGTTTTGTTATTTCGTCCAGAATATTGCATTTAATTTGCCTAAAATATATGCATAAGGAATTCCTTATAGCAGAAAGCAAAGTAATTTGGGTTTCTTTGTTTTGATTATACTTTCTTCTATAGAGCGCAAGAAATGGGTCAGACACTTTGCTGCTTGCAAGTGGAACAATCAACTGTAGCGATCAAAGAAACTTTTGGAAAGTTTGATGATGTTCTTGAGCCAGGTTGTCATTTTGTTCCATGGATTCTAGGAAAAAATGTGGCCGGCTACCTTTCACTCCGTGTCCAACAGCTTGATGTTCGTTGTGAAACCAAAACAAAGGTGTGCTGCTATTTGGGACACCTTTACAGAAAAGTTAACTATACAGTATTCTATCACCATTTTCTGAATCAGATTATATCAATAGCAGTAGTTTAATAATGGTCAATGGAAACTAGAAGGATTCTTTTCATTTTGAATTATTTGCATGAGGCAAAAACTTCCAGAAACTGATTGTTCCTGTTTTAGAATTGGCTGACATATGTTATAGCAGTTGAGTTATGAATATTCTAGGCAGTAACTTTATGTAAATCTAGTTTAAGAAGAATTAAGGCTTAGTTTGGGACGGCTTTCTTACTACTTCTTAAAGCAGCTTTCTAGTACAAAAGTTTTAATTTTTGTACTAAAAAGTTGCTTCCGGAAGCAGTAAGAAAGCCGTCCTAAGCGAAGCCTAAATCTACATCAGATTCAGAGCATTTGTATGATTTTTTGACATGTTTTTTAATTATCTCATATAGGAGAGATTATTATGTGTGGACACCGGGTCGTCCGGTGGCGAATCAGAGCGAGCTACGTCGCCCCGTTACATAGCGGTACACAGTAAGAGTGACATGATGCGCTCAGATTCGCCTCCGGATAATGTTCGGTGTCCGCATAGAATAATTTTTCCTCATATAGAGACCAAAAATAAGATTGTAATATTTATGCTGTCAGATCAAATATAATAAATTATTAACCATTATTTGTTTGTTTCTTCTTGGCATACCAGGATAATGTGTTTGTAACGGTTGTTGCATCAGTACAGTACCGTGCGTTGGCAAACAAGGCTGCTGACGCCTTCTACAAGCTTAGCAATACGAGAGAACAAATTCAGTCATATGTATTTGATGGTAAAACATAAGGAGTATTTTATTCTCTTATTTTATAAAGTGACTATAAAATTTCATGTTAATAGTTCATTCTACTGCAGTTATAAGGGCTAGTGTTCCAAAATTGAAAATTGATGATGTCTTTGAGCAGAAGAATGATATTGCAAAAGCTGTGGAGGATGAACTTGAAAAGGCATTTTGCTGACAGAATATATCATTTTCTAATGTTTTAGAATTGGAATCAAGTAAGTTTTTTGTGGTTTTAACTTTTTTTTTTTTTTTGAAGGCAATGTCCACATATGGATATGAAATAGTACAGACACTCATTGTGGATATTGAGCCTGATGAACATGTCAAGAGGGCTATGAATGAGATAAATGCAGGCAAGTCTATTGCTGAACTCACAATCATTTCACCAAATTATGTACGATCCTTTCTATTAAATAGCTGCATGATGTGTGTGCCATTTAACACTGTAAGGGGCTGTTTGGATAGCAGCTTTAAGGCAAGATTTAGGTGTGATTTACCTTTAAATCTTGAAAAACAGTGAAAGTGAGAAACTTAAATTCCTGAGAAATTTAAATCCCATTTTGACACCACTTTCCATACTGAATTCCGCTATTCAACAGATTAAGGCTTCGTTTTGGACGGCTTTTTTATTGATAAGATTAGAGAGAGTCGCCTTAGATGGTTTGGTCACATTAAACGGATGCCTTCTGATGACCCGGTTAGGAAAGTTGAGGTATTAGATTTGACTTATGTTAAGAAAGTTATAGGTAGACCTAAAAAGACTTGATTAGAAAATATTAGAAATGATCTTTCTTTATTAGATTAAAATGAAAATTTGGCTTTTAACATGACACAATAGCGACAAAGGAATCATGTAGCCGACCCACATAGTTGGACAAATGCTTAATGTTGTTTTTGTTGTTGCATTAGAAAGCTGCTTTAAGAAGCAGTAAGAAAGTTGTCTCAAACGAAACCTTAATGGATTTAGAGGCTCAAAATTTGTACCCGTGGCATCATTATCTCTACCTCCCCTTACGGTCCCTATTTTTTCCCACTTGCGGCGAACTTCTCTACTTTAGTAGTCGGCTCTTTCCAATCTTCTTTTAATCTATCCCTTGCTCCAGCACAATAGTATGCTTCTACTCAATCTTCTCTTTCCTCCCTCCATCTCCTAGGTTCCTCTCTCCCCCTTCACATCTCGATCTATCTCCATCTCCAGAGCATCTTTTAAGTCTCCCGCTGCTTCAAATCTCATAATCATAGAAATCTTTAAATCCCTAAACAAGCATCAAATAGTTTATCAGAATTAATTGAATTTAAAACCCATCATCCCAAACAATTTTCATGATTTAACCCTCAGCTTTACTAAATCCTACTTCCAGCCAAACATCCTCTAAGATGATTATTGTTTTTCTCATTAATGATCCAGCGGCTCGTATGAGGCTGGCTGCGAACGAAAAAGCCGAAGCAGAGAAAATTCTACAAATAAAAAGGGCAGAAGGCGAAGCAGAATCCAAATATCTAGCTGGCCTTGGCATAGCACGCCAACGTCAGGCCATTGTTGACGGTCTAAGAGATAGTGTTCTAGCATTCTCTGCTAATGTGCCCGGAACTTCAGCCAAGGATGTGATGGACATGGTTTTGATTACTCAGTATTTTGACACCATGAAGGAGATCGGTGCCTCTTCCAAGTCTTCTGCTGTGTTTATCCCACATGGCCCAGGTGCTGTGAAAGATGTTGCCGCACAGGTCAGAGATGGTCTCCTACAGGGCAAGCTTTTACAGTGAGGACTTGATATTTGAGATTTCATATCAGTTGGTGTGTTGAATTTTTAACAGATTGGAAATATTTATAGGTTTGATTTTTGTTTTTACTGGGTGTAATTACTCTGTTGTTTCTTCTGTCTTAGATGTGCGATATACTTTGCTACTGATTTTTACAGAAAATTTACTTGTGTAATCATGTCAATTTGCTGCTGTTCTTATAATTTTGGGAAGGCTTGCCTAAATTTTTTCTCTTATAATGTTAAAATTAAGGGACTTAATTGAAAAAATATTTGACCCTCATAGAAGATAATTTGAAATTGATTGATGAAAGGGCCAAACATACAGTTGATTAATTATTTGAATAGGATTGAATAAAGTTCTTATAAGACAATTTTTTAGTAACATGTTAAGTGTTATTGACAATAGAGTAAATGATAGTGCAATTATAGACAAGCTGGGCTAAATAAGGTTATTATAAGGCATTCAAATCATATAGTACTAATTCTAGATTTGTAAATTTATCCATGGTACTTCTTCTATGTTGTATAAAAAAATTGTAAATTTATCCACATCATCAACATTACAACATCCATTATTTTAATTAAGGAATTAATGTACGTAAAACAACAACCACAATAAGTCTTTATCAAACTGTGGGCCACAGTCAGCTACATGAATCTTTTTTCTATATTATATTATATTAAGAGTAAAATTCTCATTTAAATTTATTGAAAAAGATTTTTTTAATACTTTTAATTAAGTATTTTTAATCCTCCCTCTACATCTATTAACACAGATCAGATCTAATAGATATATTCTCTAACAGGGTCATCGAAAAGACCTATGCTTTATGCGATCATACAATTTAAAGAAAATCTCTCTAATCTTATCAGTCGCTAGAGCTACTACAACAATTTCATGTATATATCGTTCCGCATTCCGTCTCTGTGTAAAGCCACCCATCCATCTGAGCACCATCATCTATGTAACACTTAAGTTTATCAAGCATTGTAGATCTCAACATCTTATAAAAAATTCTCTTAAAGTTTGAAGGGTATTTCTCTATCACACAACGTGCCTGATGCATCCCTCCACTATATCCTCATCAAGTTTACCATCACTTTGAACAATAGACCCGAGATATCCAAAACGGGCATTTTTTTTAGTAATTTGATCACCCAATGTCAAAATCTCACCAATAAATATATTACTATTAAAATTACACTCAGTGTATTCAGTTTTAGATATACTCGAACGAAAACTCTTAGAATCTATGGTTAGCCTCCATACTTCAAGTTTTTCATCAACTTTCTCTAGCCTTATCAACAAGAAGACTCATTAGCATAAAACATACACTAAGATACATCCTCTTACATGATATGTATACTTAATAAAAAAAAAAGGCTTCGCTAGACCATTTTGGTCCGTCCGGGCTAATGTACACCACAAATACAATAATAATACAATGTTCAATACAATAGTAATAATGCAACATATGAAATATTCAAAATGAACATATGAATCAACATTTCTATGAAATCAATCTACACATAAATGATTCCTATAAAATCATGTCATTGGATTTAACTTCCAATATATTCTTCTTTAATGTGTTGTATAACATTCAATTCACAATCGTCATTGCAATGCAAGAACTATTTCAATTATGATTATTTTTTTAATTAAATTATCAACTGACATTCAACCTCATCTATGGTAGTCATATTCCAAGTAGATTTGGAGGAGAGTGGTGCCTATTTGCTGTCAAATAATACCAACCCTTCTCAAATAACCTAGGGAAGCATTCATAGAAAGGATATATCATTGCCTACAAGTTTTGCATCACAGTGCAAGAACGGTCATAGTTATACAACTTTATGTCCTTAGCAAACATTAAGATTTCATATACTCTCTAATGAACTTTATTCTATCCAATTAATTAGAAAATATACGAACTCTACATTATATCATAACTTAAAGAAGTTGTTCTGAAAGTATCTTCAAGCCATTTGAAGGAGTCCTTCGTTGCCTTCCTGTACATCGTGATTTCTATTCTGCTCGCTAATTATTTCATCCAACACAATTATGTAAGGTCCATATGTCTTTTTTAGGTAGCTATATTCACTCCCTTATTATGAAATATAAAAAAATCAAATTGTTGCAAAAAAAAAGAGGAGTTAGTGTAATGAATTAATTTTTCACTGTCCATGAAGTAAAATATTTATTACATTATTGTATAATCATATTGTCAGAGTATTCAAATATTTTAAATTTTATGTATGTCTTATACCAACTTCTAACACCTTCTTAAAGTTATCAATCTCACTTGATATCCAAGTCTTGAAGGTAAACTATTGCTCCTAATCAATGGGGTGAGTCAATCAATGACAAATGGATCAGTGAGCTTATGCCTCTTCCTTGATGGATCCATGAAATTTCTAGTCAAATACCTTTTGCTCTTATGTCACTCATGCTTATTCTTTACTAATTGTGAATCACTCTTATGTATGCTCTATACATATAAGATTACATACCTTGCCTTCTCGATCTTCACATGTACATGCACCATGGCATAATATAAGATTCTATCTGCTATGGCCTCCACTTCCTCCACCTCCACATCAGTGGTAGGAACCTTCTCACTATCTTTCCCCAACTCCTCCAAATCCTTATCCTCCTTATCCACCACCACCACCTCCTCCTCCTCCTCCTCCCTCCCCTAATATGCCCTATGTAAAAAAATATTGTGGGCTCCAAAAATTTACGCCCCGGCCCTTCCACGGACTCCTTTCTTCTCTGGGCCATCGAGGAGAGTTTTAATGAGTAAGTTCCAAGGTAAATTTTCAGAAAGCAGATTGGATTTTAAATAAGACACTACCCAGAGATTTCGCCCTCATTTTACGAAGACTTTATGATATGAGTTCAAGTTTCCTATAGGCAAAAGCCCCTATAGTTAATTACCCCTCCCGATAACGAGAGAGAACTTTTGATTAAAGCTAATCATCAAATAGATATATAATATCTGACATATAGTAGCGGCATGATTTGGTATTTAAAATTTATAAATTCACCACCTTGAACCTCAAGCGGATGTGGGAGAAATGATGATAGATCAGATCAAGATCCCATGGTTCCGTCATCCCGGGTCATCATAGTCCATAATCTACTTAGTCACAAGAGGTAGTTGACCCAACCTGACATAAGGATTATTGTCGACAACCATGAGTTGCTTTATCCAAGGATATCTTGTATACCTAGGGTGAATATTTAATAGAAGATCCCAAATTTGATATGAGGCTTCAATGAGTAAATTTAAAAAGGAATACCATATTTTAAGAAAAAAAATTGTGTCAGAATTTTCTGATATAATTTGTATTAGATTATACTTTTAGATTAGTGTATTACAAATATATACACAAATTCCAAATTTTTTTTTTCTATTTTGATAAATTTTGTATTCCAAACATAATTTTTAATTCCTAATTTAACAAGCATAATCAAACCTTAACACAGGATCCTACAACTTACATATTAAACTATCGAAAACACATTTCTAATTTTCATGTTCATTTTCTTAGCGTACACAACCGGCTTATAAGAAAGAACATCGTGCCATATATTCTAAGGAAATGTACATTATTATTCGATAAGAATAACGTTTTCCAAATTCGATCACTTTATACATTTACAAGCAGTTTAATGATGTCTTCTAAAGTCCATGTCTAATATAAAAGTTGCAGAATATAACTTCTTTGGTGACTAACTTCAAAGTTGAAACAAATATAAAAGTCTAAAACAGCATCCATTATGTACAAGAAAACAAGGTTGTCTTCCCTTTTACTTTATTGAAGATAATAGCAGAATTACAGAGCAAGGAGAAGGGAGTAAGACTGTCACCTTTTTAGAAGAAACGCATACATACTGAAAGTCTCCAAGTATTCGTTCTCCCAACCTTCCCTCAGATCTCTGGTGTCTATGTACCACTGCCTATTAAGCGATACAAGAAACATGTTAAAAATCAGAACAATTGTATTGTTTAGAAGCAATATAGACAGGGATTAAAGGACGCCAAACTAATTACATCAGAGAGTAATAAACAGTATTAACAGAGTACCTCAATAATAAAATTTGATATAATAAAGAAAAAAAATCACCTTGCAGCTAGTGTAGTAAGAACTGGTTATTAATAAAAAGAAAACGAACAAATTAGCCCATGAGAAAGAGAATAATGGGACATTAATCAAGGTGGCTAATTTCCATGTTACAGTCATTGAAGGAAGAATGTTAAGTTATAGCAACACCAAAGAGCTCCAGATCAAGCGGTATTTTCTCTAGTTTTCAAGATAATTGGCATTGTGCCTGCTATATGGAGAACTAGTCTCATGCCCTACTTTCAATCAATAAAATATTTGGGATAGATTTATAATCTTAAAAATAATATCAATGTGACAACCGAATGAATAAGATGACTTATGAAAGAAATATCCAACGAAATATTAATTTGAAGACAGAAATAAGGTTGACTCTATAATTATAAATGACATCATAGGGGAAGACTAATTCCAAGACAATTTTTTATCAAATTGGTCAAACGCTATAAATGGTAGACAACTTTTGCTTGTTCAAGTTAGAAACAGAAAATATTTCTTTTCTCAAGCACTACTAGCATTCACAACATTGCTCTTTCGGCAGTTAATTCTTTTGTTACCACCATCATTAGCCTTATCCCAAATATTTGGGGTAAGGTTTGTCATAATTTTTCATTTATTTTTATTGAAAGTTGCACGAATTGTTAAGCCTATTATTTACAAATCCTTTTGAATACCAAATATACATGTTATGCTGAAATAAATAACAAAAACCATATATACATGTTGCTATAATCTCCAGCTTTTTTTCTTCGAAACCCTTCAACACTAACATTATGCACTCACCAAATTGGTGCGTTTTATACCTTCCATTATAATTACCCAAGGCTTCTTTGTTGTACATGCTTCATATGGATAATTTAAAAATTACTGAACAAATCAATGGTTGATGAAGCTCTCAAGGTAACTGACATAGAGAATATGCAGAAAGGATATATGCAAATTTCTTACCTCCACCATCTTGATCAGCTTTGTAATGTTAAGCTAGTCCGGAAAATATTGCTGGTTCAAAGGTCTACTAAAAAAACTTAGTTCTTTTACTAGTTTACAAGCTAAAAAATTCCTGATATGCGTTTTCTGTGGCATTCTCTCATGAGATGGAAGCCTAGAAAGAAACTTTACTTTCTCCTTATACATAGCCAAGCCTTCAACCTTGCAAATGAATACATTCAATTGTAACTTTATGCAGCGTATTTCTTTGTAGAGTCCGACATAGAGCTCTATAGCTTGTCATGGAGTCTAGTCTGTATGAACAAAATAAAATAGAAGGCTCAGTGTCAACAGCTTACTTAAAAAAATCCCAATTATAACCAGCTGATCCCTTTTTTAAGTCATTTTCGACCATCATTTGATTACTATTTGACCTCTGCATCACATTTTGACTTTGAGAACTAACCACCCACCATCTTTTCTCATTCTTGCATGGCTTGGGCACCTATCCTCGCTTCTCTTCATTTATTTTATGACAAACTTCTTGAATTGCCATTTTATTAAGCCTTCAACCATGCAAAGTCAGACAAATCTTTGGAACCCCATGAATGACTCTTTAAATTCCACAAGCCTTCATTTCTCTCCGATTATAACATGTTGGTCAACCAGCCCATCTATGACTCTCGATTTCTTTTATCAACACTATATATAGCCCCCATTGTGTCTCTTATGTTTACATCTTTTGAATTAATGAAATTAATTATTCTCTTCCCCTTTCAGTTGACTATCTTTATATGCTTTCCAGCAAGGAGAACAACGTTTTATGTGAGAGTACGCAAGGCCCCCTAAATGATTTACAAGGAAGAAAAAAAATCCAACACAAATAGGACGATTTGAGGATTTGTGCTTTAATTATCACCAGTCTACCATCGTAAAAATTATCTTCCACTATAAGCAGTCTACCCTTGGCTGCCACTAGTTTTAGCATACGATCCATGTTTCGAGACTAAGGCGAGTGTGCCCTAGAGGTATCATCTAAAAATGAGAGCACTAATAAGAATAATCACCAAATTAGGCACAAAACCACTTTCAATATGGATGCTAAGTTAGAGCAAGCTCATAGAACAATTTAGAAAATGAAAAAATGGTAGACAATTGGTTGAAGTCTCCCGTTCATGAATGAGTTACCTCATCCAAAGTAGATGGCATCGTGATGCATAGAAGCTACAAATTACAAGAACCAGTTCACTCTAGTCAAATCACTTACTTTATACTATTGATTAGAGATTGTGAATTAAAAACATCAAAAGTTGCACATAATACAGCAATGATCAAACCTATTAGTAATCATAGAGATCAGCCTATGAGTTTGACCAACTATTAGTTTTCACATTCGTACATTTTTCAACCACGTAATATAAGACTAAACTCAATATTCTCACATTTGTCAAGTAGTTGGAACCTGGAAACTCGTCCTATTTACCAAGTGGGAAAATTGAACAGCTACCGCGTGTACCTGCTGATAATCTCTACCTCCTTACAGTGGCTTGATAGCAAGAAACTGAAATCGAGCGCAAAACAAAGAACCAAAATAGTAGCAACACTTCTACAACAAAAATCAAATGGGCGGAGACCCAAAACAAGGAGAGGAAGCAAGGATTTAATAAGGAGAATAGCCAACCACGATAACCTCAGCTTACTTGCACACTAAAGAACAATTGAGTAGATCGACGCAGTCTAGCTGCGAGAAGATTCGAGCGACGAGGTGGGCCGGAGCTCGAAGCGCCGGCGTCGCCTCGCAAAAATCGCAAGTTGTTGTGATCTCCTTTCTTCTTTCTTCTTCCGTCACGCTCCCGTCTCTTCCTGCTCTGGTTCCCGCCGACGCCATCGCGAGATTTGACGGCAATGTCCGACGGAGATGTTCGGCTTACATGAATGTTTTCTTTCATGACAAAGGGAGATTTAGATACATACCACTTTATTTCAGGATTAATATCTAAAATTTTAATATTATAAGTCTATCATTTATAAAATAAATATAGATATATAAAATAAAATATTAAAATTTATAAGATGATATAGATGATAAAAATGAAATATAGAAGTGATATATTTGATATTATTTATATGAGTGATAAGAATGTAATATTAAAATTTTTAGCGTTAAATATATAAATAATATTAAAAAATGATTAAATATATAAATAATATCAAATAAAGTGATGTGTATATAAATCCGACAATAAAATTTAAGAATGAGCGTAATTATAAAAATAAAAATAAGAACAAAAATGTAAATTTAATTTCTATTTTTTAATAATAAATAATTTTATGTTTTCATAAAAGAAATTAAGGAGATGGTCAAAACAACATGTTTGGACCCTTTAAAAGGGCCCCT